>NW_008705254.1:5395816-5480816 GCF_000326865.2 Helobdella robusta
AATACAATACAATACAATATATTACATATACAATACAATTCAATACAATATATTACATATACAATACAATTCAATACAATATATTACATATACAATACAATTCAATACATTACATATACAATACAATACAATATATTACATATACAATACTATTCAATACAATATATTACATATACAATACAATTCAATACAATACATTACATATATACAATACAATACAATATATTACATATACAATACAATTCAATACAATATATTACATATACAATAAAATTCAATACAATAAATTACATATACAATACAATACAATATATTACATATACAATACAATACAATATATTACATATACAATACAATTCAATACAATACATTACATATACAATACAATTCAATAAAATACATTACATATACAATACAATACAATATATTACATATACAATACAATTCAATACAATACATTCCATATACAATACAATTCAATACAATATAATGCAATACAATTCAATACAATACATTACATATACAATACAATACAATATAATACAAATACTATTTGTATATATATATATACATTACATATACATACATACATATACTTTGTAAATTTTATGTATGTATGTGTGCATACATATACAAACTTTGTATATCAAAGTTTGTATATTTGTATATAGAAACTTTTGTACACATTTTATGTTCGTGTAGACAGTACAAACGCATACTTTCTTTTTCTTTCTGTAATGGACGCAAACATCAAACACACACACATGCACGGACGCACGCATACAAACACACACACACACACACACACACACATGTGTCCTCGAGTGACGTATGGTTCGGCTTGTTATGAAAGAAGACTTTTCAAGTAATTACCCTTGTAACACTAATTATGACTGCCAAAACCTCTCTTTGACATTTCTCGCTGATGTTGTTGGTGATGATGTTATTGGTGATGACGTTTTAGTGATGTTGATGGTGGTGGTGATGAAATTGTGTGTTTGGATGCGTGTGTGTTTGATGAGTCAAAAGTATGTTTGTGTGTGTGTTTGATGTCTGCTTAAGTGTGTGTGTGTATGTATTTTTGTGTGTGTACGTGTGTGTGTGTGTATGTGTGTGTGTGTGTATGTGTGTGTGTGTGTGTCATACGTGTACATGCTTATACACTTGAAACTTTAACGAGTCCAACATCAAAGAATTGTACTAATTACAAGTCACCTCAGACAATTAACTGACGCATTTAGTAAGTGAAACACGCCTCCAAGATGGCTGGGTTGTTAGCGTATGAAAGTCTGTATATCTATATTTTTGTGTGTGCGTGCGTGCGTGTGTGAGTGTGTGTGTGAAGAAAATGGTTTTACCAGAAAATGGTTTCACAATTTCATCACCTTTTATTTTTATGAAGTAGGACGTTTTGACTAAAAAAAATTGCGAATAAAACGGAAAAATTGTCTCGAATTTAGTGACAAATGAGTAAAAATGAGCTGCAATTGAAATGATGTTAACGACGACGATGATGATGATGATAAAGAGGAGGAAGATGATGATGTGGTTATGATACTGATTATGCCGATGATTATGCTGTTGTTATGATGATGATGATTTTGCAGGGGGACACGTGATTGGGAGAGATTTTTCACACCATATAAGTCATTAAAAGTTTGTATACAAGATGGCGATGACGATGATGAGGACGATGATGATTGTGATAGAGACGATGATGATTATGATAGAGACGATGATGATGATGAAAGTAGTGAAAATTATTTCGGTGGTGATGATGATGATGACGGCTTGGATGAAATGAGAGAAAATTTGCAAGAAAGATGATGATGATTGTTATGATTATTTTGAAAATATTTTTATGATGACGATAGCTTCGATAGAATGATGATGAATGGGGATAACGAAGGTAAAATGATGACAATTTCACTGAAGCGTATAAAATCAATTTTATGGCCATTTGAAAAAAATTTGAAAAAACTTTCTCGGATTTAAGAATTTTTGAATGAAATAAAAATTTTTTTTTTAGATAATAATAATTAAAAAAAATATTTTGTTGACAATTTTTTTTACAATTATGCACATATCATACATGCATTCACAAACAATTTTGTTCTGTCAAACCAACGATCAGCCAATGAAAATGTCCCATTCATAATATCAGCATGATGATTGGTTGTCGCTTCTGAGCTGTCAGCTGATTGGCCACAAGTTATTCAATAGGATCACTCGAAAGATCGATAGCTTAAAGATGACCGAACTAAATGTGACGTCATAATTTTCGGATACGACTGGCGTTGGTGCATAAATATAACAGCCATTTTGAATGTTGTCCATATCTTTGTTTGGTTTCATAATAGTTTCCTACGAAATTTGATAAATAACTTAGATAGGAATGTCGAAATCGTCGTCATCGCCATCATTCTCGTCAGCCTCACTGTTATCATCTTCATCATCGTTGTTATCATCCTCATCACCAGTGTTACCAGCATCATCATCACCTCACTGCATTATCACACCTTCTTACGTACCTTCGTACATGGGAAGACCACCTCTACCTGTCAGCACATCCCTGTTCCACATCTCCAGCAACAAGAATGACGTCATCAACTACGTCATCAACAGCAGCAGTAACATCAGCAACGTCATCAACGACAGCAGCAGGGGCAGCAGCAACATTAATTCTTTCCTCTTCCTACCAATCAATCCGGTCCACAACTACTCAATACCTCTGCTATCATCAGTGTTCCCATCACAAATTTGTTTTCAAGATATCGATAAAAAATACGGTTACTTACCGGTTACAAATTTCGCTAAATCGAATTCGGCAAATAACTTTAAGCGGTGTAAAAAATCTTTGTTTAAACCGTACGAAGAGAACGATAAGAACGAAGTTTGTAGCTGTTGTGAGAGAGGAAGTAAAGATAGCAATCCACTTGGTGATAACTGTTTTATTACAAAAATCGTGGAAAATTTAAACGATATCGAATTTTTGGCGCCGAATTTAGCTTCGAAAAGTTTGTTAGAAAAAGCGGCAAGTTTAGAGAAACAAAGACAAGAACGGCATCAACGGCGAATACTTTTCACATCTTTTCAACCACAACAACAACGACAATTTCAGCAGGAACAGCAGCAGCGACAAGAGCCACAGCACAATTTCAAACAATTTAACCCACTTCAATTTAAATTCTCTCTACCATCACCAGCGCCCTACTTACTACCAAGATTCCCTCCACACCAGCACCTCAACAACTACAACAACCCAACGCCAAACCACGCAACAACACCAACAACTTCGTCATCTTTCTCATCAGCAGCAGCAGCAGCAGCATCAAACAACAGCAGCATATTGTTGTGTCTGGTTTGTGGCGATCGTGCTTCAGGTCGCCATTACGGCGTCCTCAGTTGCGACGGCTGCAGAGGCTTCTTTAAGAGAAGTGTTCGTAGGAAGATGAGATACATCTGCAAGTCTTTCAACAGCTGTGTGGTAGACGTGGCGAGGAGGAACCAGTGCCAGGCGTGTAGGTACAGCAAATGTCTGGCGGTACATATGAATAAAGATGGTCAGTAAGATTATCTTACACATTTTGGGAATCTTTAAATATTTTAGAGTTTGGTTCTGCTTTCTGGTTTCCGTTTGCAAGTTAAAGTAAATTGAGTTTATGTAATGTGTATGTGAATTTTTAGTATTTAGTCGCTTTTTTTAAATTATTTGGCTCCTAGTTCAAACTGTCATCACAACATATAACTGCATGATGTGGATTAATTTTAAAAGACTGCTGTCACATTCGTTGTATCCTTCAACTATCATTTATGTTCTTCTTTCAAAAATCGACAAACGCAGCCGTTCAAAACGAACGAGTCCCAAGAACGAGAGCGGAACAGCAAATGTTTTTTGGGAATGATGCCCACAATCCGGATGAAGATGATGAGAATCGGGATGAGGACGATCCAAAAATGTTAGTTGGAGGAGTGGATTTGATTTACATTAGAAAAAATTTTGCTTTTAATATCAGCGAACTATTTACTTAATAATTACAACTATTAGTTATTGTAATAATAAATTAATAATTTTATTATGAATAAAATTATGATGAACAACTGATTCAAATAAATAATTTTTCAAGGGAATCTATGGAAACAGCGGCAAATAATAACACATACGACAACGTTCATAATGTGTGCTTCACAGGTGGTAACTAATCCTCTTATTTTAATTTTATTTTTTCAAAATTCAAAACAACTTACTAAAACAATAATTTCTGCATTCATCAGTTGAAGTTTCAAAAGAGGACAAGTACTCAACTGACCAACAGATTTTTAAAACCTCCAACGCAAATGACCAAAGTTGCAACGTTAAATACCACTTCAAGAGGTCTTCCACTGCTTTAAACAGATTTATGCCAAAAAAATATTGTAAATTTTCTCAGAAAATGACTAAAGTCTCCAAACTTTCCGACCAAAACGACAACTTATCTGATCCTCTACATCGACAAAACTCCAGCCATCAGACCAAATCAGGAGATTATGACCACAGCAACCACAACAGCAGCAACCACAGTAGCAGTTACCTTGAAAATGCAAGCACACAGATCTTACTAAGTGCTATTTTGTGGTCGCAAAACCTCCAGTACTTTAAAGAAATTTCCATGCCAATGAAAATTAAAATCCTGAAAAGTTCCTGGGTCGTGCTGTTTCTATTGAATGGCGCGCAGTGGTGTCCGAATTTTATCATTCAAGGTTTGTAATGAATCATACGATAAATCAATCAATCGTTCAATCAATCAATTATTCAATCCATCAATTAGTTTGTATTTTTATAGCGCAATTTTTAAATTCAACTGCGACTCACTTGAAGTTGCAAAAAACATTCACCACAATATTCAGACAAATTGTAAAGGCACGCTCAACAATCAATACCTACACTGACATCAACTCAATATTCAAATAACTCTTAAATTCTAGTTAACAACTTCCATATTACTACTTACTGCCTAAATTCGCGCAGTGATAAACGACAAGTTAGAAGAGTGCAAACCTCTTCCGAAAGAACAAACCGAAATTTCTACCTTCGAGACGATCAAAAAATGCATCACGAAGTTAATTCTCCTAAACGCCGACACAATAGAATTCACGAATATGAAACTCCTCACGATCATCAAACACAAATTAAAAATCACCGAATTTGAAAAGATAAACGCCACGGTCGTCAACTTAAGTGACGACGACGACGATGACGTCACCGATGCCGATGACGTAGAGAAAATTAACAAAATTTTTGAGGGTAATAACAATAGTGAGAGATACTCAGCGGCGAAGTCAGTTTTGGACGTGTTGTCGACCGTCGATGGTGGTGTCGTCGAGAAGGTTTTTTTCTGCCTGGATGGTAGCAGTGACAGGAGTATCGTTAATTTTATCGAGAATATGATTGCAAACTGCTGAAGCCTAGATGTAAATTCTTACAGTTTGTTAAACTTTTTGGCTTGTTACTTTTTATGAATTGCGCTATTCAAATGCAATTTGATTGGTTGATTGATTGATTGATTGATTGGCTGATTGATTGACTGCCTGATTGATTGATTGGCTGATTGATTGGTTGATTGATTGGTTGATTGATTGATTGGCTGATTGATTGATTAGCAATTTGAGGAAATAATAATGCAACTCCTGCAATAAATATTTTAGTTTACAAAAACTACAATCATTTTACATTTCATAGAATTCTCTTAATACTGATATATTAAACATCGTCAAATGAAATAAAATGAATTTTGAAAGATTTTTTTAAACAATAAAAACGAACAAAAACAAAAAAAATGTGATTCAACTGGCCAAAAATTTTTTAAGTAATTCATTTCGTCTTGCTGGCAAGCCTATCAGTAGTTTTATAATGGCAGGCAAGAACCAAGAAACACTGAGGAACTATGAGAAGCAAAAGATTGATCATCCAAAATAGAAAACTACCCTCATTAATATTCATTAGAGTGCCGTCATCGTGACGTAACGAGGCTCCAACGTGGGTCACTTGGGCCTGAGGGGGTGAATAAAGTAATTTTTTAATTAATAATTTTAACTAACATTTTTTTATTTAATAAAAATAATTTATTTATATTTATAAAATAGACAAGCAAAAATGGTAAATTTGAAAAATTAAACTAAAAAATTATCGAGATAAAGAGTATGAAATAAAAAAAACCTGCAGTGTAGCACCAGCCAGCAATAATATCAAGGCATATACGTTGTTCAACTCAGAAAATTTAGAATATAGCACAGTGATGAAGTAGGAGGCTATGGGAACCATGTAAAATAGATACACCAATGCCTATGTTTGTGTGTGTGTGTTTAGTGTGTCTGTCCATGCGTGTATGTGCAAGTGTGTGTATGCTTGTGTATGTATGTGTCTGGTGTCTGTATATGTAAGCGCGTCTGCAAATATTTGTCTGTCCGTCTCTGTTTATGTATTTGTATGTGTGTTTGTGTGTGTGTGTGTGTGTAAATGATAAAATGACAAATTAATAGACCTGAAGTTTTGGATAAGCATCTGTATGTATCAAATATGGCTCAACATTCTTAATGTAGTACGCGAATATATCATGCTTTGTATGATTCAAAACAGCCTTTGGGAAAATTTTCAATCATTACTTTTATTTATTTTTTGTTCTATTTCTAGAGAAATAATAAAAATCTAAAAATATTTTCTTTAAATTATTTAGAAGCAGAATTATTTATTTACCAACCAGGCCCCTGAACAAAGATATCAAAATGAGGACAGTAAACAAAACAGCAAAGAACATCTTAACAATTGTAGATTCAACCTGTAAAAATATCCAAATAAATTACAATTGAAAAATAGAAAAAAAGCCCAAAAACTCGAATCGTTTTTTAAAACATAAAAAAATAAACTAAAACAAAGGAAAGTAGTTTTACAAATTGAAACAAGCATACCTACTCTAATTTCAAATTTTCCAGTAGTTTTTTGAATGTGGTACTGTTGGTAGAACATGTAACCACTAGCAAACGGGATGATAACGTAAGGAATGTTCAAAAAAATTGATGGATGGAGGTTATGGTCACCTGGAAAATACAAACAATAACACAATATATAAAAATGTTCTCATAATTTAGTCTGTAAATTATTTTAATAATTTCTGTCTGTGTGCGTGCGTGTGTGTGTTGTGATTAAACCATTTAATTATTATATTAATTGTTTTTAAAAGATAAAATTAGAAGAAAAAAAATTTGTCCCTACCTACAATGTTACCAGGCATAAAGACAATCATACTATGTCCAAGTGAACCTGCCCAAAACAGCCCAACCTCGTAACAACTTTTGCTGAATAATTTTGTAATTATTTTCTATAATTATAATTATTTGTAACTATTAGACTAATATGAGTATATAAGTATTTTATTAATACTCCAACCTAAATTTACCATAGTATACTTTTACTTTGGTAGTAACTTACAACGTACTTGTAAGTAACTCTGTAAAGTAGAATTAGGTACATTATGTAATGGAGGATTCCATCGTAGTAACAAATCATTGTGCCGTGTGCAGTTGTCAGGTAGGGCTCGCCGGTGTTTAAATAATTTGTCATCATGTTACTCACTAATTTGTCATTTTCTAACCCAATGGTTATGTCAATCATTGATGAGAACATTCCCAAGGTTGAAACTTTGGTCAGGTTGTGAAGTATTTTTGGTGGTTATTAATTTATAATTTAGAGATTTTAAAGTCTAACTTTTATTACATTATGAAGTAGTGATTACATTTGCATATATTTTCTATTGTCCTAACATTATGCAACCACACATCTTTTATTGAAACTGCCTTATAATAATAAATAATATAATTAATAATTTTTAATCACACATTTACACATTCATTAAGTATATATTTATTTAGTTAGAACTGTTAAGTTAGATTAGATTAGAGAGCAAAAGCCCTAGAATCTATTTTTAGACATTTGCCATTTGCTATAATTTTCTCATTGAAATCAGAAATTTCCAAATGAAAATTGAATAAAATTTGTTAACTAATTCGCGAACCGTAAAAAATCCACCGAACGGGTTTCCTGACCTCGAAGACACCCCAACGTGTGATTGAACAAACGAAGATCAACGAAAGTGATCCGGCAACCAACAAACCAAATCTTCCCAAAATGCTGTAAGAATAATTTACGACATAAGCGATAGGCAGCGCAAGAAATGATGAAAAAATGACGGCCAGTGATGCTGTTTGTTTCGGATTTGTCTTCCAACTGATCATTATTTTATTCTTATTTAAATTTTAAAATCACCGACGTGTCTATTATCGCTTTGTAAACACAATCAGCTGAACAAAGAAAAAACAGTGTAATGTTTAAAAAAATTATTTTCAAGTTAAACATAGATATTTCAGTGTCACCAGGTAAACACAGTAAAAAACCGTACTAGGTACCTACATTCAGTTTTTTCGTACAAAATAATATGAAACGTTATGTTCCTATTAACTACAATTAATAATGACTATACCCAATTCTGTCAAATTATAAAATTAATTAATGCATTTCTAATTGTTAATATTTGGTTAGTTAATAATTAATTAAGTGCATTAATTAACAATTAATTGTTGATTTATTATAGTTCAAATGATTGTTTTCAATGTGAAAATCAATACTGCAAATTATCTCAATCATCTTAGAATCTTGAACATGTCGTTCTCACGTAGGATTTTTAGCTAATTTACACCCGAATCTTATAAAAAAAATCAATTAACTAATTATTTTTAAAATTAACTATTATTTGTTGATTATTATTATTCAAACGATTATTTTCAATGTAAAAATTAATACCGAAAATGTGAAAATTATCTCATTCATTATAGCAGTGTAAAATTAAACCATCATCAAACAAAAATTCATTTTCATTTCAATGTACAATATAATCAAATATTATATATGCAGTATTCAATAAGAATGACTATTGTATGCGTTGAACAGTGTTTCTGTTTAATCAATCACATATCCAGGTTCTAACTGTTATAATAGGGTAACGCCCGTCATCAA
The DNA here is from genome assembly GCF_000326865.2 of Helobdella robusta. NCBI lineage: Eukaryota > Metazoa > Annelida > Clitellata > Rhynchobdellida > Glossiphoniidae > Helobdella > Helobdella robusta. Next base: position 5,404,863 of record NW_008705254.1, read on the forward strand.
CTATGAAAGTTCAAGAGATATGATAGACCATTATATTAATATTATTTGTTTTTAATTGTTAGGAAACGTGCAAACCGATACATAATTGATAATAATTCTTCCTGATTCTTGAATATTGTGGAATTTACTTTATATAAAGAGCAGTACCCTATATTTTGCTTTTGCTATAATTATTTACTGCCGGTGAGAAAATACCATTTTCAATTATTACACAATGTTCTAATTGGCTGCTGCGGCTGTGAGTGTTTGGGTGTTGACGTTTTTTTAAAATATAAATTAGCCTGTCTTTATGCTGGATGGTTCTGTCAAGAAATTTGTGGTTTTTCAAGTACGGGTTTGCTGTTTCAATATCGTGCGTGCTCTCATGTTGAGGAATTTCTCTGAGTTCGCCTACTAATATTCCCCAAATTGATAGACTTTATTGGGCGACTTATGCTGGATAGAAGTAATGTTTAGTTTGGTAGTTGCCATTCTGTTACTGGTTTCAGGTTGTTCTTGTTTAGCTGTTGATGTTTTGTTTGGTGTGGGCGGAGGTGCGTTGTTGGCTGGAAGCACCATTCTTGGGAGGCCTGATGTTCTCCATGTGACTGATTGAATGACGATTTGCATGTGAGTTGAGGGATGATTCGTTGCTGAACCAATTGTTCTGCTTCATTTTTAGATCCGTCTGCCTGTTTCCACGTGTCTCATACAATAGATGTTCATCCAGAAACACACACGTGCGAAAAAGTGGACGCGGAACAAATTTTTGTGTTTTCAACTGGAATACTACAAAAAGTTGGCCGATGAAGAATTGGATAGACTCCAATGAGTTTTGCATAAATTACCTTAATGATTCATTTCTGTGGAACGGCCAGGCAGGCCTTTCTTTCCACGACATATTTCAAATCTTCAGCTATTCAAGCTTTGGTTAGTTCGTGTTAACTCAATTTAGTTGTTTATTTCTTGATGTTAAAAGCTTTTGAGAGATTTTTTACCACAGCTGTTGATGAAATGATATGGACTGGTTTGCGGTTGACCGACCGCTTGTTAACATGGTCAAGTGCCTCACCAACTACAATGATGACAGGGTAACTTTTGCATGAATTTTGTTAAATAATATCCAACAACTGCAACATGATTTGATAATAATTTCAAGAGCAAGGATTCTGCTGGAAGGTGTTGAAATTGAACCCGTGGACATCAATCTTCCCGACGACACTGAGCTGTGCAGAGATCAACACGCCTGATTAAATTTATTAACTGCAGTAGCAGGATCAATTTCACGTGCATTCAGATGTCTCGTGAAATGAGAAGTTCTTTGAAGTCAGATAATGTCAATAGCTTAATTACAGGCCTTAGTAGATGCGACGATGGATGGGTAAAAGATTGGGATTCAATAATGTGCTTCAAAGCCATGGACAACGTGGTCACTCATGACGTCGCCGTTCACGAGTGCTCTCGTTATAAAGGCGGTCAACTGGCCACTTACCAATTATTACTTAAGTCGAAGCTCGGTAATATCATCTCTTTGTTTTATTGGAAGTTGTATCAAGTTTTATCTCTTTTGAATTTTTTCAGTTGACGGTATCGATTCAGGTGAATATTTCATCAGCACTTTCGGAACTCAAGAAAAAGGTGAGTCCCGTACAACTTGCGATAAGTTTTTAGTACAGTGTTTCATACTGTAACATAAATTTCATTGCCACTATACTATCATTTATTTATTTTCTCTTTATTTAATATTATTATGCCTAAAAGTTGATTACACAAATTTTGTTATACATCACTAATTGTAAATAAAGAAGGGGTTTGCATATTTATTTATACGGAGAATAAAGCATTACACGATGATTGCTCTGCAAGTCGAAAGTTCATTTGTGAGGAATTGGTTATTACAAAACTTTTTGAAGTTTTTTATTAACTTGTTCAATGTAAGTTGTTTCAAAGTTTGTAATACAACAAATCAAGTTAAATTATTAAACAAAACTAACCGAAAAATGCACAATCTTCAAAATTATTCCAACACGCTGTACGTTCTCAAAGCGTTAAATTTTTTATTTTTATGGAATAGTGGTAAAGTGCCTGTCTTTTGTCCAAATGTAAAAAGACATATAGTCTATCATCTTTGAATGGGATTATTATTATTATTTATTATCATTATTGCGATTAATTGCAAATAAACTTTTAATTAAATTTTCAGAGTTTAAAACCTCATCTGGACAGAATGTTTATAGGGAACAATTTGTACCATCAACTGAGTATGAAAAATTCCCATGTAGATCATTTGATGATATTCCAGCATCCAGTCCTTTAAAACGTTCTTTAAACAATTATTTCGAGATCGTTCGCTTTGATTATCCGGAATCTTACTATGAAGATCTCGCAAAATCCTATTTAATTTCACGTACGTTAAGATATGGTTTATCACAAGGCTTACACGTGTGCCACCCTCAGAAATATGACCAGAGCAGAAGTTATAAACTTATTCATTACAACGAGGCTTTAGTAAAATTTACAGGTACAATTATCGTTATTTTATTGCTTACAGTCAATTATTTTCAATGTTAAGACATAAAAACTGACTACTTATATACGACAATCAACTACTCCGGATCTCTTGCTTGGACGGATGCATACCCATTTATGACGTTTGATTACATTAAGGATTGGATTTCGAATCCACACATACAAATATGGATGTCCTGGCTCAACAGTTCGGACGCTTATCTCGAGAAAATTATCAAGATTAAAAAGAAGTGTGTAAAAAACTTCTCAATATTTTGATTTAAATATTTTTTAATCAGTTTTTTAACAGAAAAGGTTTCGGAACAATGCTAGATGTAAAGATAAACGTATATTCGCTAAACTCAGCGCGACAAATGTTTCCGAAGTTCGGAATTATGCAAAATGATGATAAATTTGAAGAAGTAAAAAAATTTCTACAGTCAAACAGCTGAATGGTTCCACAAGCATTTTATAATTTTATTCTAAATTAATATTAAATTATTATATTATTTTGTTTTATAATTTAATCCGTATTCATAATATAAAATTTTTGTTAAAATCGCAGGCTGAAAGATAAATACGTGAAAGTTAGGAGCTCAGGTAAGTCGGTTGTTCGACTAATTCAATTGTGAAAAAGATTTTAAAAAATATCAGCACTTGATATGGATGTGTTTTAATCAAATGAACTTTTAGAATTAATATTTAATTCAAGATTTTGTTTCATTTTAGAGGGTTGTTACAAAGAAATCATCTCACAGGGTTCAGATAATTTTCTTTTTAACGCTGGAGTATGGTTTGATTTTGCTTCAAGTGACATTTCATGCCTTACGCGCGGTTCGGGTTTTATGTTGAATATTTTGTTATAATTATTAAATTATTAAGGTTTAATAGTTAAAACGCCCGGCAATGTTGTCGCAGTGACTAGGCAAAAACATTTCCCCTATCCCATGCACTGCTTATGAGGCGTTCATTGATTCACGTGTATTTATTTACATGCACGTGTGTTTGTTGTTGAGATCTCTGAGAAGAAATATTAGAAAAAAATACTCCATACATGTTGATATATTCAAAACTACCTAGGTTTACCGCCGAAAGCCGAAGCTGTATGTGGTGGAGATTTTAATGACGGTTACAGGTGGCATCTAAAAAAAGTGTGGGATTGCACCTCAGTGAATCTCAACGAAGCTGGTGAAAGTTCTGACCTTACTAAATCTTTCTCTGATATCCTTCGCAACGAAGTTAGATTTTATTAAAAAATTAGTTTTGCCATGTGACAAGAAAAAGATAAATAGACGTTTAAATGAATAGATGAAAAATTATTTAGACAAAAGACTATGACGAGTTACTCGAAGCGACTGAGAACTTACTAACTAAAGATTTAAAAAGCTCTACCATCCAATCAAACGATATTTCATTAGTAGCTGCTATTTTGGAGACATCAAACAACACTGACTTCCATATGAGCACAGATGTACGAACATTTTTACATGTTAAATATAAAAAATATTTTTTCTACGAAACTTTTTGAACTTTTTAATGAAACATCTTTTTAAAGATCGCCAAAACAATGGTTACAATAATCGATGAGTTATTGAGTTCACCAGTTGAAATTTTCAAGAAGGCGCAAGAACAAACTGGAGCACCACTGTCGTACGTATTATACATTCATTTCGTTTTTATTAAATTTATTAACAATTTTTTTCAACTCAATAAAATGTTGACAAAAAAAGATTAATTACTCTAAAAAATGTCAGAATTTTAAATTCAGAGGAGACACTAGTGAAGAAGTTCAGTGAAGTGGGTCAAGCAAGACATCAACGTCATGTGGTCGGGAAAAAATATTGTGACCCATTTTCATGAAAATGACGTTCATGATCATAGTTTGGGATTTGCGCTGTTGAAATTAATAGCCGGTAATGAATCTGAAAAGTGTATTTACGGTGACGACGTTTTGAAAACAGGCGGAGATAACTCAACAAATGATGGATGGGATGAAAATTTATAAGTTACTCTCATCTTACCAGATGAAATTTTCAAAAGAAAATCTCCTCGTATGTTTTTTAACAAATTTTATTGTTAAAATAAAACCGCGATACTAGAAATCTTTAAATTTTTTATAGTGCATGTCATTAATGTTTGACGTTATTTTAACTAAAATTTGTGTTTCAGTAAAAGGAGGTTCTTCTGTTAGAACGAGTTTCATTGTTTATAAGACCACAATCCTCTTCCAATCATTAGCTGGTCTTGACGGTTCTTCAATGGATGAAAATAGGGTAGTTATAACTGATGACGATGGATCTGATGATGTCATTGGTCGGCAAATAAATTCACTGGTAATTAAATCGTCGGTAGGAGGGAGGGAGATATCAAACTTGACGTAAAAAGTTAAAATTAAATTCCGCCTAAAAAATGTATGTCTGATTTTTTATTTTCCGACATTTTTTAATATTTTCATCGCAATTTTTTTTTATTTTCTAACTACCGCCATTTTTTATTCTCTTCCTCGTCTATTTTTTCAATGTATCCAGAAAAATTTGCCAAATCCTGCATGCATGCGTCTTCGCGAAATATGAGAACGGTCAAATGGAATGGTCGACAGATGGCCTGGAAACGATTGACTCAAACGTTGATGACTCTTACATCGAATGTGAAAGTGACCATCTGACGAGGTTCGCCGTTTTAGCCGTGAGAAATTAAGTTTTTTTTAGTTAATTTTGGAAAAAATATAAAAAATGGATTGTTTTTGGTCAAAAACGTTACAAATTATTTTTTTCAAGGTTTTCAAAAAGGTCTGCATTTGAAGGAGGTGGGCAATGCTCTGCAGTGGGTGTCTGTGATGGGAATCGTCATCTCCATCGTCTGCTTGTCCTTGGTCATCATCGGACAAATTATCTTCAAGTAATTTTTATTATTCTTAATTAATTTACATTGTATTAAAGTAATTTATCGTTTTTACGTGGAGCCTTATTCAAAACGTGTTTTGTTTTCACAAGTCTAAAACTGGTTAATAATAATGGTGCCTGTTATTGCCGTTTTCAGAAAATTTTGCAATGGGCAGTATCACATTGCACTTCTTAATTTATCAATATCCCTCATTTGCGTCAATCTCATCATCATGTTTGGACTGGATAAGAAACCGTCATCACCCCCATTATCGTCGTCATCATCACGTACGTCATCGTTTACGTCACCAATACCGCCTGAAACTACCTGCTGTCTGATAGTGAGCGCACTTTTGCATTATTTTCTTCTTGTTTCGTTTTTGTAGATGCTGATTGAAGGCATCTTGCAGTATTTGAAGTTTGTGAAGGTTTTTAATACCCACATATCGAGCTTCGCCTGGAAAAATATGCTTCCGCTTGGAGTTAGTCAACTGTTTGTGCGTTCGTCATTCATTAACAAGAATTATAAATATTTATTTATTTAGTTTGCGATAGTTTTCTTGGAATAATGATTTTTTCGAACTTTTGACAATTATTTTTAACAAGTCTTACCAGCTGTCGTCGTCAATGTTACCGGATTCATCGATTACAGACTGTTCGATGGTTTTGAACATCAGTTAGATTAGAATTTAGTTTTTCTGAACCTTTTCATTTTACATTAAAATTAATAATAACATTAATTAAATAATAAGAATTTATAGCAATAATAATAATAACAGTGTACGTACGTTAAATAATGAATTGAACACTATAGCTGCTGGTTAGCTAAAAAAGCATTCTACTTCGCCTTCTTATTACCTCTCGGCTTGATAATCCTCGTAAACATCTTTGTGTTTGTTAGGGTTATTAAAGGGATTTCATGCGACAGACCGACAGGTGAATTATTTTTTAAAATTAGTTTTATTCTGTAATTAGTTTGACAAAATTTTTTATTAAATCAATTAAAGGAATGGTGACGAATCAGTTACAGTGCAAACTGATCTGGTTGAAAGTTCAAGTGGCTCTCTGCACTTTTTTCATCATGGGTTCGTTTCATATATGTTAACTCTATATATGGTTCGTTTAATAAACCACTTCTTCATAGTTTTGTTCACGAAGTTCATAGGTTTTTCACTGATAAAATTTTGCTACGCTAATTTATTTCTACGGATTTAATGTTTAAAATGTAAACAGGATTAACATGGTCGTTTGCCTTCCTCGCTTACGGTGATGCATCGGTCGTCATGTACTTCCTGTTTGCCATCTTCAATTCTCTTCAAGGAATTTTCATTTTTTTGTTGTTCAACTTGCGAGAAAAACCAGTGCGCTGTGCGTGGGGCAGTTTCGTTCGAAAACCGGCCAGATATTTGCCATTCTCAGCAACATCGACAGGGACCGCGACAAACAGTAACAAGTTCACACCCAAAAAACTTTCTGACGAAGAAAAGATGAAAGCTTTAATTAGGGAGTTGGATTTGTTGAATGCTACGAGTTCAGATCAAACTTTGGATGATAGTAAAAGAAATAAGTTAAAAAAACGTTTTGATTGTGATGGGAACAGTGAAGAACAGGTCGAGACTTTTTCGAAATCTAATTAATTCATTGGATTAAAGTTCACCTTTCAATGACACCTCGGTTTATTGCTCATTAACTTTCTAATTAATTAAAGATCATTAATTTTATTTTATTAGCTTGTAGTGACATAATGAATTTGAAATCATAGATATGAAATTTTGTAAAACATTCATTCAAATGTGTGGATGTCAAGTTAAAAAAATTATGCATGTGCATTTGTTTGATTTACACCAGAGGTGGGCAAACTTTTTGAGAACAATTTTACCTTTGAAGGGCCGCCTATGTACTTTAACAGCAAATTTTTTCGACCCGGGGGAGCATTTTTTAAAATTTGTGGCTTCTTTTTGGTTTGGTCATGTCCTGGCTGACGACCTTCATTTTTAAAAATTTGTCCCCCCCGTCAAAGTTGTCTATACCCTTCTCCGGATTTATCTAAAAAAATCTATCAAAAATGTATTTGTGTATGCATTAACTTCAACAACGTTAATATCACGATATCATTCAGTTTTTTTTATTTGTTCTCTGCTTTCTAATTCCTTAGAATCAGGTGATTTTTTTCACTACTCTCTCTTCAATATTTTCCCGAGGTATCAACGGCAAATAACAGAGCCTGCCATCTTAACCATCACATCATCACGCCGCAAACTAATATGCAAATTTAATACACAAACCTGATTTTCAGTAGAACATTCGACGCTCACTTCGCTTTTAGAGCTATAGGTTTCATGTCAAATTTTTCCAACAGTTGCAAGGTTTTGGTATCGTCCCTTGGATTAAAATTAGTTTATAATTCTATAAGTCACAGAACCATTGTAAGTAACTCTTTTTAATAGTAAAATTTTAAATTTAGGCTTTAAAAAAAGGGAAAACAAGAAAATATAATTGGCATTCATAACGTAACGATCGACAACACATGTTTATAATTTATGAAATAATAATAATAATATAAATAATAATATAAATAATACAATTTGGATCACATGCAGCAAAAATTAAATCATTAAATTAGTTGAACTGTTTAAAAAATAATTATTTTAACTTAAGAATAAACAAATGTGATAGAAATGAAGCTAAATATATTCTAATTTGGGAGTAAATCTCAGTCGCATGCAATCAAGAAACATCACAAGCGCCGCTACAACAAAGACTTATAAAAGTTACAAATTTTGAATAAACCTATCAAAAATCATAAAATATGTGGGTATGAGATGCCTCTCAATCAATCAATCAATCAATCAATCAATCAATCAATCAATCAATAATCAATCAACCAAATAACGAAAGACAAACACATTCAAAACTCTAGAAATGTTTTATAGATATATAGTAACTCAGACCGACATAGCTTACGATAACTTTATATTTTTAAGAAAACAAATTATTGACAAATATACAATATAATAAAACTAATTTAGAGTAAAAATGTGTGGTAACATCACTCAAAAACAATTTATAAATAATAAGATGAATAATAATACAAATAATAATATGAGTTATAATATGAATTATATATAATGTGAATAATAATATGAAAAAGTTAATATAAATAATAATTTGAATTATAATAGCAAAAATAACATTGGCGATGACTTGTTGGTTAGATATTCATTACATACAAGTTAAAATTAAATACAGACACGCGCGCACACACACACACACATATGCATAACTCAATAAGTGTGTCTTGTATACATTACTACAATGAAAAAGATAACAAAGATATGTATGTCATCATCATCACCATTATCATCATTATTGTCAAAATACAAATTCATCTATTTATTCATTTATTAGAATTCTCTATTCAATAATATTCAGAGGTATCATAAAGAACCAGCACACAAAACAATGCATTTAAATACACATGAAATTTAAATCACACACAGTCACACACACACACTCTCTCTCTATCTAAAAATGTATCAATGATATATAAATTTCTTAATATCATAAAAATGATAAGCACGTTAAGTATCTATGGCTGTGTAGCTATCACTGTAGCTGCAGTGATCATGTGACAAAGAAACTTTGATATTTAAATTAATTTTTAAACAAACAAATATGAAAAATCAAAGAGAAAATAATGTTGTATACAATGTTTTATAAAATGAAAAAAGAGAGTATAACAATGCAACAAAGATAGTAAATAAAAAATTTTCATCAGACGGCATGCAGATAATAAACGAAAATTACAAAATGATTAAAAGATGACACATTTCTTCTTCTTCTTCGGCTCCGGGGGCTCGAGGGCAGCCAGTATGGCCTCATCAAACACGTTTTTCAACCCTTTCTAGACATTTAAAATAAAAAAAATAAATAACACTAACTTGATACCATTGCTCAGTTAATGTAAGTTAAATGAAGAAGGCAAAAAATTTAAGAAAAACTTATGAAAATCAAATATCGTTCATGTGAACCTGAGTAAGGGCTGAGCATTCAACAAATTTCACTGCCTTCAACTCCTTTGCTAACTTCTCTCCTTGCTCTGAAGTGATTGGTTTCTGTCTATTCTTTGCTAACTTGTCTATAGTGGCTGACTGATCCCTCAAATCCACCTGGGTTCCCACCAATAGAAACGGGGTCCTCTGACAGTGATGGGTTATCTCAGGTACCCACTGAATGCCAAAATCAATAAACAGTTTAAATAGTTGACTAGTGAGCAAGAGTTTGAACTGTGTGCACACTTATCTTTCTAAGACAAGTGCAGCAATTATTGAATACATTTTAAACTATGGAAATTAATAAAACCACCTTCTCTTTGACATTTTCAAAGGAGGAAGGGGAAACGACAGAGAAACAAACGAGGAAGACGTCAGTTTGTGGGTAGCTGAGTGGACGCAATCTATCATAATCTTCTTGGCCAGCTGTATCAAAGAGGCCCAGGGTGTAAGGCTCACCTCCAATCATTACTGTCACGGCATAATTGTCAAATACCTAGATGTGGAGAAAAATTTGATAAAAAAACTAGAATATATAATAATTGAAGTAGCCATATCCCAAACAATCTAATTCTACATATAATTATAATAATATATTACTATAATATTGTAATTGCATTATTATTTATTATGCTCTCATTATTGCTCCAACTCAAACCCCAATGAATTATTTGTAAATTTGAATATCTTCATGTTTTGTCTATTCAGTGATAACTGATATCTCATCTGCAACTGTTTATTTATTAGTTACAACACACATGTACTCAATTTAAGGAAGAATACAGTTGTTAATTGTATATATACTCTATTTCACTCAGCTTTTTATTTCACTAAATTTGATATTCTAAGTAATTATTATTATTACTAATTAAAATTAAATACAGCTATAAATATAAAATTAAAAATCACAGACCGTAGGCACATATTCGGATGGAAACTTGTTAGTGGTGTAAGATATCAAAAGACAAGTTTTGCCGACAGCACCATCCCCCACAACGACACATTTAATCGTCTGCATGATAATCACGATAATCAACAATCCGTACAAAAAAGTTTTGGGATGATTAATCCTTAATAAAAAACAAAATGGCGGCAAAAACAATGTTTACTTAACAAGAGTTGGGTTGGTTACCAGCTATTTTTAGAAAGATTAGTTATCGGGTCATAAATTTATAATTCAGTGAAATCATAAACGTTATTAAAAACTGTTTCACTATCTTAACCCAATAGAATTGAAATTTACGTGTTAGCCACACAACATTACCATGTATATGTTATACACATCCATAGCATTAAAGCACTTCAAATGTGTTAGAAGGATTGCTACCCATTTCCGTGAAATTTTAAACTAACTCAGTGGAGGCATAATGATCTTCAAATTCGTTTCGGTAAGCAGTCACGCACACACACACACACAACACACGGGGAAGCAGAAAACTAATTTTTAGTCACTAATGCATTGTAATCATAATAATATTTGTATTAGTAATCACAATATTAAATTATTGACATAGTAATAACAGTAACATTATTAACATTGTAATATATATATATATATATATATATATATATATATATATATATATATATGAATACATACATAAATACTTACATTTGTATTAGTAATCACAATATTAAATTATTGACATAGTAATAACAGTAACATTATTAACATTGTAATATATATATATATATATATATATATATATATATATATATATTATGAATACATACATAAATTATTACTTACATATACCATACATAATTGATAAAAAGTAATAAGGGGATAATCATTTACGTATTAGTGATCATAAAAGACGCACGCACATGGACACACACACACACAGATATGAAGAGTTAATTAGGTATTAGTATTATTTAAATCGATGACGAATTAATGAATTAATTAGTAGTCAGAGTGACAAAATGACACAAAAAAATGAAATTTCAGGGATTAAAAATTATAAGAAAAAGGTATAACGACGATATTTACGCTCTCTTTCTCTCTCTCTCTCTCTATTTCTCTCTCTCTCTCTCTCTCTCTCTATATATATATATATATATACATTGTATTAGGCTAAGCGGAGTTTAGTGCAGTAATTTTGTTCGAATACAAACAATGGATGATTTACATACACATATAAAAAGCTACTTATACAAATACGAACATACGCATACACACACACGCACAAACATACACACACGCACAAACATACACACACGCACAAACATACACACACGCACAAACATACACACACACACAAACATACATACACACTCGTACATAAAAATATATATGCACATATAGATTTACAACATTTGCACAAACATTTTGAGTAAAAAATAACTTTGACGACCGTAGTACAGCATCATTATACAATGAATGGGAAAATGTCGTCACTTTTAAATAGGATAATTCGATAATAATAAATAAACTAACAAACGAAATCAATAGAAAGAGTCTTTCCAAACATTTTTATTACTTTTATAAGGAAAAAAAAGAAAAATAAATATATAATCTCAATATCTCAAAAAGGGAATATCTACAAACATAATATAATGGAAGAAACACACAAAAAATTAATTAATTGATTAACTAGTTAGTTAATTAACTAATTAATCAATTGAGTGACTGACGAATTAACAACACAGAAATTAAAATGGCCAAAGATTGTATAATTAAAAAAAAAGCTGGATACAGACGCGTTTATTTTACGAGTTGATTCAATTCAATGATTTATTTGCTAAATAATAAAAACAACAACAATATTTAAAATAATAATAATATATAAATAATATAATAATAATAAAATAATATATAGATAACATCGATATAGATAACAATATCAATGATAAGAGAACCAGTACTTTATTTAGTATCATCGCTAATACTCTACCAGTAATTCAACTAACAAAAATAATATACTTTAATCATTCTAATAGGTTCATCATCATACCGTAGTAATCATCTATCTATTTAACAATGATATTGCCAGATCGATCGGTTGGCTGATTTCGTGCCTATAAGAAATGTTATATAGTTATGTTTCATGCCTATAAGATAAAATATTCACACACGCACTCACACGCACACGTACGAACACACAGACACACGTACGTACATTTAGTCACGTATATATTTACTTATTTATTATTATATCTAAATAAAAATATAAACTACATTTATTCATTCTCACGCCTCCTACCAGCACTGGAAAATTGAAATCAATTCTTACAAGAAGAAATGAAAAAAGAAAGAAATATACGCTAAATAATGACAAGAAATCGACAAGGAAACAAGTTCAAATTTTTAATATATATATATATATATATATATATATGTGTGTGTGTGTGTGTGTGTGTGTGTGTGTGTGTGTGTCTTTGCCTGTGTGGTGTTTGAAAAACCACGATAGCATTACAGTAGTATGTTATATACGCTGTGTTATATTTTACTTTCAAATAATGCAATGAAAATTAATTTAAAGGTTAATTCAATTATTCACCCACACCACGCACACACACACATGCACACACACACGTACACACAGTCACAAACACTACATATAATGAATGATTTGAAAAGGGAAAATATTTGAACGACCATTAAAATGTGAGCTGAAACAAAGCCATTGAAATTAATAATTAACCAAATTAAAGTATCGAATTATTAATAAAACAACCAAACAAATTAATTAATTAATTAACCGATTAAACGCTTGAATAAATATTTCAAAAAGTATGTAGCCATCTATGATGATTTAAAAGAATAAAAATGACACAAACACAAATGTAGAAACTATTTCGTTAGCACGCTTGAAAAAAGCTCGATCAATTATTACCGAAAGAGTAGTTAATCGCAAAACTATTCGGTTAATTAACCGAACGATTAATTAATCAATTAAGCAATTAACTAAACAATTAGTTAATAGTAACCGACGAACAAATATACATATTATAATAAAATCCCCTCGTAAATCGGTAAGTATATGGAATCCTCAAACCCGAGACTTAAATCTACAAACCATGAAGATGGGTGAATGAATGAATGATTGACCGGATGAATTATAAATGAATGAATGAATGAATAAATGAATAAAAAGATAAAATTAAAAAATCAAAGTACAAAACTCAAATTGACATAATAAAAAAAATGCTAACTCAGCTTAAAATACTGATAAAGTTGTCATCGTCACGACATACAAACACATACACACACAAAGACAAAAACAAACACACACACACGCACACACAAAACTTCCATGACAGAAATTAATGAGTTTTATAAATAGTTGATACATAATCTTAACAAAATGTCTCTAAAAAAAGTTTGAAAAAATGATTAATATGAATAATAACTAATATAAGTTATTTGAAAGTAGAAAATTTAGAAAAAAAACTACAAACATATACCAATGGAAAGATACAAAAAGTTATACATACATACATACATACGCATACAACAACACATGCAAGTACAACACATACGCAACACACACAACACACATACGTACAAGACACACATACATATTTATTCATTAGATGCATAATCAAAATTAGCATATACATATGTGTTGATAATATAACATAGATTACAACGTGAAAATCATTCTGACTTATGAATGCTGTAGTAGTAATATTGATATAGTAGTAGTATCAGTATTAATGTTGATCCCATACAAAAATGTATGTATTGTAGTAATATTGATATAGTAGTAGTATTAGTAATAATGTTGATCCCATACAAAAATGTATGTATTGTATGCGTGTGTGAGTGTGTGTATGTGTTTAAGAAAGAATAATCCACACGCATGAAGGTGTAATTAATGATGATAATTATGAACGACCCATCGATTAATGATATATTATTATTTTAAACATTTTTATACTGTTATATTTTAACTGGAATGAAATCAATTAATTGGATTGTTGATTAAACTAATTAACCTTATTGATCTGTATTGATCAATAGAAATTGGATAATAATGATCAATATGTATGTGCATATAAGTATGTGTGTGTGTGTGTACATTATGTATGTGTAATTGCGTATACGAGTGTATGTGCGTACATACGTAAGCATGCAATACAACCAACGTTAATGACCAGAAAAATAGATGAAACAACGAAATTAGATACATGCTCGGCCAATTCATCAGGCAGTAAAAAACCATCCATGCAAATTTAAATCAAAGTCAAAATAGCACTCTGACGATAATTTTACATTTCCAAATTCGAATTTGCTACCTAAATTCACTTTTAATCGATCAAAATTAATCAGAAACGTCAACTGCATCGAATGTATAAAAAGGATGGCGATCTAATTAGTGTATAAATGCAATTAAACGTAATCACTACCAGAGTTTACAATTAATCAATTTGAAACTCAGACCATCTTAATGAAAAATTTTTTCTCAGCCAATCGTACGTAAACTTCCTCCCAGCTAGCCAACCAACCAATCAATCAGACACGACTTGTTCTTCAACTAATCAGAAAATAGCTGCTCAATCAGAGGTAGATATCCTGCGAAGGTATCCATGCTATTGGTCCAGACTGCTCTGCAATGACCTCCTTTACATTTTGATACACTTCATCTCCAGTATCGCCTGTTACTATGGCTGCAATTCGATCGGTTGGGTGGACAATTTTGAAAAGATTGAACAAAAAAAAATGAATAAAACACCAAATAAGCACTTTTTATCGATCATTAACTATCAATCAATTCAATCTTCGTTTAGCGTCCAGAGACCCAGTTCCCCCAAGGTAGGACGTTTTAGGATTAGGATCATTAACTAATTAATGAATGAATCAAACAAAATGATAAATACACTAATAACAAAATCAACAGTGATAACAACACAGAAACGATAATTTTAAATGAAAAAGAAACAGAGAGAGGGAGGAAGAGAGGGAGGGAGAGAGAGAGGGAGAGAGTGAAAAGAGAGAGAATTAATGAATATACCTGTGAATAATTCCCCGAATTCGTGCTCAATTTTGAGAGTCTGTTCAAACGTCTTCCTGGCCTGATCCTCTGTTATCCTTTTGTTCCATTCCCTGGTTGGTTGGTTGGTTGGTTGGTTGGTTGGTTGATAGTTTGTCTGGTTGTTCGTAACTACGTGCGTTTGTGATGTTAAGTGTTGGCGACAGTGAGGACGACCATGATGATATCGATAATGATTCCAATTAAAATAAAGATAATCAATAATAAAGACAACGTTGATGATGTATGATGATGATGATGATGATAACAGTGAAAGACTTTGTAATAATGATGAAACACACTGATGATGACGATGACGGTGGTGGAGATGATGAAGCCAAACAAACAGCAACGATGATAATGATACGGTGATGATAAAAATATCAAAAAGTGAACTTACATGACGGTTTCGTAGGATTTAGGTTTGATGAAGAGGGCGATCGGGAAGAGACCGGCCACTTGCAGTCGCTTGATGGCATTGCCACTGACGTCCAAGATGCAGTGCTTGCCCTATCCACATCAACACCCACAAAAAATTATCATCATCATCACCATAGCCACACCGAACGATCATTATCACCATCCAAATTAAAATCACTACCCACATCATAGCCACTCCGAAAGATCATTATCATCAACATCACTACCACAACTACCACCACCGCCATCATTATCATCATCATCATTATTACCATCATCAACATCATGAGTACAATAACATCATTTGCAATCTCCATCATCGCCAACAAAATCATCATCACCTGCCATCAATTACACTTTATTATAATCATTTAAACTATTATTATTTCGCTGTTATATTTTATTATTATTATTATTACGATTATTTTATTATTATTATTTATATGAATTGAATAAATAAATCCAACTAAGCTAACACTTTCAGCAACGTCCCTAACGGATTTAATGCTAGTCCCATATAGGTTATCATTGTACTGGCCTGAAAACATATATATATATATATATAAACAATATAAACATATGCAATATGAGAGAATATATCATTATAATTATTATTACATATATACACTAAAATTAATTAATTAATTAGTACCAGCTTCAATGAACATATGATTTTGGATGTCTTTCTCCATTTGATCACGAGACTCAACGAAATAATAATCTCTCCCGTCAACTTCGTACTCTCGCCTGGGTCGAGTCGTATCTATAAAATATGTATGTTTGCCGGTTTGTTTCTTCGCTCATTTGTATTTATGTGTGTTTGTATAACCTTATCATTATGTAATTCTCACAAAACAAAGCAAAAGTGAAACTAACGAGGAATGCAGCTACTGAACTTGTCCGGAAATTCCAGGATGAGGTCGTCATTGAGACGGTCCTTCAGAGGGCCCAGAATAATAACGGGGCGTGGAAATTTCACTAATAATTATTTGTAATTATTATTATTATATTATTATAATTAATTACGTTATCCATCGATACAAAAACCAACTTTCATGTTGGACAACGGGCTCGTACGAGGCAATAGGTTCATCACTCACTGTCGAGTAGTAGTAATTAACATTAATTAACATAATGTATTTATTTAATTATCATAATTTATACCTATATTTGTGCCTAATTAAAGCTTAACTAAGTAAGATGACATTAGAAAAATAGATAATTGTGTTTAAAATAATATCAAATAAGGTGCATACATACTCAACAAAATGTTGATACTCAAATAACATAAAAATAAAATATGAATGAATGAAATGAAATGCATGAACAAATAATTAAATATGAATAAATCAAAAAATAAATAAATCAATCAGTCAAAAATAAAAGATATATCATGTCACGTAGCTAACGCATAGCTAACATTCTAAATTCCAACGCGTTTTTTTTGGAAAGGATGAGGGACTGTCCACGAAGAATGTCACGCTTTGGAGGGAAAAAAATTTGTGAAACTTTGTGGCAAGGTGCAGACATCCCGTTTCATTTCCGTCATGAATTAATGGAAATTTTGTTGAAAACATTCCAACGGAAAAGTTTATAAAAATTTGTAAGCGTTCAGTATGCTCAAAAGAAATTAGCTCCTTCGAAGCAGCTCTTCTTAATTTCATTCCTGTACGTCTTTATTTGCGTTCATCGTCGTTAGATGTTGTTGGTTTTCATTTGTCAATCACCATTCGCGATATTGGTGAAACTTAGAGTGAAATATTTTGAACTGCTAGCAACGAAATGGAAATTTTCAAGGAGTAACCAAAAAATGATGACATCCATCAAGAACAGTCCCTATAATTACATTAAATAAAGTAACAACTTTGTTAAAACCATTACAGCAGATGCTAGCAATAATAATTATAACAAATAAGTATAACAATAATAATAATAAATTTAATAACTATAACTATAATAAACTTGAAAACACGTCCATTAAAAGCATACCATCACATGTATTAGATGAATAATCAGTGCTAGCTTTAAACAGATAAGCAAGCAAACAAAAATGCACACAAAGAAACAAACACAAATATAAAAACCAACAAACATACATACATACAAACAAACATACAGACATCATGTGCACGTTAGATAGAGTGCATGTAAAAAATAATTTTTTTATGCATATATGAAAAACATGTATATATCACTTAATTTCACATAAAATTGAAACTGTATTAAAGAAATATATAAGTATATAATAAGGGTTGAGACTGTCGTAGATACAATTAAGAAATAAATATCATTGCATTTTCAGCTTTGATTAGTTTATGATTCAGTTTTTCAATATTTCGTACTGTAATTTTATCATTGTTTTCTAACTTATTTATATAGAACACGAAGTTTTTAGCTACTTCTTTATTCATACAGAAAATTTTTTTTCGGTAATCCTTAACCATTTATAATGTATTGGGTTCCCAATTTATTGGCTCTAAAAAGACCACTATGTGTTGGTCTTTTTATTATTAATTTCTTTGCCAATATCAAAATTAGTGTATTCTGTTGGATATTTATTAGATGGTTTTCTTTGTTTATGGATATATTTGATTGTAAAACATATTGTCAAATTTACGATCTGTTTTTGGTCTATGTTCATACTGTATGGTCCTGCCTATATTGTATATATAGGCAGGTAAATTTACAATCTGTTTTTGGTCTATGTTCATACTCTATGGTCTTGTCTATATTGTATAAATAAGCAGGCACATTTAATGAGATATGCAATACAGGTTTGCACCTGAGAGGAGATGAACATGTCTTCAAATTTCAACGCTGTTTTGCTCATTCCGTTCCAGCTTATCCACCGATTGGAAACTTTGAAGTTGTTGAGCAATTTGGAAAGAAAATTGCCACTCATTACATATCTGAACTTGGAAAACGAAGAAAAAATGCAGAATTTGAGTGGTACAAAAATCAGTTAGAGTTGAAGAATGAGCATTACGGGTTTGGATCTGAAGACATGGAGTACCTTGCTAAGTTACTCAAACATTATGAGCTGGAAACCATGGTGAATGTACGCGAATGGAACCGTCGATTTGATGAAATGCTAAGCAAGGAAGAGCAGTATTCATTGATGTACAAATTGACCGAGCTATATTACATGCCAGGAGAACAATGGTTCGCGAAAAACCAGATGTTGAACAATTACGAAATTAAAGTAAAAATCACTGTCAAGGATTATCATTCGCGTATCATGAAAAGAAACCGACTCTTCTTTCTGCCATTTATGAAAGATAAATTCCTTAATGATACGTGCAGCCTGTGTTCAGAGAAATTTTGTACAAAGTCATTCGTATACATGATGGAATGCAAACATGCGACTCATGATGTTTGTCTTCGAGACTGGCTGGAGACGAGGAATGAATCATGCCCCACCTGCAAACGACGCTATGTATCCCGAAGTAAATCAATCGCTAACTACACTCTGAAAAGGGATGAGAATGGAGAAAGATTACTCAACATTTTTTTGCAGATTAAATAAAATTTTATAAACTTCATCACATTTCTTACTTAACTAACTTGATGTTTAACCGTGAATTGATGTTTAATTGACAAGCTAGTTTATTAATAAATATTTAAAAATTTTTTTTAAATTTTATTCATTTTGATTATTTTACAACTGATTTATTTCATTCATTTTCATAATATTTCGGAATATTTAGTATCTTCATTCTGATGTCATAACGTCACGCAGAATTTAGATCGTCGTGCGTGAAAGGTCTTCTGATATTTATATATATGGTTTGATTGATATACGAATTTTGTTCTCAAAACTAGAACATAATAAAAAAAAATTACAGATATAAACGCGGCGTTGTGGCCTGTGCACAAAAATATTTTTTCATTTTTGGTCATTAAATTATTTGGTTTCTGGTTTACTATTAAAGCGTTGCCAATGGAAATCCAAAATCAGGTAAACAAAATATAGCAACAATTAACAACGAAATAAAACCGGTGTGGATAGCAAGCAGGATTGTTAGTAGTAGCGGTGCCAGAGTTTTCAGTAGCGGTAGTGCCGCCACATTCATTGAGCAGTAGCAATATTGCTAGCGATGCTACTTTCAAAACAAAATAGCTATCGCTACTTTTTGAGTCAAAAAATTTTCCTCATTAGATCTTGCGTAATAATTAGCAAAGCTAAGATTAAACGGCGTTGTTTTGCTTCTATATCATCAATTTCTTCTGCAGTTTTACGGCGTTTTAGCACTGATAGGCTATCTTAGTGAATCTCTTGAAAAGCTGGCATAATAAAAAACCATGCACTCAATTTTTTAAAATGAAAACATAGTAATCCTAATATCATACATCAAGGAAATAAACACTCAACAACATCTAATTGTCCCGCTTCTATATCTGTTTATAGCTTTGTTTTGGTTCTTCTTTGTTAGTTTGCAACTTAAGTGGGTTTCATTGGGGTTCTTCATTGGATTCCCTAAAAATCCGTGAATAGAAAAGTAGTTAAAAACTTTTTGCTCCGTATAAAAAAGTTGAAAAAACAATGATAAAAATACGGTACGAAATATTGAAAAACTGAATCAAAGACTAATCAGAGACGAAAATGCAATGATATAAAATTATGTAGTCCATAAAATTATTAAGAAATATCACTGCATTTTCAGCTTTGATTACCTTCAGTTACATATATAAACGAGCGCTCGTGCATTCGTGTGTGTGTTACCGCGTGTATTTGCGGATTTCTAAGTATTGTAATCGTATTTATCGTTCTGTGCATGCATAGAAATACAAATACTGAGAAATAGAGAAAGAAATGCATTGAAGAAGGTAGTAAATGTAACAACAACAAAGTAACATAAAATAACGTACAGTCATCAGCGCTGAGGGCATCCTCGCTACCGCTTCTGTCCTTGACCTTCGTGAACGACAACTTTTTGCCAAAAATCTTTTTTTTGTTCTTGTCAGCCGGCAGAGTCTGTTACATGATTGGTTGGATGGTTTGTTAAGGGTTTAAATAACAAACAGCAAGAAACAAAAACAAAAAACTTACCGATTTTCCAATAAACTTGACATTCTTCATTCTAGATCTTTCCTTTCTTTCAACCCTGTTTTTTTAATTAATGACAAAAATATAATAGAGCATAAACAGCAAAAAATTATATACATTTCGAAAGAGCACACACTAAACATAAAATCAAAAACCATGAAAAAACGCTGCCGTTAAGATCGTAAATACAACATTCCACCATACATAAGCAGATCACACCCACAAAAACGGCAAACCCCACACACAGATACGCCAACATACCTCTTCTTACTAGGTATTATACCCAACCCGACTCCACCAATACCACCGCTATCCTCACTATCACCGGGATATCCGGTCAGTTTTTTGGCCTGCCACCATTCATCATCGCTCGCATTAGTGACATGCAGGATGTCTCCAAACTTGAAAATGAGACCCCTTCCTGGCAGGCCACTGTCCTTTGATGGGTCGTAGTCGAACAGGGCCCTGATGGTGAAGAGGATGAAGGCTAATAAATAAAAAAATAGCCATACAACCAGCAACAACACCAACTGCATGTACACACCTGACAAAAAGCATTTTCTTCTGAGTGGTCCTCAAACTTCCAGTGTTGCCACAACTCATCATCTGCTCTCTCAACTCGTGGATTTTTGCTTCAAATCGACTGTATTCTGTATAGTTTTGTATACACACGTACGTGTCCGAATGTTTGTACATGTCTGAAGGTTTATATATATGTGTGTGGTGCTTAATTATTTGTATATTTGTCAATGAAATTATGAAACAAGTTTGTCTGCTCTTCTTCTGTCATTTTTTTCTCTCTTTTTCTCACTCAACAAATCAGAATACAATTATGAAAAAAAATGTGACCTCTTACGAATGCAAGACGTTTATCAAAACTTTTTCAACCATACCTGTCGTCATCATAATCAACATAAGAGGTCATCATCAAATGTAGTAATGATCATCTTCCTCATCATCATCACATTCAATCACAGCTGCAAAAAAATCTCTCAAACCTTCAGGTTTATATATGACAATGACCTCCACAACATCACCGGCACTCTTCAAGGTTACAGCAGCCTGTTCGTGGGTGGCTCCTGTTATGTCTATGCCATTTACCTGTGTGAGTAGTACGCAGTAGTTTAGGTCACTTAGGCTCACACATGATGGTCAAATATGACAACTAAAATTAACTGAACTATTGTAAGAATTAAATTATTTAAAAAGATTTGTAACTGAATAACTGAAAACTAACCGAAAGAAGTTGATCACCTCTATAGAGACCACCACTCAGATCTGCAGAACCCCCAGGAAGTATAAAAGATACAAAAATTCCTTCACCATCTTCACCCCCGACAATATTAAACCCTAGGCCGTTTGGTCCTTTTTTCATAACGACCTTTCTGGGTTCTCGACCCACGTCATGCTCGTCATCACCTCTGGAAAAGGTCCGACCAAGGTTGTAGTTGATACTGGAGTAGCTAGAATTTACGTTTCCAAAACGACTCATGGTGCTGTTGTTGTTTATCAGTGATTGCTGTTGCTGAGGTTGTTGCTGTAGAGAGTGAGGATGTGGAGAGGTCACGTGGTTCATTGGTAGGTGGGGCATGGAACTCATGACCCTTGGAGAGTTTCCCATCAGAGGGGTGAGGGGCTGACTGCCATCTGGCCCTAATATCAATGATAATTATGGGAGCCTGATAGCATCCAATACAATTACAATCATTTTACTCAAACATTCCCTCATTTTAATCAACAAAAACAGCATCATCAACAATAACAATTGCAACATCCTCCTCATCATCAACGTGATAACCAACCATCATAGCTTGGCCTCTTCCTAATTAGCAACCTCACATACTCCCTGGTGGCTTTAAGAGCAGCCACCGCTTCTTCATGGGTCACATTGTCCAAGGACACCTCATTGACCTTCGTATCAGGAATAATTATAATAATAATAAGTTATTAACAGTTCACAAGTACAAAACAATATAAAATAATAGGAAAATGATATTAACAATGATTATAACTCCCAAAGCAATAACCTTTTCTATGACAACTTTTAAAACTGACACAAAAAAATCTCAGTAGCAAATGAACATCATCGACAAACAGAAAAAAGTGCTTACAGCCAGAAGTCTATCTCCAACTTGTAGTCGACCATCCACCTGTGCAGCTCCTCCGTCAATCACCTTCGTAACGTAGATGCCCACATCGCCAGGGATGTGCTCGTTTCCCACTCCACCGGCGATGCTGAATCCCAACCCTTATGGAGTTAGGGGCATTTTCAGTTTGGGTGAATAATTTTTTTTGTAAAAAATGAATACAAGAAACAACATTTGAAAAATGTAAATTACTTACTGCAAAAAAATAAATTAAAACGCACCTTTACTGCGCTTGACGAGCTCCAACAAAATTACATTATCGTCAGGGGCAGCTGCCGAGGAAGACGATGAGGACATCAGTTTCTTTCTTCTCACAACCTTTCACAAAACAAGCAATTGTTGCCAATGAAATTTCACTAAACAGCAACAGCAACAGCAACATCAACAACATCAGTTACAGCAACGGAGACAACAGTAATTGTAACAGTTGAAATTGTAAAAAAAAATATCAAAACGAAACTGAAGCTAATTTCAGTCTATTATAAACCAACCAATGAAACGGAATTTCCAGCTTTTTTGAGGGCCGCTACGGCCTCTGCATGTGTTACATCAATTGTGGAAATCCCATTGACAGAGACTATCATATCATTGATCCTGTGTAACACAAATGAAAAATTTTGAAAAATAAGAAAGCGAATTGAAAATAAAAATAATGGCTACAAATATATACAACAGAATAAAAAAAAATGACAAAACAAATAAAATAAAACACCAACTTGAGTCGGCCATCAATCGAGGCAGCCCGATTTTCAATGATTTTAGTGATGTAGATGCCAGGGTCGTCCCCAACGTGGGGGTTATCTGTACCCCCTGATATACTGAAGCCCAATCCTGTCCCACCCTTGTGATCGTAGAGTATCATCATGTATCATATCGCATATTGCACGCACACAAACACCAACTCAAATTATTTCCTATTCCATATTTTCGATCAAAAATACTTTAAATTGAGATTAAAAAATTTGCAACCATACATAGCTTCATATAAATGAAAGCATTTTCAAATAGATAATTAATCAATTAAATCAATTAATTAATTATTCTTATTCTGTTAACAAGTCTCAGACAGCCACTTAACTTTTTTTCTAGCAATTTATTTTTCTTTAATTTATTTCACATCAGTTTCGAATATAATTTTCATCAACATTGACCAGTCACATTAAAAATAAAGTCACTGGTTGATATTGCTTATTTATTTATTTTGGCAAATATTTTCAATTGGTTCTATCATTTGGTGATAAACTATTAGTCTGAATGCATTTATTTAGAGAATGGCTTATTTGAAGGTGTGTAACCACTGGAATTGAAATTTATTTATCAGGTTCGATTATTGTTAGAGATTTTTGGGCGTGATGGTCTAATGGTTAAGGTCGCCTGGTGCTGTTTCGCAGTAACCGGGTTTGAATAGGACAAAAAGATCCCCGCCTATCACACGCTTCGCGTGTGATACGTCGTTTAGCCCGTATTCATATACGATGTTTGTGCTTTTGCCTTTGTGCGCTTTGTTGAATCCTCTGAACTTTGGAAGAGTGTAATTGACCTTTGACATTTAACCTTTTTGTTTTTTTGTGGATTTGATTTATTGCTATTATTTTTGTGATCGTAAATTTAATATGAATGTGATAGTGACTCTTAGATATTGATTCAATTGGCGCTTTATAAATGTTCTAATAATAATTATTATCATCACCATTAACATCATCATCATCACCATCAGCCACCATTACTCACTCTATCTAGGTTGATGGTTTCATATTCCCAATCGTCCAATGTTATAGGCTGGGTAAATATTAATAGCACCATTATAAATATTGGTGAATATTATTAAATTATTATTAAATTAATTATCATTATATTATTATTAAATATTATTATATTATTACTAGGTAAACATTATTAGCACCATCACAATCACCATCATTATAACTAGACGTTAAAATCATAATTTTCATACTGATCACTATATTTACTACTGTATTCATCACTAACATCATCATAAAAATAACTTATTCAGTCCTTCAAAATCAACTACAAACACACGCTCAGTACATGTAATTGTAAATGCATGTGAAACGAACGCATCCCGGACATTGAATGTGATATGCGGGGACCTCTTCACAATCAATCCCCGTCACTGCAATGGCAGGGCAAAGCACTTTACCGTTACGCCATCGCCCGCCCATCAATATCAAATTCACCATCAGAGTCTGTCATCAATTCATCGTCATCTTCCTCAACGATATTACCATCCTTCTCGAAATTATCATCATCTTCACCATCTCGTCATCCCCTTCATCTGATGAATATCATAATTTTACTATAACTGCACCATGAAAATCAAAGAACCTTGACTATCTGCTGTTTCTTGATAGACTGATAGAGAGGGGATGATGGGCACGTGGCTGGCAGAGGGGCTCCACGCTGTGGAACGTGCGGTGGTTGATGCTGTCTTTGATACTGCTGCTGCTGCGGTATTTGCTGCTGCTGTTGGTGGGTCTGAAATTGATTCTGTATTTTGGTGTGAAAAAGAACATTTTTTTATTAAAAATTAAAATATTATGTATATTTAAAATGAATAAAGAAGTTTAAAAAATGTATGCTTTTGTAAAAAAAAACATATAAAGCTGAGTAAAAAAACAGCATTTTCAATTCATAATCCTTCAACCTCAATATGATGATCATTGAAGGAGAACGAGCATATAAATAAACAAGCCGAAGAACCCTACAAACATTATTGTTCTGCTGGTAATGCAGTTGTTGAAATTGTTGTTGCTGCTGAGAGAGCTGGTGAAGTGACTTGGAGAGGGCATTGACCTGTTGGTGCAGGGGTCCGCCCGACAGCATCTGTGATTGGTGGAACGAGGGCCTCATGGTTGGTGACGTCTGATTGATCCATCAAATATTTCATTAATTCTAACATTAATTAACCAGTCATTTAACTAAAATATTGTAACTATTAAATAGCATTAATTTTATTTCAATTAAATAGCTAATCAGGGGTGATGGGAGTAAGCAGTAAACAAAGCAAATTAAAGAGTGACACTAAAAAACAACACAAAAACAAAAAAATAATATAACATCAAAAACAAACTGGTAATACAGGGACAGGGTCCAGGTCTGAAGTTGTCTGTTGCTGCTGCTGCTGGTAGCTGCTGTAGTCATGTTGGCTTTGAGCTGTTCTCTGCAGAATGAGACATTCGAATTATCTGAATGACACTAATAAAAATTATATCAGGTTGGAAATACATAAATATTATACAATGATGTAAAAATATATCTGCCATCAGTCAGCCACTCACGCATTCACTCAGTCAACCAATCAGCTAGCCAGTCCATCAACTGACCAATCAAATAATCCAATCAATCAGACCTACATTTGAAAGCGGTCGATTGCTGGCAATGGGTGGATTCTCCTCCCACCTTGATGCCACCAGAAGAGTCTCATCAGTCTTCTGCTCAACTGACTTTTCATCATCAAGCAGTGTTACTTCGTAAAATTCTTGTATATCTGTTTAATATTATGTCATATTGAAACAACACCAATTGTTAATGTCTCAAAATTCTCATGCCCACAGTGAAGAGAATCAAAAATACAAAAAAAAATAACAAAAATGTAATTTTGTTTTAGTCCAGCCAACAATCACATCAACAAACTGACCTAACAGAGCCTGGAAAAGTCTGCTCTTGAAAATTCTGATAACTCTCTCAATGGCCAGCCTCAAGTTTTGATCTTGTGGTCGAATTAGGCGACCGTAGTACTCCTCAAGCAGCTCTAGGGCTCTGTGTGCATCTACACAATTCAGAAACATTTTTTAAAAACCATTTTAAGCAATATTCATATTTCAAATGTGTAATACATTTC
The DNA here is from genome assembly GCF_000326865.2 of Helobdella robusta. Lineage (NCBI taxonomy): Eukaryota > Metazoa > Annelida > Clitellata > Rhynchobdellida > Glossiphoniidae > Helobdella > Helobdella robusta. Next base: position 5,431,738 of record NW_008705254.1, read on the forward strand.
TGATCCATTTAAAAGTTTATATCATGATGAGCATTTAAAAAGAAGAGAGTCAGTAAATTTTATCTATCTGAAAATAAAACAAATATTAATAATACCAACAACAAAACTAAATAATAATAATAGTCAGTCAACCATACTAACCACTTCTACTCATTGTTTTGCTAGATAAGTTTTTCAAACTATCATCATCATCGTTGTCATTTATGTTATTATTATTGTTGCTGTTGTCAATGTCATTTTTTATCATGTGATCTGTGTGACCAAGTCCTTCTAAATAAATTTTTATATTTAAAATTAATATTATATCATTATTTTTGTTTTAAATTTTTTCTCTCTAACCACCAATTACAACACACCTAACACATTATTACCTTGCCAACTCCACAAACTTTACATTAGAAGTAAATTTTTTACAGTTGAATTTTAAAAAAAGTTAAAAACACTCTTTAAAAAAGTTAAATGATTGAAGATTACACTACACCACACCACAAACAAAACATGAATGAATAAATTGAGCATCAAAGCTGTGTTGTTTGTACATCTCTTGATAAAGAACTACAGGACACTAAAAATATAGATGCCACATACACATAGATGGGTAGGCAAATAAACATGGATAGAGTGTATGTATAACAAGCAGGTTATTTCATCTATTAAATACTAAATAGTTCAGCTATTATGTGTAATAATGGAGAAAGATATTGTTTGCCATAATGATTGATGTTGATGACTATGCATGCACATGTATATATGCATGCATGCACAATGCACATGTATATACGCATGCATGTATATATAGTGTGCATACAAAATATTAAAAAAAGCTATACCTAATTTATGATATGTACTTGTACATATATAATATAACTCAAAGTCACAAAGGATCATTTGTATCATAATCACAGTAACATCATCATTATTACTGGCTGTAAGAGTTTAAAATAGGTTGAATTTACATACAATACATTCAAAAAATATAATTTTAGTTTACTATATTTATAAATTAAAAAATTATTTTCCTAAACATGGTGAACTACATTTCTTTAAAATTTTAATTTTTAACTCAATCAATCAATCAATTAGCTTATAAAGCGCTATTTCCGCGATGTTCAACAGCGCTCCTCAATGAATTTTGAAAACAGATGGGTCTTGAGATCCGCTCTGAACTTCGCAAGTGATGGAGAAGTAATAAGAGAAGTATGTTTTATCATTATGTTTATTATCATTATCAATGATGATAATGATAATACATAATGATGTTTGGTCAAATAACAAGTTGCTAATGCAAACTCAATTTATTTATTTTATTTCAAATAAAAATTAACTAAATTAAGATTATTTGCATTATTCATTATTAAATAAAAAAAATTAATTCAAGAACAAGCAAACATGACAACCGGATTGCTTAACAGGCATACTCATATGGATGTAATGCAGAAATGCCAAGCTAGGATGCAAGATGGTCCACCGGCGTGCTGCTATTTAACTGTCCCCAACAGCTAACAATCCGATCTACAGACAGAACAGGCTACAGTTGTAGTGGAGTTGTATTAAAATTTAAATTAACGCGATGCAGAGTGCAGACAGAGAACGATTAAAAATCCAGCGCCGTAAATTAATATTATTTTTTCAAACTTCACTAATGATTCACGATTCTTTATTAAAGCGAGATACAACGGCTCGTCATACGAACAAAATTAATATTTTGGTCATTTTTAAAAAACAATGGCAGACACAAAGACACTAAATACGACATTATTTATTAACATTTGCAAATTCGGCACTGACCGATGACGGCGAATTTACCGGCCACAAACACTTCTAAACTCTCGGCATAACGGAAAATGAAAATAAAAAAACAAAAATCTGTTCAACTTGAAAAAATTAAAACATTTTTCGGTGATAAAGAATCGTCAATATTGTTGAGAATTTAATGGCCAACAATTAACAATAGAAATGTGAGAAATAATAAAAACGAGTTCTTTCTTCCATCTGTGCTGGAACGGCATCTCATCACTCAACCGGATTTAAACAGGAGAATGGCGACTTGACCAAGATAAAAATAAATGAAGTGTTTCGTCTCATGCGTGACGTAGCTTCCGAAATTCCTGCCGACTATGCAGTGCCATGTCGGGTTGTACTTTTTGTCGAATTCTTTTTTGATGTATGCAGCAATATCTTTTTCAATGTTGTATTTTTCAAGAGCTTGTGTGGCGCAGTCCACCGCATCCTGCTGCATGTCTTCAGACATGTCGGCGTTCTTGATAACGGCTTTTCTGTCAGACATCTTGGGATTGCTGTTAAATAACAATTCGTAATATTATAACTTTTATAAAAAAGCAAGAACACCGCTACCGATATTAAACAATTCGAATTTAACGATGAATTTCAATTTAATAGGAAAAGAACGAATCTAATAAATAAAGACATAAAACATGGCAGTTTCAAAAAATGGCAATCTGATAGAAAAGACAATTTGTATTTAGTTTTTTTTATTTTATAGTATAGTGTCAGTTCGATCGGTCTTATGTTAGCTAGAGAGTGGAGAAAAAATAAAATAAACTGATAAGGATAAATATAGAAAAATCGAGCATAAAATTAAAATAAAAACCGTGACAGAACTTTTTACGTGAATGACGCAATATACCTAGTAAAAAAAAGTTTGAAAATGGAGATAACTCACTTTTTATGGAAAAGCCAAAAACTCCAAACACTTTAGACTTCACGAAACCAAAACTTGATCAAAAAGGCGCGTGACTTTAAACTTTCGCTGGGCCAACGTTATATACACAACTCGTTTATTCAGCCATTGGCTGTTATTGTTTATATATAAATACTCGGATTGGTCTGATCATTAGAACATTCGCACAGAAGCATCGCAAAACATTTGAGCCAATAGTGTTCGTTCACAGTTGAGATTGGCAATTTCATTGGTTAATTTACAGAAGCATCGCACAGAAACAACGCGAGAGATGTTTTCATTTTGCGTTGCCTAGTAAAATCATTATTGTATCATTATTGTTTTGGTCGCTAGGAAAAATTTTTAAGAGCTTAATTAGAATAAAATAATGATAATCATAATTTCAAAATACAAAACTAATTAACACGAGCCAATTTCACGAAATTATAAAGAAATTAATAAGAGTTAACAAAATTTTACGCTCCACTGGCTCACTAGTGACGGCCAACTATGTTAGGTTAGGCGAAAATTTGCAACAGTTAAGAATCCTCAGTCTACATTGTATAGAACGGTAGGCGTTATGTTGTACGTATCAACAGCAATAACAACCACAACATTAATAATAATAGTAATAATAAGGAAATTATCAACAACAACTACAACTATCCATACAATACCAACACATACTTAATATGCCTCTTATACCTTGGTTCATTAGTGAGTATATACTAGTACACACACACACACACACACACACACACACACACACACACACACACACACACACACACACACACACACACACACACACACACATACATACACACAAACACACACACAAACAAACATGTACACATGTGGAAATTCTTCATAACTTCATAAGCATTGGCTGTTCACATACATGAAAAAAGTTTAATATATGTACTACGAATGTATAGCTACTTACATATATCATAATTATAACTTCTATACATGTTTATATATATATATAGAGAGAGAGTGAAAGAGAGAGAGAGAGAAAGAAAGAGACAGATGGAAATGGAGAGAGAAATGGAGGGATTTGAGTGAAAAAAAATACAAAAACGAAGAAGATGGACTAGGAGAAAACGTTTTCTTTTATTCATATCAAATATTCTTCACACGGAAAGAAACGTTTTAAGTGATTGAGTGAGTGGAGTTGACAATGAAAATGATACTAACAATAAATTACACATCATCAGGATTTACAAACATTATGATACTTAGATACAATTTAAACTTAATTCAAATTGAATGATATCATCATACAGGATTACTTAGTGGTGCCATTATTATTATTACTATAGTAAATTTTCAGAATATCGTTTGCGAGGAATAAACATGACAAATTAATGTTAAAGCTTAATGATATTTGTTCAACATTTTCGAAATAATTATATACAAATAAAATAAATATATATAAACGAACCAAAACTATGATACAGAAAGCATAAAGTTATTATACAGATATAAAATTTTGCTACCCACACACACCACACATGTGAACTAAAAGATCTATCAAAACAAATACGAACAAATGAATGAACGAACGAATGAATGAACGAACGAATGAACAAACGAATCAATGAACGAATCAAATAAATGAAAAATATTAGTAACTCAGTTTTTAATTATCACTTTGCAAATAAAAAACTCAAAAGAGACGCTTTTATATATATGCTGTGTATGTGGTATGTGGCCAAACCACGGACTGCTGGAAGCGACATCGTGAACGACCGCTATGATCGACTGGGACACGAATTAAGGAAAAGCTAATAATAAAGACAAACTATATATATATATATATATATATATATATATATATATGTTCGAATTTCACAAGATTATATATATATATATATATATATATATATATACATTTGTGTGTACAGTTGAATGTATTTCAAAAATGCAGCTGATAATTACAAGCGATTGTTGCCTTTTAAAGTTAGTTTATATAACAACAAAAACAACAAGAAATACAACAACAACAACAATAATAACAAGTCAACAACTATAATAACAACAATAATAACAATAATAATTAATAGATACAATGGATCTCTCTCTCCCTCTCTCTCTCTCTTTCTCTGATTTATTCATTAGCGTTTGACTGTTTGGCAGTTGGGTAGTTGTAGTAATAGTAGCAGCAAAAATACTAACACTACTAGTAGCAGTAGCAGCAGGGATAGTAGTAACAGAAGCTGCGGCTGTAGTACGAGTAGTTGAGCGGTGGCAGGTATAAAATACATCATAGTAAATGATGCAGTACTAACAATATAAGTTCGAATGGTTGTAGTGACGGTAGTAGCAGCAGCAGCAGCAGCAGCTGCGTCAGTAGTAGCAAAAATAGTAGTAAATGTATCAACGGTAGTTGTAGTAATGCAAATATTCTTGTAGTAGTAGTAGTAGTAGTAGTAGTAGTAGTAGTAGTAGTAGTAGTAGTAGTAGTAGTAAATGAAGTAACAATGTGGATTAGAAAATTAGAAACATTAAGTATTGCAATCATCGCCAGTCATAATAACGTCTTATCAACAATAAGATAGAATAAGTAAATGATACACAAACACACACACACACATACACACAGATATTCCCAACAACTTAGCAGACCTCTTAACATAGCTTTAAAAGACTATTTTAAAAGCAATGTATAGGTTTATATAAAAATAGGACGCATTCAATGTAAACTATTAAATAGGAATAAAACTACACACACACACACACACACACACACACACACACACACACACAACAACAACAACAACACACGTTTAGACGGCATTTTCCCCGAGATCGGGGGTTGCCGTTTGGCTACCTATGATGAAACCGAAATACCCCTCGACGCCATCCACATCTGTCACTCGCCTCAGTATCACGCAACCCCGCTTTCACCCTGTCCTTTTCCACCTGCTCTCTCCATCCCAATCGCGGACGACCCTTTCCTACCACTCCTTCAACCTCGAACTCCAACGTTCGCCTAATCCCGACTCTTTCATCCCTTCTCAACACATGTCCATACCACCGCAATCTCGATCTCCTTATCAATGTCACAATGTCCTCATTCAGTCCCATCATTGACATCAGCTCTGTACTACTCCTCCTATCCTTCACTTTAACCCCACACATCATCCTCACCATAGCTCTTTCAGCCCTCTGCAGTACACTTTCCTCCTCTCTCCTCAACACCCAAGTTTCACCACCATATACCATCGCTGCTCTCACACATGCTTTATATACCCTCCCTTTCATCCTCACTGACCATTTCTTTCCACACAATACCCCACCCAGTTCCCTAAATTTCATCCATCCCACACGAACTCTAGCCGTAACTGCGCTCAAACATCCTCCATCCGCATTCAGCTTATCCCCTAAGTAAACAAAGCTTCCCACTCTTTCAATACCACCACTCAACCCCGTCCTTGCGTCCGTCCTATTAATCACACCATGAACACATTTCTTACATTTGAACGTGCCTTCCACCTTTTTCAGTGCCCCCCTCAAACCACTACATCTCTTATGCACCCATTTCTGACATCCTATACACAACACCGAGTTAGCCTTCACTCTCCTGTCACATACCCCACAGGAGTCTATTTTACTTATCACTCGCTCCCCACCTTCCCCACTCACCATTACCTTCGTCTTACCAATATTAACTTTTAACCCTTTCTTTTCAATAACACTTTTCCATCTGTCAAATTTTAACTGCAATTCTTCCATGCTATCAGCCATCAAAACTAAATCATCTGCATACAAAATCTCAAACAACAACCCCTCCATTATGTTTCCACACACAACATCCATCACAATTGCAACCAGAAACGGTGATAACACTGATCCTTGATGCACTCCTACCTTAACACTAAAAGCGTCCGATATCCCCCTTCCAACCCTCACCTTTGTCTTTGCCCCTTCATACAGCTGCATCACAGCTTTAACAAGTCTCTCATTCACTCCTTTCTTCCTCAACGCCCATTCAATGACCTTCCTCGGTACTCGATCAAAAGCCTTTTCTAGATCCACAAAACACATGTACAATCTTCGTTTCTTCTTTCTATAATTCTCCTGCAACATTCTCACCATGAACAACGCATCCACCGTTCCCCTACCAAGCATAAACCCACACTGCATTTCATTAACTGTCACCATACTTCTCAACCTCCTCTCAAGCACCCTCTCCACTACCTTCATTCCGTGCTCTAGTAATTTCACACCCCTATATGACCCACAATCTCTCACATCTCCTTTGCCCTTATACAACGGCACCAACACACTGTGTCGCCAATCCTCAGGTATACCTTCATCATCAAACATACTGTTAGCAATTCTCATCATAACTTCAATTCCTATCACCACACTCGCTTTTATATGTTCTGCCGCCACTTCCGAAACCCCTGCAGCCTTACCTAGTTTCATTTCTCTAACTGCTTTCTCTACTTCCTCCATCGTCACCTTCTCTATAGGTCCGTGTGTGACCGCGGATTCCACATCTCCATCCCACTCATTCTCTTCATTCATCAACCTTTCCATATGAGCTTTCCACACCTGAGCTTTTTCCTCCTCATCTATGCACAACTTGCCAGATCCATCCCAAACACATCCATTCCCTATAACATCTTTCTTATCCCTCATTGACTGCTTTGCTACTTTGAACATTTTCCTCGAACTCACATCAAATTCCATTTCCTTCATTAACCTATCTGATGCATTCGTCATTGCAGTTGCCACTGCCTGTTTTGCAACCTTCTTAGCCTTCCTATACTCAGACTCCGCTTCCTCCGTCATGTCTCTTCTCCATACCCTAAACCTCTCCTTCTTGACTTCCAAAACCCTTCTTATATCTTCATCCCACCACCACGTCTCACCATGCCTACACTTTCCTTTCGTCCATTCACATACTTTATCTGCCGTAGCCAACACACAGTCCCTGTATCTCTCCCAAACATCTCCATCCTTACCACTCTCCCAATTTTCAGCCACCTTCACTTCATATATATATATATATATATATATATATATATACATATATATATATATATATATACATATATATATATATATATATAAAAATTGTATCAAGAGTTAGAAGAATGTTAAAAATGTTTATACAACCATTTATAAAGACATGTAAAAATTTGTACCTACGTAACAGAAAGGTAATAATTACATAATTGAGTTAATGTTTCAATTAATTAATTACTTAATTAACAAATTAATCAATCGAATAATTACAAAACAATCTATAATGAATGTTTGTAAACCGACTAGAGCTGTCAATTGCAACGGCATGTGATAAAAAAAATACACATTACAACAAATTACACACACACGAACACACTCACTCATACATACACTCACATACAAATATGTATAAAATGAAATTCAATGAATGACTTTGTTTCATCAATCAACCAAACAACCAACCAACCAACCAATCAACCAACCAACCAACCAACCAGCCAGCCAGCCAACCAATCAATCAATCAATCAATCAATCAATCAATCAATCAATCAATCAATCAATCAACCAATCAGTCAATCAATTAATCAACCAATCAATCAACCAACCAACCAATCAATCAATCAATCAATCAATCAACCAATCAATATGACTAGCATATACGATAAAAGCCGAATCAGCAACGATTGAATAAAATCAAAACATAAAATTATTATTTTTAAAATGAACTCAGCTTCAAAAAATTATTATCGAAAAAAAAAATTTTTTAAATTCACGATGAGAAAAATTAGCAGTGTAAATATATTATTGATTTTAACAATGCACATGTATGACTAATAAGCAAAAACAGACAGACAGAAACAGACAGACAGAGAAATAAAGAAACAGACAGACAGAAAGATAAAGAGACGGACAGACAGACAGACAAATAAAAAATTAAAATCAATCAAAACACACGCGCACACACACATATAAATATTTATATTTGGTTATTTGTCTATATTTTTTTGGTAAATTCCTGAAAATAGGTTTACCATCTGGGAAAACATAACGTATCTAATGAATGAATAAATAAATATTTATGGCAAGAAATAAATACATGTATGTTAACATATCGGGAAAAAGATGATGGAATGAATGGAAAAATCTTTTGGTATAAAAACGAATAAAACACACGCACGCACGCACGCAAACAAATATTCATATTACACATGATCAATGAATAAATACTTTCTTTATTAAAATATTAAAATGAAATATAATGTAGAAAGTAAAAGTCCTCTAAGACGACACTACATAAAAAACAACAACAACAACGGCAATAATAATAATAATAATAATAACAGTAAAATAATATAAATGAAAACAGCAGAACGAATAGACAGATTTACGCGAATCTTTCATATAAAAAAAAACTCTTTTTGAAAACTGGAATGATCTGGAAATGAAACAAAAATTTTAACTGTCACCATTAAAAATTTGAAACAACAACAACAAAAACGGCAACCAAAAACATTACATCAGATCATTAAAACAATACAAAACATAACATAGAATGGTGAAACAAAATCAAAATGCTTGCAAATTCATCAAAGTCAGCCAACAGTGTTGTTTAAGCTTCACATATAAGGGTACGTGTGAAGAAGTTAAATAAACGAAGCAACAGCAAGATTTAACCGAAATAAAATTAATAAAACTAAAATAGGTAAATAATTAAATAAACATATAAATAAACTAATATTCGAATATTTCTTGGAGTATGTACATACGAGCAATAAATAACATGCTTATCAGCGTAAACGTCTGAATGAATGAATAAATTGAATGATTGAACATAAATGTCCGTAGAACTAATTGAACAATTGACGTTAAAAATTGAAAAAATTTTACTCTTAAAAATCAATTCACACACATACAGACACACAAACACACAGACAGACACACAAACACACGTCCATTTACTCCAAACAACATTCAATGTTTAACAATATAAATGTACTGAAATGTATGAAAATAACCATCAATTCATTCGACAATGCTACAGAGTGTTTGTAAAAAAAATGATAAAAAACCAACATTAACACCAAAAACTTCATACACAAAAATTGCTAATTTAACCTTTTTATACAAAATCTCATTAACATAATTTATTCTCAAAATTCTTTCATTGTCATACTTTTAATACAATTTAAAATTCTTGAGATAAAAATAGCCCCAATCAAAGGAATACAGATTATTTGGGAATAGACATCATAAAAATACTGAGAAATAATAACAATATTATTATTTTTAATAATATCATTATAGATATTATTATTATTTTTATTATTATGAATGAGGTCGAGAAATACAAAGTTGGTTGTCATCATAAAACTTCTTTACTATAAAATAATTTAAAAAATACTTTGGCTACAGATGAAAAAAAAAATCTGGTACCAATTAATTAAACAATAATTGCCCAATTAACTCGTTAATTGATTAACAAATCAATCAATTCTTTCGCTATTCAATGAATGAATATAATATATGCACTGTACATTTATAAATAGATACAAAAGTATATATAATGTTATACATATTTATAATTATTTATTTATATATTTATTTATATTTAATATATATTTATTTATTTATTATTTATTAATTACAAAAGACCGATCAGGCAGATGTTTCCTTCAGACTCTCTAGATATTTAACAAACTTCTCCTCCTCCATGGATGCACACTCGAAGTCGACATCAGAGCCACTGGCTGCAGCAGCCTCTTCAAGTCTCCTGATTCGCTGGGCTTTCCTCGAAGCTGTGAGCTCACTGGCTGATGACTTTTTAAGCCACACCTCCTGCTGTTGCTGATTGGTTGAATTCATCTCATTATTATGCATCTCACTGGAATAAACTCCTCCTCCAGCTCCCATTAACAGAATGTTGTCATTTGTGGATGTCATCAGATTGTTGTTGTTGTTGTTGATGATGTTTGTGGTTGGTGCGGCGGAAGATATGATGCCGTAGTTGTTGAGATCAGTTAAAAACTTTGCCTCGACTGAACTGCTGTTGTTGTTGCTGCTGGTGCTGCTGACGCCATGAACACAATTTATAAGGTGGCCGCTGTTAGTATTATTCAGCAAATTATTATTATTGTTGAAGTTGTTATTCTTCATTAATATACTGCTCGTTTGGGGCTTGCTATTCAAATTGTTAATGAAATATGCATCGGGTATCTTGGCGGCCATGTTGGATGAAGAAGATGAGGACGACAACCGCATGGATCGGGCTGGTTTTGGGGGAACGGGAAGCCGAAAATCTTCGGCGGATGATAGGGTTCTCCTCTTGTCACTGGTCCTAAGATGGTGGTTCTGAACAAGATGGCTGCCGTTGTTGTTCTCACTGTCAAGTTGTTGTTGATGTTGTTGTTGCTGCTGTAATAGTAGCTTCTTCTTATGTCTGTTATGTCGACTCAGTAGTAGCATTTGTTGCTGCTGATGTTGAAAATCTCCGCAACTTTTCTCACTACGCTTCCATTCCCTAGGTGGCAGGGGAGGAGGTTCATCACCACAGATGCCATTACCTCCGCAGTTGACACCACTGTTCAGACAGCCACCCAATCCTCCTCCTCCGCCAGCGGCACTCATGGAACTGTTGAAGTCTTCTTCTGGCATTAGTGTTGCCAAGCAAGTTGTCTGCACCAAATTTTTCTCTAATGTTTTGTGGCCGATCCAGACCCAATCATTTTCGACACCGCATACCCCACCGCTACCAACCCCGGCACTGTCCTTCACCTTAAGTGTACGCCTCTTGCATGCCGTTCCAACCACCCAGTGGATGAGCAGGCCAACCACTATGACGCAAAATATGACCACTGCAACGAACATGGCCGTTTCAAGAGGTGTGATGTTGCGAATTTTCTGGTAAGCATTGTTGTTGTTGTTGTTGTTGTTGCTGGTCAATTGAACGTTATTGTTGTTGCGATTAGTTGTCATACTTTTGCGGTTGTTGAACAGCTTCTTACTGCAATTAGTAGCAAATTTAATTGTTATAAAAAACGAAATGCAAAATTTCAGTAAAAAATAGTGATAAACCAAATATAATGAATCACTTGACGTAGGAAAGATCATTCCTCTTCTCGTTGAATCCTGCATTCTCGCCGCCAGTATCCTCCTCCTCACCGTCGTCAGTTATAAATGACGATGAATTTCTTTCACGGTACTTGTTAGTCAGTCTGTCGAATATCAATGAATCTATCATGAAGTCAGCTTTCCCTTGGGCCAATACTACCTTTCTGACTGACTGAAACAACGTCGTCGAAGATGACGAAGACGGGGATGGTGAACATCTATCAGGAAGTGTCGGCGAAAATTTGGCGTGCACAAACGAATGAGTGAAATATTTAACTTTGGTGATGTCGGCTCTGAAGAACTCATTCAATATTAACTGGGGTATGATGTATGGTTTTTCTTGGATTTTATTATTTCTATTATTATTATTATTAATATTATTATTATTATTACTACTACTGTGTTTGTTGTTGTTTTTGTTGTTTGCATCGTAGCCACCACTGTTGTTAGGCTGTTGAACTTCAATGAGGACGTTGAACAGTTCATTTTTGCCATCTACACCCACGTCATCACTGACGTAATCATCTTCGTCATCGTCGCCGTCAAGATCATCATCATCGTCGTCGTCGTCATCATCGTCGTTGAATATCTTACTCTGAATGATGTTATTGTGATGGTGGTTATCGTGAAAGTGTTGATGGTTGTCGTTGACTACAAGTTCAAGGTTGAATGTGTCTGGGTCCAGACATCGTAGGGGAAGTTCTGTATTGTCGTCAAACACCAGACGCACGTCTAAAACACCTTTCTGAAAATATCAACCAGCCAAGTTACTGATAGGAGTTGTTACTCTCCTTAAGATTTTAAATAAGATGCAATGCTATTTACAATAACCTCACCATAATTTCAATTTGTAATATTACAAACTGTAATAAGATAAGCAAACCACGAACTAGAGTATAGAGGTCAAAGGTGTTGGAGTAAGTGACCCTCGCCAGAGGTAGCCCTACCTGATCATTTATCGAATCAAAATCTTCCACATCGACTTTGATGTCAGTGACCAGGTTTGCAGCCAACTTCACAATGCCTACCTTCTCCATTGTGACTCGAAATGCTTTCAGGCCAAGCAATCGACCATTACCCGTTTGTAACTGGGTAAATAAATAAGGAACCTATATAGTGCACTATTTTAATCAGAAATGTATTTAAGTTTTCATTTGTACAGCACCAAATGCATAGATTTGAAGGTGTCAAGATTTAACTTTCCATAAATACATAGCACTGCACGAGTATGACCGCAAAGCAATGCCTCATCATCGTACATGTTAATAACAATAAAAAGTGATTGAAAAATAAAATGCTAGAAAATTTAACATAGCCAACCTGGATTTCAGTTTTTCCAGGCTTCAATCCTTCAAGTACGACGGATTCACCATATTTCACTAACCGAGCGATGGAGGAATTTAATAATTTCAATTTATCTGCTACCAGATGAGTAACTCGGAACATGGGTAGCTTATTTACTTGAATTATAATATTATTATTATTATTATTACTACTACTACTACCACTACTACTACTCAGATTATCAGTGCCACTAACACCATTATCATCATCTCCATTGCCAATGATTATATTAACATTATCATCATCCTCATCACCATCATTGTTATCATCGTTATCATTACTATTATTACTTCTACTACCACTACTGCTACTGTTGTTAAGATTGTTACTGTCAGATGCGGTCTGGAAAACATTTCGAGGGTACAGTCGATGAGTGTTGCTGTTTTTTAGGGAAGTGGGAGGAGTTATGGCTATAAAATGACAGTAAACCTCAACTATTGATGACTGGAATTTCGGCTGGCAGGACGAAGACGATGATGACGTCGTTGATGATGTCAACGAATCAGCAGATGATGTTGTAGAACTGGGAGAAAAAGTTATAAATACGGTAGGGATGGTTGAGTAATTTTTATTAATTAAATTAAATTAATTAATTAATAACTAAATATATATTATATTTGTATTATCAACAACTGCAATCAGCTATCTCACCCATAACACCATTTTTTACTACCATTTTTATAACTTAAATTATTAATTATTATATTATAATTATTAATTAATTATAGTTATTAAATTAAATTATTATAATTATTATTAATTAATAATAATTATTAATATTATAATTATTAATTAATTATCGTTATTAAATTAAATTAATTTAATAATATAAAAATTAATAATAATTTTAAAAACAATACAACAACAACAAACTTGTATGCATTAACAGTGACATTGTTCACATTCCACAAACTCAAGACACTAATTGTCTTATTTCTATTGTTGTTATTATTATTACTATTATTATTATTATTATTACCGTTTTTATTGTTGTTTAATTTATCAAAATTATTAATAATATAATTATTATTATTATTGTTGTTGTTGTTGTCATGGTTTATCTTCCAGCTAGCAATGGAGCCTAATTTATAGTCTGATAACTTGATCTCGACGGGGAACTGAGGGACCCAGACCTTGACCTTGATCAATTTAATATGGCGGTCATACTTGCACGTTATGTTGAGAGACTCCGAGCCACTTGACATCTTGTCCGTTAGCAGCACTGTGCGCATCCCTGCTGGAGACTCTGCGATCTGTGGGGATGAGTTAAATGTTAGTTAGTAAGTTAGTTGGCTGGTTGGTTGGTTGGTTAACTAAATTGACTGACATGTTCGAAAGCATGATGAAGACACGATGCTGACAGATTTAAACAAAAAATTATGTTTCTGAATGAGTGAGTGGGTGATACATAATTTATAAAAATCAGCAAATGATCTAGTTACCAAGGCAACAGAGTTATCAGCAGACTCGCATGTCGACTTGGAAGTGATGTCATAAACCTTTCCAGAGTATTCAACAGCATATATCTGCAGTGGGTAATGAGTTGGCGAGCCGGAGAGTAGGGCCGTGTTAATCATCTCCGTAGTCTGCAGAGTCAATGAAATGATTAACAGCATAAGTAATAATGACGAGAGCAAGGCAAATAACACATACACCACACACACACAAGCAAACATAAAAAAACACAAACCCACACACAAACACTCATAAACACACATATAGGAAAACATACACACAACCAAAAACATACAATCACAAACATACCTTGATGACAGGAACAATGTAATAGATAGGGTCAGAGTTGAATGGTATCTTGAGAGTGATCTGGTTTTTTATGGTGTTGGTGGTAATGACGTTTGTGGTGTTGTACTCAATGTGGAACATCATTTTTATCATCTCCTGTGTAGTACTGACAGCGAACCTCTCATCTATCTCAAAGTAAAGTTCAAATAACTCCAGCGGTCTGTTCGTGTGTGTGTGTGTGTGTGTGTGCAACCATACGTTAGGTATTTGTTTGTGTGTATGTGCACGCGCGTGTATGTGCACGTGCGTGTATGTGCGTGTACAGACATGAAATGCATACATAAGAATGAACACATCATAAAGATGTTCACAAGTCAAAAATCATGCGCAAGAATGTGAACATCATAAAGATGTTCACATTCAAAAATCATGCACAAGAATGTAGGTACAACAACAACAACAACAATGCATAAAATACTGTGCATGCATAAAGTGAGAGAAAGAGAACCAGAAAAAGTTTATAGAAAGAAATATGAGTGAAAGAGAGAAAAGGTATACAAAAAAAAGAGTAAAAGAGTGAGAGAAAGAGAGAGGAGAGAACAAGTAAAAATTGTTGCACTTACACTACACTCCTTGTATAATTAGGACTGGCTCTGCATAAAATCCTAGATGATGAAGATTTAGGATTGGTCTCCAGTTTGAAGTGCCAATTATGATTTGCTGTCATTTGCGATGATGATGCTGATGATGATGACGATGAGGAAAAGGATGACGATGATGAAGATGATGATGGTGGTGTTAAGTTTGATGATGTCAATAATGAGGTAGCTGCAGTTGTTGATGTTGGAAGTGGTGACGTCGACGATGACGAAGACGATGACGAAGAGGATGATGACGATGACGAGAGTTGATTTTTTTCATGCAGTGATGCTATTTTCAGTCCAGTCCTACCTTTTATTCTGTTCATTTGAGAACAAAGAGACAGATAAAAAGTAATAATAACAATAATAATAAATAAAAAGTAAGCATGCTAGCAATTTTCTTAAAGAAAACAAACAATGTGAACAATAAAAAAATATGTACTGACAGAAAAAAAACTTGGAGTGACGTGAAAATGAAAAATTGAAATTCAATATGAAATATATAATTAAATTAACAATTTAACAAAAATAATACATGAAAGAGAGTATTGACAATGTAAACAACAACATTGAACATCTGAGACCAAATGCTTCGAAAGCCAACAAAAACCCTACTAACAAAACATCGAAAGCAAGCAGATTGGAATCAGGCTGTAGTGTGAATGGCAGTCGAAAAACTGAACCAGGACTTTGAGGAAGTGTCGGGTAGTTGATGACAACATGCTGGTCCTCCAAGACTCCTATGTATGGTGACATGTCAGAAATTAGGTGGACATACCCGAGAGCAAATTTGGGAGTCGGTGAGCCTGGAAATTTTCGATCGTGAGGACAAGATCCTTCCTTCATTGAGTAAAATACGTTGAGTTTGTGTTTGTACTGTGAATTTGTGGTGCTTGTTTGGCGATGTTTGTGGTTGTCTGTGTTTCTTGACAAGAAAGCTATTGATGGCTTTGCACTTGGTTTGTCAAATTTAAAATTCAAGTTCACATTACTGTCTGATGTATCATCACTTTTGTTGATCTTATTTGATGAATCACTGTTTGTACTGCCCCTTAGTTTGTAGTTAGGATAGGACCACCATTTGTGTGAGAGTGTCACTTGGGCTACACATGTACTTGTTTTTGGCATGTTGATTTCACAATACGAGGTTAACGTTTGGTTGTTTCTTACTGCATGTGCAAACACACAAAACGTTCTTTGAGCATTCATCTTCAAGTACTCCTTCTTATCTAAAATATAGTTTGGTCGTCGATCCATGTCAGTTCGATTGACGTGGAATAAAACCCTCAACATTTGTCCTGGATTTAATTCTTCAGTTACCAGGTGTGCACTAATAAAACATTCATTAAGTTGATGGGTGTCTGCTGTAGTCTGAAACAAGAAATCTGTTGCAATAGATGGCATGGGTGCCCGGGCATCCAAAATGCCATAACTGGCCTGTATTGCGGTAATAGTGGGAGAGGCGATAAAAGAGAATTCCTCGTAATTTGGTCTGGTTTCGTTGTTTCTAAAATCTGATTTTTGAAAAATTCCATCACCTTTCCCATCCAAGTACAGGTTCAAGTAACTAAATGAAGCTGCGGGGAAATAACATTTGAGTGTAACCAAAAACAAGATCTGAACTTCAAATTGAATTGAAGTCGAAAAAATAATCTACCATTTAAAATTTTAAATTAAATCAAATTTAAGAATTTAAAATAGAATTGAATTTTCAATGAAAGTAAAATTTTAAAAAGACATCATCAACTTTACTAACCATTAAAAAAACACATTACACAGAAAAACTTTAAAATCATTTTAAAAACGTGGGTACAATACGAGATGACGACGACTTGTTAGGTTACATTCTACATCTTCCTGCCTAAAATCAGTTCCTAAAAAAACCATCATCTAGCCCATTTAAAAACATTTCATTAAAAAATTTCTCACAACGAGTGCGCATGTGTAGCAAAATAATTTAGTGAAGCGCCTAATTTTTAAAAATCAGTTTCTGTTTCAAACTGAACCCAACATATCTTGACAAATGAAACCAACATTTAATTTATCAACTTCTTTTGGAATCAGTCTCAAAACTCTTAACTTAATTCGATTGAATTTTATTGCATTTTATTGAAAAAAGTAGTAAAAATTAACTGAAATGTTGAATACAAACACCGTACACACGGAAACACACAGACAGGCCGACACAGACTACTAAGCTGACTACGAGAAAAAGCATTAAAATGAAAGATATTTCACGTGAACAAAAAATTGAACTATCGCACACGCACACAAAAACAAATTCTTTCCTAGTTAATTAACCAAAATTTCTCTGAAAAAACTCACGTTCAAAAGGCACAATACCATCAAAATAAATAAGAATTATAAAAAAAAGCATTAATTCATTTTTTCAAACAACAAAAAATAAGAAAAAAAAGCAATCACAAAAGGAGTCTAAAACCGCATCAACCTCAGTACAAAAAAGATGGAAAGATGTATGTATATATGAATGCAAAACCAAATGATAAAAATATATAAATGAAAGATGTCTAGACATGAATATTATTTCTAAAAAATTGAAAAAACAATCAAATAATAAAACAACATGGAAAAACCGACAGAGAGAGGAAACAAATTATAGATAGAGACAGGAAACAAATTGAAAAATGAAATGGAACAACCGAAATGTACATAGTTTGGAATGAAGTAACAAAACGTAATGAGGGGTTAGATAGTAACCAAATGTAATGTATCCTATTTCGTGTAATGTATTTTAATGTGAATTATTTTAGTGATATATAATTTATTGTAATGTTATTTAACGTAATGTAATAGAACGTACTCTAATGTTGTGTTTAGTAATAATGCTAAACAATATAAAATAGAAATTTAACAAATACATAGACCCACACACACGCAGGCACACACACACGCACGTAGGCACACACGTACATATACACGTACAAAAACACACATAAAAAACACAAGCGCACACACATAAAGCCATACATAGACAAACAAACATATAAATTAATATAGCTTCTTTTACAAAATATTATATCTGATATTAATACTATTTACTACTGTCAGTAATCAAAAGATATCATATTATCAACTGCAGTCCATAATTAAATAAACGAGTGAGTGGATAATATATCTCGGAATAAATTTAAGTTTAAATACTTTACGTCATTATTTATTACAATTCACTTTTCAACGAACTCTACCGTCATATCAGCGCGCAGGCCAGGCCATTATTTCAGTTATAAAATTCATGTACATAGACCAAAACATAAAAATTAAATTAAAAAAAGATTCAAATAATTTAATTTTTTTTATCTGCGTGTGTGTACGTGTGTATTTGTACGTGCGTGTGCGTGTGTATGAATAGTGAATGTAAATACAAATATTACATTTTTTTGATAACCATTAATTTTACTACAGCACTACAATTAGATTTGATTTCATGTAAACGAAGAAATGAATCTATGAATGAATGGTTAATTGATCAAACGAAGGGATGAATGAATGAATGAATAAATGGATGGATGGATGGATGAATGGATGGTTGAACGATTGATCGAATGAACAAAATGTGTAAACATAATAAATAAACGTATGGCAGAAGTATATAAAAGTTACAAGCTATATAAGTGAGTAAAATACGAATGAACAGGTGAATGAGCAAACAAATGAATGAATAAATAAACAAACGAATGAATGAGAATGATTGATTGAATAAACGAAGGAATGAATAGTTGATGAAATGAATGAAGAATTAATCTTCACACACAGTCAGCACTTTTTCTGAACTCTCTTCTTGGACTTAGGACTCTTAGATGTTAACTTGATGGACTCAGGCTTGCTGTTATGTTGTCTGGCTAGTTGGTCCTTCTTCACCTTCACTACCTGCTTGGTCAGTGTTTCGAAGATCTGAAAATTTAAATTTAAATTTAATTTCAGGTCCCTCATTGGCACTCACTCACTCACTCACTCACTAACTCACTAACTCACTCACTCACTCACTCACTCACTCACTCACTCACTCACTCACTCACTCACTCACCCACCCACCCACTCACTCACTCACTCCCTCACTCACTCACTCACTTATTCATTCATTCATTTGTCCACTCATTCATCCCTCCATCAAGAAAATAAATACCTCAGAGATGTTAGTGTTATGCTTAGCACTGCATTCAATGAATGGTAGGTTGAGATAATCGGCCAGATATTTCAATTCTTCCCTACTAACCTCATGGCACGAGTCGATCTTATTCCCAACTATAATTGGAAAAGTAATTGATTGATTAATTAATTAATTAATTAATTGATTAATTGAAGAATAAACAAATGGATAAATAGTTGAATAACATAGTCCTAATGAATGAATCACTTAATAAATGAATTAATAAATATAATAAACAAATGAATAAATGGAAAACAAGACGAATGTACGAATGAATTTATGAATAAATAAGCTAAAAAACCTAGGATCTTTGGTACATAATCACAGTTCTGATCGATCTCATACAACCACTTCTTAATGTTAAGAAATGATTCTCTGTTTGTTATGTCGTACACCACTATGACACCATGTGTACCTCTGTAATATCTAATACGGTGGTGATATTTATCAATTATAATTAAAAAAAAATAAAAAAATAATTAATTAACGTACGTGGATGTGATTGTTCTATATCTTTCCTGGCCAGCAGTATCCCAAATTTGTAACTTAATTCTCTCCCCGTCTAATTTGAGCGTCTGTATCTTGAAATCGACACCAACCGTTGAGACATAGGAACCTTGGATGGAAAAATTTAAAAAAATTTGCTGAACATAGAAAAAAAATCTGTAAATGTGTAAATAATGTTTGTTTTTACTAGCCAGTCTAGTAAAATTTTAAAATGGTGAGTTTTTTTTTACTTACTAGGAAAAGTGTCTACAACAAATCTTTGTAAGATGCAACTTTTGCCAACACCTGTAAGTAAGGGGGTGGGGAATAACGAGTGATTGATTAATTAACGCCTTTTTTAAATTTATTAGATTAAAATTAAGTAATTAATTGAATTTAAATTAAAAAAAATTAATTACTTAACTCACCACTATCTCCAATGATTAGAAATTTAAAAAGGTGATCATAATCTTTCGCCGCCATTCAAGCAGGTTGACTTTGCGATGGTGGTGGTGGTTGGGATGTTGTTTCATTTAAAATTTAATTTGTCTATTTGTTATTTAATTACTAAATTATTTGTTAGTTAATTAATAAAATAAAATTAAAAAAAACCGTCGCTATAATCAAAATTAAAATACCGCAAAAATGTAAACAACGAAAAACTGCAGTGTGGAAGAGAAAAAAATATAGCGACATTTCGGTCTTTTACCATTTAGTCCTTGTTATTATACTAATAATGTAATAATATTTTACTAATAATTTTACTGATTTGTAACAAAGCTTTTCAGCGGTAAACTGTAAGTTTTTCATATTCAGAAAAACTCTCGTAATAACTTTCGTAGCTACTCTCGTATGATAATTTATTAATCCATAATTAAATTCCTTGTGATTTTGTTAAAATCTGGCACCTTGTAGTGGTTGAATTATCTGATCGATTTCGTTGAGTTATAATGACTTAACTTTTTCTAAAATTTAGTGATCGTTTAGTTAGTGGCAATCGTTTAGTAATAGATTTAAAAAATCGTGTTGTGGTGATTACATTCTAAAAACATTAAACCGAAGCAAAACACAACTCCAGGTTGAATAAATTAATCATAATCATACTTCTATCAATCATTCACACCAAATTTTATTGATTTATGATTACCCCTTAGAAGGGATGGGCCAATCCCGGAGGTACTGCAATACCGGGTCAACCCGTGGGGAAGTCTGAGCAAGCTCGAGACATACCCCTCGTTCCAAACAGTAGTTTAATATCGATGCCCCCCGATGGAGGGCGTATCAGATATTAAGCTGATAAGAACAGATACTACACTTTGATCTTAGCCAAAAGGCCGAGAAGCGATAGCGTTGAGAGCTACTGTGAGGATTATGAAGAAATGTTAGAGTTTTGTTTGAGGTGGCTTATTTTTATTAATTGTTTTTAACGCGTATAATTTTTTTAAAACAGTATGTAAATTTTTCAAAATATTTTTATTTAATAAAATTTTAATAAAAATTTGTTAAAAATGTTTCTAATGTAATGTTTTTAATTGCTCCCTAGTTGGCCACCTATCGAACACTTGTGAACTAAAGTGACGTACATTATGCTGTGTGTGCAGGGCGTCAAAGCTAAAAAATTAGTGTGTTTATTTGCGGTATCTTCTACTAAATAGTATAATCTTCTAAAGGTATATTTTGGAAAATTATTATTTAAACTCACTGAGATTGTTTTGAGGTGATTTTCAATTACTTCTTTTTCTTTTATTAAAAAGTTAATAATTTCAAAACAAATTAAATGCTCTAATAAGACAGGCAACTGAATTCGCTGATATGTTCAGTGAGAAGTTTGCTCAATTGAACTTCATATTAAATTATTCAGACTGAATCGACACACACACACAACAGGAAGGTCTCTTTTTAAAAATAATGAACGTTCGTGGAAGTGAATGAAGTTTCTCTTCCGTAAACAAAATGACATTCCAATCGAATTATACTCAAACCGAATTACATTACATTAAGTCCTCCCATTCATCCGCTCATTCCTTTGTTCTTTTATTCATTCGTTCGTTCTTTCGATCGTTCTTTCGTTCGTTCATTCGCTCATTCGTTCGTTCGTTCATTCGCTCATTCATTCGCTCATTCATCCACGCACGCAGGCATGCATGAAAATATACATCAATCAACTAATCAATCAATCAACACGACATAACATACCAACCAACCAATCACTGTCAACCATCCATTCAGCCACAGCCAGCCAACCAACCAATCATCGTCAACCGGCCGATCAATCAATCAAGGGATGGGACGAATGGATGACGGGAGATTTTGTGAGGAGCAGATGTTCATTCTGCATTATTGAGAATAGTATTACAAGAGATTTCGAGATACGCGTGCCTTCACAGGAGGTAAGATTCGATACGAAACTATAAAAAAACGAAACGAAATGAAACTACTTTTTGAGAAAAAATTGTGGAGGAATTCATGAATTCATGAACGTATAAATAGTTGATGAATGAATGGAGGAATGAATGAATGAATTACAAGATGTATGGTATCTGGGTAAATGGTTTATTATATATATATATATATATATATATATATATATATACACATATATATAATATATATATATATATATATATATATATATATATATATATATATATATATATATGTTTTTCCAAATTCATGAATTGATAAGTTTATTTTGAATTTCAATAAACTAAACGTTCACCAAAAAACTTTAGTGAAAAAATCGAAAAAACGAACTACATGATGTTAACGCCAAACATTCGGTAGAATTTATAGAATATTGTAAAAATTATGGTCTATTACCAACATATATGTTTGCATGTATGTGTGCGTGCATGTGTGCGATACCTATACAAAACATGTATGTGTACATGTTTTGTATAGGTAGCTTGACTTGATGACTGATCGACTGAAATTCCTGTGGGATTTTAAAAATATGCGCCAATAAGTGAGTCGGCCAGTGAAAGCATGGATGAATAATTCGATGGATGGATGGATGAATGGATGGATGGATGGATGGATGGATGGGTATACAGATGAATGGATGGGTAGACAGATGGATGGATTAAAAGTGGAAAGAAAGTATGAATGAATTAACAGATGAATGAGTGAACGATTGAAAGAATGAAGAAATGAATCGATGGAAAATAACATGACAAATTTAGATGAATAAATAGATTGCCGACAAAGTATTCATTGCAACAAATAATAATAACAACCATCAAAGAGAGAGAGAGAGAGAAAGAGAGAGAGAGAGGAGAGAGAAATTTTATATAAATAACACAAAACGCCATATCAACAACAATAAAGGCATACGACGCCATGAAAACAAAGGACAACGAACAACAAAATGTAGCAACAGGACGCACAACAACGCAAGAAAACAACAACACACACAACGACAGCATACACAACAACAACGCGATAAAACAACAACATCCACACAAGAAAACAACAACAACGATACAGAAAAACAACAGCGACACACAACAACACAACAGCACGTGGTCACTACAAACGGCACATGACCACACTGAATTATTGCAACCACCCCTCCAAACATGACTCAGTCATCAGCCGTCACCACGTTCCATACACACATGCTCGCTTTTTCTCTATTCTCTTTCTTTTTTTCTTTATTTTTCCTTTCTTTGTGCCTCCCTTTTTCTCTTTACTACTCTCCCTCTCTCTCTCTCTTTCTCTCTAGGTCTATATTTCTACTTCTCTCGTTTTTATTTGTTTCTTTCTTCTTAACTTTCTCTAACGCTTTCTTTTTAAATTTATTCAGCTCTTCCTCTTCTCATATTTTTTTTCTTGATTTATTTTTTTACGTAATACACACACACACACACACATCCACATACACATTCATACAGACACAGACACACACACACAAACACACACACAAACACACACACACACACATACATACACACATTCATACACACACACACACACACACACACACACACACACACACACAAACACACATAATTAGGATTAATACAAAAACCGCATGTACTCTTATTATTTGTCCAGTTTTACAATATTCCGATGTTTGCTTGCATGGACGTATTGGTTTTTTTTTATTAGATCATATTAGTTTCAATCTTCCTCTTACTTTCTCTTTCTCTCTTTTTGCACTCTCTCTCTCTCTCTCGAATTATCTCTTTTTCTATCTTTTTCTTTATATATATAAAGTGGCCTCAATATAAAAATGCGCGTATTCATTCACTACTTTATGTATTTATAGGTTTGTATTAAGGTATTAATGTTCATATGACAGTACACGTGATGGCGTATGTGTATTTATTGCGTATGCGGACGTATGATTTGTATGGGTATGTGGTTGCGTATTGAGGCAATTTAGCATTAAAGCCAATGGAAATGGCGCAAGCAGCGAGAGGTAAGCAAACAAGTCAAAATTGCTACTGATGTTTGAGTGTTTGTATGTCGTGTCCTGCTTTTGTATGTGTGTACTTTTGTATGTATGTGCTTTTTTGAATGTGTGTGCGTATGTATATTATATAGTGAGTGTGTGTGTATTTATGTGTGCATGTTTGTATGTACGCATGGATATACGCATGTATGTACGCACGTATGTGTGTGTGTGTGTGTATGTATATCTGTGTGTACGTGCGATCTACCTGGAACGCGAGAAAGCAATTTGGTCATTACACGAGGGTGTAATATGCGTACACGTGCTCATTATCTAAACTTAAGTGCACTTTTCAATTTTCTAAAGGATGAACGCATTCGTTTTCTTAAATTTATTTTGCGCTTCATTAAATCTTCAATCAATTTGTTTGTTGTATCTTCTACGCATGAGACGCCCGTGAGAATATGAACATATGTTGGATTGGATGAGTTCCTTTTGTTGACGCTTGTCCTCAGAGGATATAAGTCTCATAACTCTCAAATCTCTGCATGTTCTTGCAGGATTAAGTCTTTTTTCAATCCCAAAAAATCATTTTTTCCTTTCAATTTTGAAAAAACTTTTTTCTAAAAAATGAATATTTAAACAAAAATGAAAGGCGGAAAATTAAAACCCAACAAAAAAATTAATGTTTAAAAAGTTTTTAAAAAAAGTTAAAACAGCAAAAAATTAGAAATATAATCTAAAGAAGAAGATGACAGGGAGATAAAATGGTTGGTAAGGAAACAAAAGGCGCTAAGACACGCCAAAAAAACATTTCCCGCCAAAAAACATTTAAGAGCGATAATTAAAGTGTATTAGTGAGGGGTGATTTATTATTCTCTCTAGCTACACCACCCATCTTCCATCTCCATTCCCATTTTACAGATTTTTTTCCGATTTTTTAGTATTTTGCTTCTCGGAAATAAGAATTAATAGTTTTTGTTGCTGTACATTTGTATAAATGATACTTTTGTATCTTTTTGTATCAGATATCATTAGCCTTCCTCGTTTAGCGCTACAATAAATCATATTTTTATCGATTTTTTTCGTCATACTAGTGCTAGATGTCCTTTTAGTAATAGTTCTAGTATTTGTAGTAGTTGTAGTAGTAGTGGTGGTGATGGTAGAGTAGTAGCTATAGTAGCAGCAGTCAGTTCGGTAGTAGTTGTAGTAACAGTTATTGTAGAAATAGAAGTAACAGAAGAGTAGTAAAGTAACACTGGTAGGTAGTAGTAGTAGTAGCAGCAGTTTTATTGGTAGTATTACTAAAGGTAGTAGTAGCAATAAACTTAGTATCTGTAGAAAAAGTATTTTTAATAATTAATATTTGGTGGTTGTTGTGGTCGGTTTTATTTTTTGATTGTGTTTGTGCGCGTCTTTTTCTTGATGCGAATCTTTTGTCGTTCGCGTTATTGTCAAGGCGCCATTTTAACATCATTGTCATTTTCATCGTCATCATCGTCGTCATCATCATCCTCATCATCATCATCATCACCACCATCACCACCACCACCACCACCACCACCATCATCATCATCATCATCATCATCATCATCCTTATCATCATCATCATCTTTATCGTCATCATCCTTATCATTCTTATCATTATCATCGTCGTCATCATCATCATCGTCATCATCATCCTTATCATCATCATCCTTATCATCTTTATCATCATCGTCATCTTCTTCCTCATCATCCTCATCATCATCATCATCCTCCTCCTTCTCATAATCATCATCATCGTCATCATCATCATCATCATTTTCTTCTCTTTTCTCACCATTATATTTATTATTATTGTTTTTATTATTATCATTATTATCCTTTCCAGAAAAATTCTTTTATTCAAAAAAAACTTCTTAAAATTTTTCTCACATTAGGTAAGGTTTAGCCGCCATTTTTCTAACTTACGCAGACACAGTTTTGGGAAAAAAATGTCTTTGAAACACGCATATAAGCACTTTTATACTGGTCCTACAACGCGTGATACAGACACGGACACGCACACACTCACGCACACACAGAGAGACACGGACACACACACACTCACACACACGCATACACGCACACACACGACACACACACACATACATACAGACAAACGTGTTATTTTTAGATATCAAACTGTCTATTCACAAATAGCGCATGAAATAAAATTTGAACTGAAAAATCAAAGAAGTTTAAAATAAATATTTGAATTTTAAAGTTTGAAAAAAGATAAAAACCAACACGTTATATTATTTTATTTCTTTTTGAAATTTAAAATAATAAAAACAAACAATTTTTTTTTCTATGGAATTAAGAAAATAATGAAAAATTAAATCAATACGAGAAAAACTAATGAGGAGAGAGAATTTTCATCGCATTCGTTCAGTCGATTTTTTCAACTCATTTACAAATTGTACCACGTCTGTAAATATCTGAACGTTAGAATGAATGGATGAATGAATGAATGAATGAGTGAATGAATGAATGAATGAATGAATGAATGAATGAATGAATGAATAGATGAATGAATGAATGAATGAATGAATGAATGAATGATTGATTGATTGATTGATTGATTGATTGATTGATTGATTGATTGATTGATTGATTGATTGATTGATTGATTGATTGATTGATTGATTGATTGATTGATTGATTGATTGATTGATTGATTGATTGATTGATTGATTGATTGATTGATTGATTGATTGATTGATTGATTGATTGATTGATTGATTGATTGATTGATTGATTGATTGATTGATTGATTGAATAAAAAAAAACTCATAAAGAAAAACACATTTTAACATCTCAATTTTCATTATCAAAAATTATTTCAATTGAAAGTGAAAAATTAAGCAAAAAACAAAACGATAAAAATAAAATAACAAAAAAAACAAACCGAAAGAACCTTAAACATCGACAATTTTAACAAACAAGTGAAAAAACCTTTCAATTGTTCTTTGAATTTGTCCTGTTTTCTTTGTTTATTCCTAAATACGTGTGCGTGGGTAGCGTCGGCTGTTAAATTAATTTCTCATTATTTCTCTTTTCTCTCACTTTCTCTCTCTGTCTCTCTCTCTTTCTCTCTCTCTCTCTTTCTTTCCTTTTCCTTGTGAATCCTGCCTGTCTGCCTGCCTGCACAATGTAACAAGACATAAACAAGTTAAGAGGAAAAGATGATTTTTAAAAAGATCATAAGAGAGAGAGAGAGAGAAAAAAAGAAAGAAAAACAAGAAAACAGAGAGAAGGCGATAGAAAGAGATAACGTATAAAAGATGAAGAAAAAGGAAGAGGAATAGAGAAGAGATGTAACATATAATTTAGAGTTTTTTTCCTATATTTTCATTTTGTTTCTTAGAACAGTAAATAATAGTCTGATGTATGCGTGCGTGTCATTTCTTCAAAGTGATATTTGCTTGCCCGTTTCAATTGGGAACTGTTTTGTATCTTATTGCTTTTTGCTTTGTATACTTGTTGTTTAGTATTTTTTTGTATAATTTTGAGATTAATTTTTTTTGTATATGTCAATCGTTCATTTTGACCTACCTAAATACATTACTTCTTAATGGATGTGTGTAGTGTATGCATATATACACCTAAATACATTACTTCTTAATGGATGTGTGTAGTGTATGCATGTGTTTTATTTGTATGTTTGTTTGTTTGTATATATGTATGTATGTTTGTATGTATGTATATATGTGTATTTTTTCTTTTTTCATTGTATGTACGCTTGAATGTTTTGCATGTGTACCGGCAATTACGTTTTTCATTATAAATATCGCCATCATTTTTTAAAACAATGCAGTCTGGTTTACTGAGTCGTATATAAATATGAATGACTGACTGACTGACTGACTGGCTGCCTGACTGAATGAATGAATGAAGGAATGAAAGAATGAATGACTGACTGAATCAATGAATGAATGAATGAATGAATAAATGAGTGAGTGAATGAATGAATGAATGAATGAATGAATGAATGAATGAATGAATGAATGAATGAATGAATGAATGAATGAATGAATGAATGAATGTTTGAATGTTTGAGTGAATAAGTTTCTGTATTTTTGTCATTGTCTTCTGCGTTTCATTTCTTTCTGGCATTGTTTGCTCTATACATGTTCATTTTGGCAAAACATGCACATATAGAATATAAGTTTTGTGTTTGCATGTTTGTCTACCTGTGCGTGCATGTGTGAGTTTTTGTGTGTGTCCGTGTGTATGTGCAACTGAAAACAATACACTTCGAGAGTAAAACCATATTTTTTCTAAATTTCGATATTAGGATAAATTTGTCGTATATTTTGAAAAATAAATTAATATGATTCGGCCATATAACTTTTATTATCGTCTAATGACCATTCGACAGTTTAATGTCATCTTAACGTTATAAGCATGCACCATGAAGTAACTGCCTATTATAAAGAGTTTCGTTTGTATGTGTGTGTGTATGTGTGTGTGTATATGTGTGGGTGATTGAGGGGCATGATGTTTCTGTTGACACTTCAATGCTCCGGGTTCAAATCCCAAGCGATCCCAAGTTAACAAGTCTCGCGAAGTTTCAAAGGAAATTGAAGTTGTGTTTTAGATTAAAATGTACTTTTTGTACTTACTTGTATTGTGCTTTACATGCGTGTGTATGCGCGTGTGTATGTTGTGTGTGTGTGTGCGCGTGTGTGTGTGCGCGTGTGTGTTTATGTGTTTCAGTTTATGTTTGTGTGTGTGCGTGTGTAGTGTGTGTGTGTGTGTAGTGTCTTGAAACGTTCTTAATCAGTTGATTGATGGCTCCAAGAGTGTATGATTAATGCTGCTTGTATGTTGCTGATTAAATGCCTGATTGCATTGTCGATCAGTTGACAGTTTATTAAATTTATAATTAAATTTACGATTGATATAGTCATCAGTTTATTTCACATAATCTGATTTCTCTCTCTCTCTCTCTCTCTCTCTCTCTCATTCTCTCTTTCTCTCTCTATCTCTATCTTAATTTGATCTTTCATTTCATCATCCACCCAATTTTTTTTAATCTATCATCCATTTTTTAATAAATGTTATAACTTAATCATATATTCGAGTGTGTATTAAACGTTATCATTATAACTTTATCATGTATTCGAGTGTGTATATATCTGTATGTGGGTGTGTATTTATCTGTGTGTGTGTGTTTGAGTGTGTGTGTGTAGTGTATGAGTGTGTGTGTGTAGTGTATGAATGTGTGTATGTAGTGTATGAGTGTGTGTATGTGTGTATGTGCGTGCGTGTGTTTGTTTGACGCAATGGTATTTCGGCAGTCAATTCGAGGCTGGTTTGCATCATGAAAATTTTATTCCTTGCTACAAATGGGCCAAAGTGGTGCCGACGACGACGACGAAGATGGCGTTATTGTTGATGAGGATTATGATGATTATGATGAGAGAGAGAGAGAGAGAGAGAGAGAAAGAGGAGAGAGAAAGAGGAGAGAGAGAAAGAGGAGAGAGAGAAAGAAAGAGAGAGGAAAGTCGTAATGATTACGATGATTACGATGACGATGATGATTTCGGTTATGATGATGATGTGCTACTGTTAATGCACTTCACGTTAAAAGGTCTAATTGTATATTCATGTTATCAAATTGTCACTCGTTACTACCCTCTTTTCTCTCTCTCTCTCTCTCTATTCTCTCTCTCTCTATTCTCTCTCTCTTTTTTTCTCTCCCTCTCTATCTCTCTTTCTCGGCGAAAAATAATAATAATAAAATAATAATAAAAAAGGTATTTGAACCACAGTACCAAATTATGTTTGTTTTTTGGTTTGTTCTTTTCTTATGCTTATTATTCTATGATTGATGATGACGTCATTTCGCTCCTTTAACCTTTTTTGTAAATTTCAAAATATAAGTGTAGAATGTGTGTGCGTGTATGTGTGCGCGCGTGTGTGTAGGTTTGTGTTTGTAGTGTTGTGTATGTGTGCGTGGGTTTATTATTATTAATTGCCTTATTTCCGTTGTTATTATTAAAGTTGTCGTCATCATTATCGTCATCGTCATCGTCGTAATCATCATCATCATCAACATCATCATCATCATCATCGTCACCACTATCATTCTCATCACGTTATAACCGTCATCATCATCATCCTTGTCATCACCCTTATCATCATTCTCATTATCATCGTAATCATCATCATCATGCGTGAATGTTTACCTTGGTAGTTTGGAGTGGACAGCTGATTGCTTGTTTTATTAAATATCGACGTCACTATCATCATCATCGTCATCATAATCATCATCGTCATAATCATGACTAGCAGACCTTATAATGTATTTATGCATGAATTTGTTTGATGACACATGTTCCTCATTTGCTCGCCCGCATAAACGCCTAGCATTCATCCATTTATTCCTTCATTCGCTCTTTTATTCATACATTTACAAGTTCTTTCATTTATTCATTCATCTATCAATTTATTCATTCAATTGTTTATCATTCATTCATTCATTCATTCATTTATTCATTCATTTATTAATTTATTCATTCAATTGCTTATCATTCATTCATTCATTTATTTACCTATAAATTCATAAAACACGTTTAGACGCATTTACCATAAAAAATACACACATACATACACAAACATGCACGTACGTATACACACACACACTCAAACAAACACACACACACGCACACGCTTCTATTATTAGTTTTCCATTTCTGTCTCATCGGAGTCATTTATTAGTTCAGTTTTTGCTCCTGACCAAATCTTAATCAAAATATCTTATTCCATCTGTAAGAAGTAAAAAAAATATTATCATCATATAAAAGTATATATATATATATATATATATATATGTATATACATATATACATATGTATTTATACTGCATAGTATTAATGCACAATCTTTCTCTTTTACTTTATCTCTCTCTTCTTTTCTCTCTCTCTCTCTTCTCTCTCCCTTCTTCTCTCTCTCTCTCCTTCTCTCTCTCTCTCTCCCTCTGTTCACACATAAATCTTGGGAATCTTTACGCGATTGAAGCCAGACACTGCAACAACAGCAACAGGCATCTTAACCATTTCACCTCTCGTGAAACAGGGCCAAATCCAGAAATCAGTTGGGTGTATCTTGCTGAACAAACAATTTGCCTCGCTTTGAAATCACCTCATTTCATCCTGAAAAAATGTGCAGGCGCGCCAGACAGTTCACATATAAACATATCACGATGCGAGTTATATCGACGAGCCAAGTAACACGCTGTGCCGATTCTGGGAGTGTTGAGTGCACACAAGCTCGTCTGTTAACTATTTGAACTCGCATTCCTTTTTCCCCTACATGGCCATATCCATTAGATGCTTGTTCGGCTGTATGCCCTCCTATGTTTGTTCTTCACACAAATTGATCGTCTTTTACCTGCCAAACCCAAATCCTTCAAAAAGTTCTACACTGAACAACCAACGACACCTCTTCATACTTGGCTGTTTTTATAGCGTAATTTGCTGCTATGTTAGCCTCATACGGTACAGTCAGTTCGACTATAATAACGGTGTCTGCTGATACTGTATAACCACGAACATACGTATGTGTGTATGTAAGTATGTGTGTGTGTGTGTGTGTGTGTGTGTGTGTGTGTGTGGTGTGTGTGTGTGGGTGTAAAAGAAAGCAACTAACTCTTCACAAAATAATAAGCTTTTTATTAAAGTATGATGATTCATTTTTTTAATATTTTCTTTTTAAGTTGGGATACTTTTAGTAAAAAAAAAAACAGAAGTAATTGAATTGTAGTAGTAATAATAATAGAAGTAGTAATAGCAGCTGTCGTATTTATAGTAGTAGTAGTAGTAATAATGTAAAAATAGTAGAAGTAGCAGTAGTGGTAGCAGCAGTAGCAGTAGCAGCAGTAGTAGTAGTAGTATTATTATTGGTAGTAGTAATATTAACAATTACAGTATTGACATAACAAAATGTTTTAAATTACGCAACAATACTTTTTTTTATAACAACAACAACAATAATAAAACTAAATAATAATAAATAATAAATAATAATAATAATAACAACAACAATGAGACAAAGAGATATAAAGCGCCAAAGAAAATTTCATGTCATTTAATACAATTCAATACAATTTAATACATTGGTTACATTAATATCAATAAAATAATATTTATATACATTATATATATATATATATATATATATGTGTGTGTGTGTGTGTGAGTGTGTGTATTTGTGTGTGTGTTATTTTAATTAAATATCATTGAAGAATGCGCTTGTTTGCATAATACATTGGCTATTGTTAATGTTGCTATGTTCTTCATTGTGTTGTTGTTTGTGTTGTTGCGTTTGTTTGTGCCGTTGTGTTTGTTTGTGTTGTTTGGATTCTCTGTTTGTGTTGTTTGTTTGTGTTGTTTGTTTCGTTGTTGTTTGTGTTTTTTGTTTCGTTGTGTTGTTGTTTGTGTTGTTGTGTTTGTTTGCGTTGTATTCTTATAATGTCTTTGTTTTGCATGCATAAAAAACTTATCAAACTCTGCAGACTGTAAACCAGCAGTTCGTGAAAAATATAAATAAATAAATGAATGAATAAACGTATGAATGAATGAATGAATGAATGAATGTATGAATGAATGAATGAATGGATGGATGAATAAATGTTTGTAATATTTGATCATTCGATCAGATGAGGATAAAAAAAATTTAAGACCGAAATTCAACAACAAAAAAAGATCAATATAAAAATCATTTTACCATTTGTTGAAAAATAAATCATACAATGAACTACATAATGCTTCTTCAATTAATATTACGACGAATGACTGAATGAATGAACGAACGAGCAAATGAATGAATGAATGACCGAATGAATTAAATGTGTGTGCAAGCGTGTGTGCGTGTGTGTGTATGTACGCCCCCATATGTGCGTATTAGCATGTGGGTATTTACTCATTTGTTGAATACTTTTTCGTGTGTGAATGTTTGCCTATGTGCTAGTACGAGTGTTGTGTGTGTGTGTGTGTAAAAACTGTGTATTTGTGTGTGTATGTGTGTCTAGATACATACATTTGTATATCTGGCTTGTGCATATGGTAGTCTGAACGTATCTATGTATGAATATTTCTCATAGTTTGTGTAACATTGTTTATGTATCTTTGTACGTATCTTGGTACGTATCTTTGCATGTGTCTTTGTGTACATCGATGTGTTGTGTATGTAATTTTGTATGTAATTTTGTTTGTGTATCTGCATATCTTCGTTTGTGTATTTGCCGCATCTCTGCCTGGAATTTGTATATTTTCCCTATCCATCTATCCCCTTTTTTTATTTCTTCATCGTCGTTGCACGCCTCCCTGAGGTAATATTGAAAACGAATCTTAACAACTTTGCGAGAAAATTTTGCCTAGGCTGTTGAAATATTTGAAAGGGGTATTTTGGAGGGCTGCGTGGAAAGCCTTGGAGAAAAATAACCTGATGGTGTGATGACGCTGGTGATGAAATTTTAATGAAAATGATTGAATGTGTCCATCCGATTTTGTATCACATATGAATGAGTAATACAAATAATAATACAAATAATAATAGTAATTATTGTTATTATTATGTTGCATAATACATAATTTTTGTTATAATTATAGTAATAAATAATAATAATAATTATTATTATATGTTTTTTATTTTTTAAAATTCATTTCTATTTAATTGATTGTTCTTTTGGCTAGGAATTGTTTGAATTTTTGTGAAAAAGTCAAACAAAAAACCGATAAAACAAGAAATAAATAATTCACAAATTACAGATTTTTTGATGAAATAGTGACAAAAACAAAATAAATAAATAAACAAACAAATAAATAATAATAAATAATAATAATTTTAATAATAAATAATAATAATAATTAAAAGTTTTATTTTTCAATACCTACACGAGGACAATATTTACTGTACATATAGAAGATTCAAAATATATTTACACCATTTATAATTGCAACGAGATTTAGGATTAAACAGTTTTTGAAATCATGATAATGATCCTCATCGTGATCATCATCATCATCAGCAGCAGCAGCATCGTGATCATCATCATCATAACTTAGCTAGCTCCTCCCTTGTTCAACATCATCTGCCTGCCACTCATGTACACGACGTCATCGCCATCGATGACGTCATCTCCATCATCGTCGATGACGTCATCTACGCTGGGACCCCAGATGATGTCTGATTGGTTGAAGTCGTCGATGTGGGGCCAGTCAGAAGTGAGGCCTTGGAGCTGATGCTGCTCGTCGTGGTTGCTTTTTAGGATGTCTAGCAGACGGTTGACCTACGAAGGTGAGTGTTTGTATGAACAAATTATAAGCCCATGAACCTTTATCAAGAGCAATAATAATAATAATAATAATAATAATAATAATAATAATAATAATAATAATAATAATAATAATCATAATAATAATCATAATAATAATAATCATAATAATGATGAAAACAAAAAATTAGGCAAACCTCCGTATTGGAAACTGCACTATGTTTCCTCTGCTCGTTGGCCGATATCTCCTGCTGCAACAATTTCAGGCTAGGTCTCAAGTTATTTCTCTGGAACGTGTTGCAATTCGAGTTGCTACTGCTGTGTTGCGATTTACAAATTTGTTGCTGCTGTTGGCAACATTGTTGTTGCTGCTGTTGAAATGTTGAGGAGTTTGTTGAGTGTGTGTCGCCCTGCTGCTGTTGTTTCTGTTGCAATAGGGAACTTTTCAGTCTCGATAGACTGTCTTGGTTGCTTTGGATGGTCGGCTGGTTTGTTTGTTTGTTTAGATTTATTTTTATGTTCGTGTATTTGTTTGTGTGTTTGTCTATGTGTGTATGTTTGTGTGTGTATTTGTTTATATCTGTATATTTGTTTAATTGCATTTATCGTCATCATTAGCATCGTCGTCGTCGTCATCTTCACGTCATCGCCATCATACACAACTAACCGAAAAACTCTGCAATCCGTTCTGATATTTTTCCAACGTCGGAGAGTCATGGTACGAGTGATTGCCGCCCAACATCACGTGATGACTGCCCACCGGAAATTTGCTGACGTCATCGTCTACCATTTTGTTTCCTCCCAGCATAAGTAGACGTTCGTTTTTAACATTATCGTCCTTGGCGCCATTGACGTGCGATGATTGTTTGCAGTATGGCTGCTGCTGCCGGAAGTAGATGTT
This sequence comes from Helobdella robusta, assembly GCF_000326865.2. Taxonomy (NCBI): domain Eukaryota; kingdom Metazoa; phylum Annelida; class Clitellata; order Rhynchobdellida; family Glossiphoniidae; genus Helobdella; species Helobdella robusta. The sequence goes on from NW_008705254.1 coordinate 5,467,494, forward strand.
TCCGTTTCCGTTATTGACCGGATGTGATGACTGGTGTTGTTTTTTGGCAGGAATGTATGTGTTGTGTTGGTGACAACAAGTAGTTTTGAATTATTTGGAATGTCGCCATTGTTGTTGTTCATGACGGTGCTGTTATTTCGCGATCGCTTCTTCGCCTTCACGCAAACGACTAACAAGATGATGACTAGGATGATAGCCAGGAAGATTGCACTTAACGAGATGATGACTTCGTGACGGGAAAATAATTCTTTTGAAGATTCGGCGCTAAATAAATTTTCAAAGAAGCTGAAATAGTTATTTCCAGATGAAGTCTGTTGATTGTTTTTTGAGTTTTTATTCACCTTCGAACAATTTGCAACAACCAACAACATTCGAGTTTCTGCTGATTTTGATGGACTTCCGTTGTCCTTCACGACGAACGTGACGTCACTCAACAGCGTGATGACGTCGTCAATGTTGTTTTTGCTGGATGACTTGTTGAAATGTTTGAATGAAATATCGTGGTTAATGTGGCTGTCGTCATTGTCGTTGTTGTAGTTGTTGTTCTGTGCGTGATGTCGCCTGAAGGCCACCTCCAGCGGGTAGACCACCAGCGACACCAGCCCTCTCTTACCATCCACTTCAATCAGACCGAGTTCGTTACCTTTAGCAACACTGTAATCCAAAGAAGCGTTCTCTCCGAGGTCGGCGTCTCTAGCTCGTATCCTAGCAACAGGTGCTCCAGGTTCTAAGGCACAGTCCACATGCACCGTGTAGTTATCGTGCGAAGGGTATTCAATGAGTGGGGCGTTGTCGTTTGTGTCCGTCACGTGCACGATCACGTGAGCAGTTCCACTCAAATATGGAGAAGCTGTGTTTCGAGCTACCAACCACAAATGATGAACGGCGTACTGTTCACGATCGAGAGTTCGCGTAGTCCAGATGACGCCTGTTTGTGGTTCCAGTTGGAAGAAGCCACTTCCGCTTCCGTCACTTGAAGAGCTCGGTGGAAAGGAAGATTCGATCGTTAAGTTGAAGCGAGAAAATTTTGCTGTTTCATCTGCATCGGTTACCTGCAAGACACCGACTTCGGTTTTCATCGGAGCATTTTCAGAAATCGTAAATTCATATCTGTCTTTTGAAAATTTCGGACTTTCATCGTTTGCGTCTTGAATGTTTATTATTACCAGAGCCTTGCTGCTTAACGGCTTGCCACCAATTTTTTGCGCATTGTCAGTTGCTAGGACAAAAAATTTGAAGTATTTTGTTGTTTCGTAATCGAAATGTCGTTTTGCATATAAAGTTCCTGTTGTTTGGTCCAGTGTAAAAGAGCTGAGAACGTCGTCAAAATTAGAAATGTCGTCTTCCTCTTTGAAGTGCAAGAGTGCATTATTTGAATATGAAGTCGTGGTCTCTTTATTTTTTTCGTTGTCATCATCGTCATCGTTGTTGTCATCATCGTTGTTACTAACAAACTCAATGTCAGCCCCTGTTTCCTTATCGCCGATGTTCTGAGATGAATGACTTTTCCTTTGCTTCACGTCAGCCCCAGCCTCATGACTGACGTTTACAATGCTGTACGTAATTTCTGCATTAGGACCCTCGTCTATATCAACAGCTGACACTTTCAAGACGGCAGATCCTTCGTTGTTGTTCTCCTCTACGTCCGCGCTGTATGAACTCTGAAGGAAGTTGGGAATGTTGTCGTTGATGTCCAGTACTCGGATGACGATTTCTCGGGATGTATTCAGACTGGCCGGGTAGCCGTAATCCCAACAGAAGAGCACAACTCTGTGCTGTGCCGTCTTCTCTCTGTCTAACTTCTTCCCCGTGAAAATTCGATAAATTTTTTGGTTGACACGTGACAAGCGCAACAACTCGTCAGCAGATTCAACACCTTGTTGCGTTGATGAGTGGCCGGATGTTGCAAACCCGCAATCAGTTTTACCGTTATCGCCGGTGTCAAGGTCATCGACCGTGATGTGCCCTACCGCCACCCCAACCTCCGATTGTTCTTCCGTTATTTCAATTAATTCCGGCGACACGCGTATGCTGGGAGCGTTGTCGTTGACATCACGAATGGCGACGATGACTTCCGCTTGAGATGTTTGACCGTGCGTTGGGTTTGATGCTGTGATCTTCAGTACAAATCCCCTTGTGGATCGGTCATCGAGTTGTTGTGGTTTGCTGCCGGAAACGTGTTGGTCTTCAAGGGTTTTCACGGATGGGATCGACTGAAGATTGGACAAACCTGCCGTCGCCTCTGGAGTGTTCAGTCGCGTTTTCAAATAAATTGCTCCCGTGTCGGAATCGATGCGGAAAAATTTTCCCAACGCTGATTGGGTGGCTCGGGAAAAAGAATAAATGATTCTGCCTAAAAATTAAAAAATTAAACTGTTTCGAAAAATATTCATTTCATTCATTTTTTCAAATAAACACACAAAAATTTAACGATAAATAAAAATTAGAATCAATCGTATTAAACAAACCATGTTCTCCAGAATCTAGATCAGTGGCCTTGACGAACATGAGAGGTTTGTTAGGCGATGGCTGCCTATCTTCCTCTATTTCAATTCTTATGACATCGGATTCAAATTTCGGTCGGTTGTCATTCACGTCGTCAAAATTAATGACGAGACGCAGGGTTTTTGAATAGTTGTCATCGCTGTCCCTTGCGACGATATCCATAGAGCAGTGATCATCAGTTTCTCGGTCCAAATTTTCCAGAACTGTCAGAAACATATGTGACGTGGTTGATGACGGTGTTGCACGAATCGTTCGGTGTTTTTTATTCTGTTGATGATGTTCTTTGAGATGTTCCTGTTGCATAATTTGAAAAGCGTTCACATCCAGAATATTTTGCATAAGATATTGCTGCCTGTCTTGTTCAGGGAAATTACGTTTAGTACGTTTTGCATAGGAAGTTTCGCTTTCACTTTCTGCATAGAAACCCAGAAGATTTGAGCAATTTCCTGATTGGTCAAACTTAATTGCCTTTCCTGAAACGGCATCTAACCAATCAGGATCTTCCACGTAGCATGGTATAGGTACCTTGCGTCCGGGTGGTAAATTTTCCAAGATATTTATCGAAAGTAAAAGTAGAGTTTCGTTTTCCCATTTTGTTGGAACTTCCCCAATCGAGTAAGATGAGTCTTCGTCTGAAGTTTCATCTGGAAAGAAAATTGGTGGGTTGTCGTTAACGTCATGGATGATGATGCTGACTTCGATTATTTGAAAATAATGATTCCTCTTCACTCTCTGTTTGATGACTTCATTGTTGAGCTTATTGCTGCTATCGTTGTTGCTAGTTTCATTGTTGTTGATGTTGTTGCTGATGTTGATGTCGTTGTTGTTGTTGTTGATGTTGTTGCTGTTGTTGTTGGTTTCGTGATTGTTGTAATATTTTTGGATGAGCTTTGCATCCTGTCGCTCGTCAACGTTTCTGAGATTGATGAGTTCGTTTGTTGAACCATTGTGGACGGTTGCGTGATTTGAATAATCGCTTCGTCGTCGTCGTTGATGTTTCTGCGGCTGTTGTTGATGACTTTGTTGGTGATGAATTTGTTGTTGTTGATGTTGAGAAGGATGAAACTGGTCTCTAGTAGAATGATGATAAGGATGAAGAGGTCGTTGGTGTTGATTTTGATCCCCTGTACGCTGTGAAGCAAGATGAAAGTGATGATGTTTGCCAGATTGTGATCGATTTTGTGGCTGACGATCGTCACGACCCTGACCATAATCATAGATATGACGAGACAAAAGTTGATTACGCGAGTGATTGTTATGATGATGACGCTGACGACGATGATGAAGATGAGAACGATGATGATGAAGATGAGAACGATGATGATGAAGATGAGAACGATGATGATGAAGATCAGGAAGATGATGATGAAGACGCCGACGTTTTTCATGCTGCTCTAATTTAACGGAAGCCACATTTGGACTCTCTTCATTTTTCACGTCTTTCGGCCGCGATCTATAATCATTATTCCTAACATACATTCTTTTTCCTTCTTCTTTTTCTTCTTCATCCGCCGAACCACCACCACCACCACCATCATCATCATCATCATCAATTCCAATACGACTATCAGTGGTGGGGTTAGTAGAAGTAGTAGAGGACATGACGTCACCACTATCGTAATCGCTGACACCGAAATTGTGACTGCCATCACTATTAGCATCAACACCATTATCATTATCAGTGCCTACGCCATTTCTGAATTTAGTTTCATTAACAAGAGCATCGTCATCGTTATCAACATGACGAATCTGTTTGACCTCTCGACCTTTTCTGACCTTAGATGACCTTATCCCGGTGACCTCCACTTCCAACTTTACTTGGCAGACGTCCTTCTGGGGACATAAAACTTCTCGGTCCAACCTTGACCTTACTTTTAAAAAGCTGTTACTGAATGACGGTGTTGATAATGATGATGGTAAATATGAAAATGATGATGATGATGCATTGGTATTGTTTCCGTGATAATCGAAGAAAAATAATTTTTCGTGGTTTTTGTTGAGCGAGACCAAGGCGAAATTGTACCGATCTCCAGGCTGGCCGCCATTTGTGATGACGTATTTCAAAAGATTATCAATAGTAGTACCAACCGAAAGTTCTTCGTCAATTTCGTAGAGCAGTTTTTTTGATTCTTCCGTGACGTCATAGCACGCCACCTTCGTTTGTTTTAGTGTCGTCGCTAGCAGAATCAGAAAGGCGCAATAAAGAAATGATGATAACGATCTCGACGACGATGATGATGACGACGACGACGACGATGATGTTGATGATCCTGATAATGATGACGATGACGACCTCGATGATGATAATGTTGGTGTTGGTTTTTTAGATATTAATTTTGATACAAGTGATGAAGCTAAAGATGATGGTAGCAAAGATGGTGGTAACGATGATATCAATGATGATAGTAGCAGTGATGATAACGACGATGATGAAGAAACTGATGATGATGACGATGACGATGAGGGTATTTTCGTTGACGGCGATGATGATAATGATGTATTAATATCGTGAGGCGGTTTTGGATATTGCATGTTTTCGTTCGCAAACGTTCTAATTAAGCGAAATATCGGGATGCTGTTGTTGTTGTTGTAGTTGCTGCTGTTGTTGTTGTTGTAGTTGCTGTTGTTGATGATGATGACGTCGTTGTTAATTTTGTTGTTGTTGTTGTTGATGATGTTGTGTGACGCTTTTGCTTGCTGTTACCACAAAAAATAAGATGACGATGATGATAACGTGACTATAGAATGAAAAGATGACAATATCAATGTTGACGACGCTAGTAGTACCAACAATAAAGATGTTGTTGTTGTTCAGGATGATGATGTTGTTGATTATTATAGTGATGTTGTTGATGATGATATGATGGTTATATTGATGATAATGATGTTGCTGATGTTGTTGATGATGATGATAGCTGGAGACTGTCAATCAAATTTGATAGACCGTCATAGATGAAGAACCAAGATTATTTTCTTCATTATCATTTTCATCAACTATTGCTATATCCGATATTGCTGTTGTTATCTTTGTAGAAGTAGCAGCACAGTAGTGGTAGCAGCAGCAGCAGCAGTAGTAGTAGTGGTAGTAGTAGTAGTAGTAGTACCAGTTGTTGTTGCAGCTATTATCGTTACTGTCCGTATTATTATAAATCCGAATGTTTTAGTTATAGAAGTGTCGTTATTATGTAAATAACCATTTTTTATGGCCTTTCTATCGAATTTTGTAACAAATAAATAGACTAATTAATTTAAATATTTTATATATATACACGTGTGTTTGTGTATGTGTGTGTGTTTGTGTATGTGTGTCTGTGTGCGTGTTTGATTGTCCAAAAATTGATCGTTACTTTATATATTCCTATTAAAAATTTTCTCGAATCAATAACAAATTATTAAAAATTACTACTTTAAAAATACTCGACAATAAAAACTTTTCCTAAATACAAATCACGGTATATTAAAAGATATACTAGATATAGAAATACCGCTAAAATATACGTATATACCTAGTAAAATACATAACAAACCATAGCGATCTGTATTTTCAAATTAACACTAAGCTAATGTCACTGCAATTCTTGCTGGATCCTTATATACTAAACGCGTTCACTTTACTATCTCTCCCTCTCTCTCTCTCTCTCTCTCTCTCTCTCTCTTTCTATGCGTATATATGTATTCATTTAAGTACATTTGCGTGTATAGACACAAGTTTGACAATAAAGTCATTTGCAAACACAACAAAGATTAATACACAACAAACATACATAATAACAGACAAACAAACATATGAAGTACGTAGATGCATGTACCAAACCTACTGAGATACCCAAATGTATGGATTTAATATGTTATATAACGGTATTGTTTGGGGCATATTATATATATATATATAATATATATATAATATGTGTGTGTGTGTAGATGAGTTTGCGTCTGCTTGCGTGTGCGTGTGTGTCCTTGCGTGTATGTGCGTGTGAATATCGATCAAAAGTTCAGAAAAAGCGGTAATAACAATGAAATGTCAAACTAATAAAAATAATAGAAATATAAATACCAGCACAATGCACACATGTAAGTGTGTATGTGCGTGTGTGTATTTGTACGTGTATATGTGTGTGTATGTATGCGTATGTGTTTGTTTATTTGTGCGTGCATGTGTGTATGTTTGACAGTGAGTTTGTATTTAAGATTATAGTTTCCAAACATACATGCACATGTACACACTCACACATACACTCACATACACGTAACACTCACACGTACATTGTATTCTTCGCTGACTATGTAATGAAATGCATAAGTGAAGTGTGCTCTACCGTACATCGTAAACTGTAATGATGTAGACGTGTGTATGTGTGTGCATGTGTATGTATGTTTGTGCGTGTGTGTGCGTGTGTATGTGTATGTGTGTGCATGTGTATGTGTGTGTATTTCAATGTGTTACATGTTTATTTATTTACATAATTTAAGCAAGTAGATAAAATTGATCAAACGTATGTTAATTAGACAAAACGGACAAAACTTACACAGACACACATTCACACACGCACACATACACACACACATATATATTTAATATTTATATGTAGATGGATGTGTATATATTATTGTTATGTAAATAGAATTAAAATCGATCTATTCAAGTAAGAGATATATATGCATTAAAATTTACTATTCAAAGTTAATTAATTTGAATATCACAACTAAGTATCGCGTTACTTAGAGTATTATTACGTGTGTGTGTGTTTGTGTGAGTGTGTGTGTGTGTGTGTGTGTGGTGAGTGTACAGTTTTGTGTGCAACTGTACATGTCCATATATTGCTTTGGGTCTTTCACAGAAACCTAATGGACATTATGTAATGTGTTGAATGGGGTAGCTATGATTAACTAGCACAACAGGAAGAATGATGATGGCGAGGACGATCAATTTATTCATATATTTGTTCATTCGTTTCTTCATTCTATCATTTGCTTTTTTTTTGTTTGTTCATTCCTATGTTATTCAATTGCAAGTTTGTTCATTTTTTTCAATTTTTTAATTTAAACATTAAATTTGTATACTATCCAACTGACCTTTCTTCCATCTTTCATCCATATTGTGAATTTGTCCATCTATTTATTTATCCATCCATTAATCTATTCATTCATCCATCCATCTATCCATCCATCCATCTATCCATTCATTCATCCATCTATCTATCCATCCATCCATCTTTGCATCCGTTCGTTTATCTCCACAGCTGAAATACGTTCATGGCTCGCAGGACAACTTTACAACCACTAAAGTTTATGGGTCTGTTGTCATTTCATTTGTACGTCTGTTCGTTTGTATGTCCGTGTTTGTGTGTTAGTTTGTTTGTACAGAAAGAGAAAGAGAGAAATAGGACTCCTAGATATACATAGATGCACGCTCACATACACATTTTTTCTTCTTCGTTGCATGTTTGTATCGGGGAGTGTGTGTATTTGTATTTGTATGTGTGTGTATATGTGTGCGTGTATTTATCAGTATGTTGTGTGATTATTAGTATGCATGTGTAATTAGTATGTTTGTGTGTGTATGTGTATCAGTATGTATGTGTGTTAGTACGTATATGTGTGTATGTGTATTAGTTTTCCTGTGTGTGTGTATGTGTATTAGTTTTCATGTGTGTGTATGTGTGTCAGTATGTATATGTGTGTGTGCTTGTCTGTTAGTTTGCATGTGTGTGTGTGTATGTGTGTATTTATAGGCATAAGCAATTTTGTTTGTTTTGGTAATTCTTTGTTTGCACACATAAGCGTCTGTTTGTCTCTACTTTCTCAGGAAAAATTTTGGTATTTCGTTCATTTCACTGCTCCAGTTTTTATATGTGATGATTTTCTTTATTCTCTTTTTCTTTTTTTTTGTTTTTCTGCTTCACTTCTTTCTTTCTCTATCTTTCTCTCTCTCTCTCTCTCTCTCTCTCTCTCTCTCTCTCTCTCTCTCTCTCTACCTCTATCTGTTATTTGCCTCCATTTTCTCTTTCTTTTTATCTATCAGCCTTTCTTATTTATAAATGTTTTTTTTTCTCTATTTCTCTTTATTCATCTCTCTCCTTCTTTGTCTCTCTCTTTGTCTCTTTTTTTGATTTTTCTCACTTTCTCTCTCTCTCTCTCTCTCTCTCTCTCTCTCTCTCTTTCCAATTATTATAAACCCATTTACTTATTTTATTTCTCGCATCACTCTGTGTGGAGAGCGAGTGACGAAACGTGTCCATTGACGAGTTCTAGTGTTCAGCTTATTTGGGCATGTTTCGTTCGCATGTCTGTATCTGTTTGTGTATGTTTCTAGATGTTTTTTGTATGTCTCTGTTTGCTGCGTATGTTTGTATGTGTTTTTATATGTGTGTGACTCTCTGTTTTCGTATGTGTATGTGTGTTTATGTATGTTTGTTTGTGCGTGTATGCGTTTGTACGTTTGTATTTTTTTGTATGTGTTTGTGTGAGATTGTATGTTTGCCTGCGTATCTTTGTATTAGATTGTTTTTCTTGTTTGTTTATAACTTTGTATACTTCTGCTTTTGTATGAATGAACGAACGAACGAACGAATGAACGAACAAACAAATGAATGAGTGAATGAAAGAATGAATGAATGAGCAAACAAAAAAATGAAAAAGTGAATTAGTAACGAAGTTACGAATTACTAGCAATTACGTAACGAACTGAGTAATATTGATACTAATGGACAGATATAGGCAACGTAAATGAAGGCTGCTGACATACCATTCGTCATTTTCGGCGTAGTTGTGTGTATATATATATATATATATATATATAAATACATACATACATGCATACATACATACATGCACGCGCAACAATACAAAATGTCGACTGTTCGACAACGATGTTTTCAACACAATGAGTGCTTAAGAAACGCTGTTGCTGTCATGCTTACAACACTCCACATGGAATGTTTTGTGTGTATGTATGTATGTATGTATGTATGTATGTGTGTATGTATGTATGTATGTATGTATGTATGTATGTATGTATGTATGTGTGTGTGTATGTATGTATGTATGTATGTATGTATGTATGTATGTATGTATGTATGTATCAAATCAAATCAAATCAAATCAAATATTGTATTTATATAGCGCCAATTATAATTGCTTCTCATCAGCGCTCTCCTCGTATGAAGCATGTTGAAAGCGAAGCCATCATCGGTTGAGATCACTAGGAGTTACCAAATAGGTATGCCTTTAGACGTTTTCTAAACTCAGCTAATGATAACCCGGATATACGTAGTTCGATAGGTAGGCTGTTCCAAAAAATAGGCCCAGCAACTGCAAAATCTCTATCTGCTGTATTCAGATTCCGATCTCTAACATACAGCGTGTTTGAATCAGCAGACCTTAGACGCCCATGTGATGACATAGATGAAACTCGAATACACTTATCTTCTAAATATTTCGGAGCCAGACCATTTAATCTTTTAAATACCATTACACCCAACTTGAACATGATTCTTTGTTTAACACTCAGCCAATGCAACTCCTTTAGAATTGGTGATGCATGATCAAATTTTAATTTGCGATATATCATTCTAGCAGCCTGATTCTGAACCATCTGAAGTTTAGACAACAGTTTATCAGCTATGCCATATAGAAGACTGTTAAAATAATCCAATCTAGAGTTGACGAAAGCTTGTACTAATAGAGTCATTGTATCTCTATCTACCGATTTTGTGACTTGACGTAATTGACGTAGTTGGAACATACATTTTTTAACTAATGGACTGACTTGTGAACCCATTGTCATACGGGAGTCCATCACAATTCCCAAATTGGTAACCGTTTTACTGAAACTTATATCAGTCATGCTGATGTTAATCGATGAAGGTTCAACCGCTGACGTTTGTTGCCATGTACCAGCCAACATGAACTGAGTCTTAGTCTGATTCAACTTTAGCCTACTTTGACCCAGCCACGAGCCGACATCAGATATAGTTTTTTTCAGTTTCTCTAATACGGTATGCATCTCATCTGGGAAACATGAAACGCAAATCAGCATGTCATCTGCGTACCCATGGCAATAGTAACCATCTTTATTCAGTAAATCCAATATCTCTGCAACGTACAAATTAAAAAGAATCGGTCCAAGAACAGATCCTTGAGGCACCCCTGACGTAAGTTTCATTGGTTCCGAGGGACCACCTGAGTAAGAAATCTGCTGAGTCCGACCAGTAAGAAATGATTCGAACCACGCTAACGCAATCTTATTTAAACCATAACAATATTTCAGTCTGTCCAGCAGGATTTTATGATTCACAGTATCGAACGCCGAACTCATGTCCAGGAATGTCAACAAAGTTACTTTTTGTACATTAACTGCTGAATAAACATGAGAAAATATATCCGATAGAGCTGTTTCGGTCGAATGAAACCTTCTGTATCCAGATTGATGCGAAGGCCAAATACCATTTTTATTTATATGATTATTTAAAACTAACTCAACGGAACGTTCAATAATTTTATAAACGAAAGACAAATTTGACAATTTATCTAATCCTGTCTTCTTTAGAATTGGCGTGACAATTGCATGCTTGCAAACCTGTGGCATTACACCCTTCGTTAAGCACATGTTGATTAAGTCCGTTAAGTAAACAATAAAACAGTCAGCATGTTCTTTGAATACATGCGTCGGTATTGGGTCGAGTGAGCATGACTTCGTAGGTGACGAATTAACAACTTTAGATATCTGTTCTTCAGTCAGCACTGGAAACGATTGAGTGGAAACATAATATTAGTAGAAATAACTGGAAAATTAAAACATTCAGTTGACTTTTCGGTCACTTTTAACTTGTCAGCAAAAAATTTTTTAAAATCATCGGCGCTATGCATTGAACCAACTTTATTTTCAACACTTGTCTCTTTTCCTAATAATTTTTTAATCGTTTGCCATAATAAGTATTTGGAATTATTTTTTTAAATTGACATGTTTTCGCGAACCAAAAACTCCTTCGTTTCACTGAGTAACAAACATTCTTTTGTTTCATTGCCAGTACCCAATCAACTTTATCATTATAACAACCAGTAGTTCTGAACCTTCTTTCTTTTTTCCTTTTTGCAGTCACTGTCAAACCATGGGGCATAAAAGTGTGACTTGTTCTAAAACTTAAATTAATTCTTCAAAAAATAATTTAGCAGGAGGAGCAGAACCTGGCCTATAAATCACCAAAAAAATTACTGAAGTTTTCCGTAACGTCAATTTAAAACATATCGCTTCAAATGTAATTATCACTGGCTATGGAATTTTTACACATTTTTAAAGTGGTTTCTGGAATACGTTACCAAACCACCATGCCCAGGATCATTTAGCCTAACTTGTTCCAAAAAACTAAAATCACGTGGTTTTGCCAAACTAAGACAAATATTATCAGATGATTTATGCCAAGTTTCTGTAAGCATCAAAACATCCAAGCCATCATTGAGCAGCCCATGAACATTTGGACCCAAAGATCTAATGTTTAACAGACCCACCCTAATTTTATTGACATTACCAGAAGAGTTGAAAACCATAGACGCACAATCAGAGCTAGTATGCTTTAGTTTTTTATTGAATATTTCTGTATTTTTATTATTCTCAAATTTGACGGATCTCCCATCACCCTGTACAAAAATTCTCCCGACTCCTGTTTCTGTTTATCTTTTGCTTCAGCTACCAGTTTTTTACATTTCTCACGCAGTCATGGCTTATGCTGACATTTTTTAATTCATCACTCAATTGTTTCATCCTCACACGATTTTCTATTACCATGTTTTTCATAGACTATTCTTTAAACTCAATCAATATCGAACGTGGGTTGTCACCTTTTTTGCCAATTCTGTACATTTTCTTAATATCACTTTCCTTGATTTCATCATTTGTAATCACTGAAAGCAAATTCATAACAATTTTTTTATCATCATTGCGAGCATCAGCAGACTTATTTTCAGCTTCACTGAGCCTAAATAACACAACATTGCACTCACGGTTTATTGTTTCGACGTTGTTTTTAATTGATTTGACGACATTGTTCAGAGCCACCGTAGTCGATTTAACTTCTTTTTTGATGGTTCCCTTTACAACTTCAGTCCAATTCTTTTTCAAACCCCCTTCAACATCTTTAATCTGCGTGTTTACATTTGTTACCGACTTACCGAATTCATCAATTTTGTTGGCCATTTCGCTTAACTTTGCGTCAATTGAAGCCAACTCACGACGAAAAGAACTTCATCAGTAAGCTTTTCTTGTTTACAGATTATTTCATATTGAGATTTTTGCAGATCACAAATCTTTTTAAAACCTTCTTTAAAGTCTTAAACGCAGCTATTGCAGAGCCAAAATAAATTTGGATCGGATACTACTGCTGTCAAGACTTGAGCTTCGGTCGGAATACATTTGATGTGGTAGCCGTCACCACATATGCCACAACAAATTAACTCTTTGTTACTTTCTTTGATTTTAACTTTGCATTTGTTGCATTTATCTTTCGACATATTCAACAGTAAAATATGTCACTATATCTGATAGTCTGATAAAACAATACAGGTTATCCTATAACGTTTACAAAATTAAATTCTTTCTCTTGTCGATTAAACAAGAATTTACAATTAAATCAACTTCAAATTAATTGAGAAAAAATTAACTTCAAATAATTAACGCAAACAAATTATATCATTAAATTCGTCAAAATTTTCTCTATCAAATGAAATTAAATTTAAACAAAATACTCGATTTTAAACTATGAAATTAAGAAAAAATACGGAGCAAATCAAAATGCGGCTAGCACGTGCTACCGATGAGCGATG
>NW_008705254.1:5483316-5491080 GCF_000326865.2 Helobdella robusta
GACGATGATTATCCTCTTTCTCTTCCTCCTCCTCCTCCTCTTTCTCATCATCATCTTCATCATCATCGTCGTCGTCGTCGCCATCATCATCATCTTTATCACGAGCACCGCATCAAACGAACAGACGATGATATGAGATTTTTGAAAACTTAATTCCGCTCAATGGCCGCTCTTGCTATCTTCCTTTATTAAAACATCGCATTCCCGCTCAGTCTATCTCAACAACAACAACAACAACAACCACAACAACAACAATAACAATAATAATAATAATAACGATAAAAATGAAACCGAGAACAATTGCAAGTAAAAAATTAAGTATTTTGTGAAGTTAGGCCTTAGCCTTGCTTAATAATTTAAGATGTTTTTTCGAATTGTTTATGTTTGGTGTATTTGTGTTGTTGTTGTTGTTATAGATAACAGGTATGCGTAACAGCCGCACAATTTTTCTTATTTATGATTTTTTTCTATTTTTTTTATCTTGGCTGGCTTATCTTAGCACGGCAGACGAGTATACCCTGCTAACGTATGTATGATCGAGTGCCCGGCGATGACAACTATGTTGATGTGTCTCGGTGTGTTGTTTTGTGGTGTGTTTGTTGTGTGTTGTGGTGTGTTAGTTGTTTGGTGTGTGGTGAGTTTTGGTGTGTTTTGGTTTGTTGCTGTTGTTGTTTAGTTTGATTGGTGGCTGTTTTGTTGTGGTCATTTGGTCTGTTCCAGAATGTTTATTGTTGTTGTGTTTGGAGTTTGTTGTTATTTTAGTGCTGTTGCTTATTGCTTGTTTTTCACTGTGTTTGTTGTTTTTATTTAGTGTCTTTGGTGTGTTTGTTTGCTGCTTTTATATAGTATCTTTGGCGTATTTCTTTTCGCATTTTTTCATATGATGACATTCACAATGTTATTTCATTTATTTATTCGTCGTTAATTGCAACTGTTGACGTTGAAAATGACGCTGCTGCTGTTTTCGTTTCTTGTGTTGTTATCTGTTCTGTGCTATTGTTTGTTCTTTGTTATTATTTGTTTTACGTTAATAATTTAATTTTTTGGTTTATAACGAGGTTGTCCATATTCTGCCTATTGTCTTTTCGTGGTTTTTTTTCCTCGGATATGGTAATAAAATTTAAAATAATGATATTATTAATAATAAAAACAATATGGCGGCTGAGAGACGCGCAGTGTATTTTTGGTATTTTTTATGAGCATTGTTGTTTTTACTGATTATGTTTAGGCTATAAATGTATTATTTCTCTCTCATTGCGTCACACAGAGGTACAAACAAACACACAAAGACACGCACACACCCATACAATACACACAAACTTTCAAACAAACACACACAGACTCACATACCTACATACACACATACCTACCTACACGCAAAATTTCAAACACACACAAACTACGACAATAGGCACACAGCTCATATACGTACAGGTGAATCAAAGCATCACATATATATTTTAACGGATGATAGATGAGGATTTTTTACCATTCAAATCCAGTCCCTACAATAACATTGACACATACACATACACACGCACACACATACACACGCACACGCGATTGATGAACAGATAGACAAACGTAGTTATAGAAGTGTGGAACGCCAACGGATTATTGGGAATAAATTAAATATCTATGCAATAAAGGAGGCCATCTGTCGTGAAATATTATGAGTCCCCGCGTTAATTTATGCACACAATTCTGAATACATAAGCGTTTGCGACACACACACAAAACACACATATATGCACACGCATACACACACATATATATACACACGCACACACATACATACGTATACAGATATTTATAATAATCTCTACTTGAATACTCACACCAGACTTTTAGTAAGAAGTACTCATAATACTTAATTAAATAGCAGTATTTAGATAGTATTTAATTACCTTGGGATGATAATCAGTAAATAACGAATTTAACAACTCTCAAAGATACCCAGTAACACTCGAAAATACTGACAAATACAAATGTTTTTTGTATTCGTCGTGAAAATGTCGTCTGTCGTGTAAATTTTTATCTTTACGACATGGTAAATTTCTCCGAAATACCGGTACTATGCAAATCGTTCGCGCCTAACTTGAACAACTTTTTTTAAAGTTTTTGCACAAATTACTGATTGCTTTATTATTGTTATTGTAATTAATTACTATTAAATTATTATTAAATTTATATTATTATTATTATTATTGTCATTAGTAGTAGTAGTAGTAGTAGTTGTAGTAGGTAGTAGTAGTAATAGTAGTAGGTAGTAGTAATAGTTGCAGTAGCCGCAGTAGCAGTAACAGTAATAATAGAAACAATATTATTATTGTTATTTTATTTTTATTATTATGACGTCATCGTCATCTCTTTTTCCTCCATACGTTCGTGTTATTATTATTATAATCCTTCATATTCTTCCCATCATAACTCTCCTCTTGTATTCATTTCCCAATATGAAAAACATGATGTCATTTTTATTGATATTATTTGTTATTACTATTATTGCTTGTTAATTGCTATTATTATTATTATATATATTTAATTTATTATTATTCATTATTATATAATAATTGTTACAAATTATTATTGTATTTGATATAAATTTTTTTGGAATATGCCAGCCGATGTCAATGTTATTTTTAGCCCAGTTTCAAATACTACTACTACTAAATAATAATAATAAATTATTATTGTTATTGTTACTGTTATTATTATTATTATTATTATGTATTGTCATCACTCACTTAGAGATAATTTCATTTACTTAATTATAAGAGCTAATGCTTCATTTATGGAGAAGATTATTTTACGTTACACCATAAAGTGGTCATCATCATCATCGTCGTCGTCGTCATTATCATCATCATCGTCAGCGCCATCGTCATCCCACCCATCATCCTTGACGCCATCATTGATGTAATCATTGTCATCATCACGATACTTATCATTGTCCTCTTCCCCCCCCGCGTATGAGTCACGTGAGTACAAGAAAGAGAGAGAGAGAGAGAGAGAAAGAAAGAAAAAGAGTAAAGTCATTTTTTGTCAAGAAAAATATCTTTCTATTGTATGTTTCGTGGTATGCTGTGTTGTTTGTTCCGTGCATACACATACATACATACATACATGCATACAAACGTTTGTATGCATTTGTTCTTTTAAATGTTTGTATTTGTGTATGTTTGTTTGTCTATATTTGTATGTATTTGTTTGTATTAAATATACAATTTTTTTATATTTTTACGTATGACACTCGCGAAATGTTAGATTACCTTCATACCATTGATTTAATATTTTAGATACATACAAACATGCAAACACAAAAACACAATCATAAATACATAAAAAACAGTGAACATACAAACACGCAATCATACAGCAAAGCAAGACGAACGTGTCGACCTGAAATAAAACTACTAGGACCTAAGCCACGTACTAAACACAAAAGATGTATGAATGTTCTATACATACATACATACAAACATACAAACATACATTCTTACATACATACATACATACATATATACATGCATGCATGCATGCATACATACAAACAAAATGCGCGCGTATGTGTGTGTGAAGTGATGTTACATTTATCGTTCTGTTACCAGGTCCATAGGTGATATTTTGGCGTACATCGTGATGAACTTTCGATTGGAATACTTAAATTCATACATACATACATTCATTCATTCATACATTCATACATTCATACATACATACATGCATACATACATACATACATACATACATACATACATACATACATACATACATACATACATACATACATACATACATACATACATACATACATACATACATACATACATACATACATACATACATACATACATACATACATACATACTTACATACATACATACATACTTACATACATCGTCACAGACAAACATACACACAACACACATACATACGTACAGACACGCATACATACAAACATACACCATACCCAGAAAATAAGATGATATTGTATTATATGCTTCTGTGTTTTGTGACGTTTAAGTCGGTATGTCGGTCGATTTGTCGGTCGGTTTGCATTCGTATTATCGATTATATGTTTAGTGCTTCTGGGTCAAGATGATGATGAAGATGATGATGACCTTGATGTTGATGATGAAGATAAGAAGACGACGATGGTGATGAAAATGATGACTTGAAAGCTCATTTTAAAAATATCTTCGATGGTGACGAGGCTAATATTGACAGCCTTATTTACGCCAGGCACATTGTATAATACTATACAAAATTTAATATACAACTATACAATGAAACATACAAAACGAACCAAATTAGATATACGTATACACAAAAAACATACAAAACATGACAAATTATTTATACAAATATACAAAGAAACATACGAATACAAATACACAGATGATATACAGTTATTACATTTTTTTCCAAAAACTTACAAAATCAAAAAAAAATTTTTTCCAGATCTAGAGTTAATTAATTTGCCTGAGTCCGAGGGTTATATTATCTCGTGGCGTTAAATTGAACACGTGCTGATGAGGTTAACGACGACGATGCTGCCGCCGCCGCCGCTGCTGCTGCTGATACTGCTGCTGCTGCTGATTCTAATGATAATGATGATGATAATAATGAGGATGACGACTAGATTAGATTGTTAATAGAAAAACACATGATGACGAAGATGATGACGATGGCGACAGAGAAGATGATGACGATGGTGATCGTGATTATGATAATGATGATGGACTTGAAATAATGAAAATGAAGACAAAAAGGATGAACGCGTTCATGGGTGAACAAATCAATTAGAGAGAACAGAAGAGCAAACGAACAACATGTCTGTTCCAATTAGGTAACCAATGCATATAACATCTCGTTAAATACATACAGATATACATACATACATACATACAAACATACATATAAATACATACATACATACATTCATACATACATACATACATACATACATACATACATACATACATACATACATACATACATACATACATACATACATACATACATACATACATACATACATACATACATACATACATACATACATACATACATACATACGAAACGAAACGAATGAAACAAATTTTTATTTGCTTCTCAAAATTAATCTAAAAAAAAAGAGAAAAAAATAATTCTCTTCCCTTTATATCAATAGGAAGAAGACAGGATGACCACAGTAGAGTTCTTTTCAGAAACTCATCGAGTGTGACCACCTTGACATAATTTTTAAAATGTTATAAGTTTTCAACAGAATTTAAACGTAATTTCAAAAACAAAAAATTTATGTTTTAAACTTAAGTAAATATTCTTTTAACTTTTTTTAAAAATTGTTTAACGAAATAAATTCAAAATTAAATCCACTGTTTAAAATTTCGCTCCAGATTCTCGGTCCCTTGCAATACACGTGAGAGAACAAAATATTCGTTTTCGATTTGTTAGAGACAAGATTATTTTGTTGCCGACATTGTTGTTTCATCTTGAAATAACTGTTAAATAAATCAGGTAATCGATTGGTTAACTGTTTATAAACAAAAATCATCAGAAAGTAAATGCTGAGTTTCGAGAAATTCAAGTTTCGCGTGCTGTTGAACAATGGTTGACTGTGTTCAAATCGTTTGGATCTCGTTATCAATCTAACTGCTCTTTTGATTAATATTTCTATTGGTAAGGTTGATGTGTGGTACGATGAAGCCCATACAATGTTGCAGTAGTTTATTAACGGAATGCACAGGGAATTATACAGAAGATTCAAACAGTTTTTTGGCAAAAATGATTTTACTCTGTTTATCATTCCTATTGACTTTGAAAGTTTGGATGATACTTGTTTTATGTGATGTTTGAAGGAGAGTTTCTGATCGAGCAGCATGCCTAGAAGTTTTAAACATTTTGTTTCAACAATTGTGTTGTTATCTAGGATGATTTTATACGGCTCCTTGTAATTAAGATATTGTACGGGTCCAAAAACCATCATTTGGCTTTTTGAACTGTTAATTGAAAGTTTATTGGCTTCGAACCAAGAGATTATGTTTTTTAACTCTCTGTTTGTTTCCTCAATTTGCTTCATTGATCTGCCGCTGCTAAAAACATTCGTGTCATCAGCATAAATTACGTAGTCAAAAAACGCTGATGCAGCTGGAAGATCGTTTATGTACAATATAAATAACAAAGGACCTAGGATGCTTCCTTGAGGCACACCGTTGTTGTTTCCGAGCAGACTGGAAATTTCATCGTTCAGATAGACAAATTGTTTTCTTTCTGTTAAGTTAAGTAGTTACGAAACCAATGCATACATACATACATACATACATACATACATACATACATACATACATACATACATACATACATACATACATACATACATACATACATACATACATACATATATACATACATACATACATACATACATACATACATACATACATACATACATACATACATACATACATACATACATACATACATACATACATACATACATACATACATACATACATACATACATACATACATACATACATACATACATACATACATACATACATACATACATACATACATACATACATACATACATACATACATACATACATACATACAAACATACATACAAACATACATACATACAAACACACATACATAGATACATACATACATACTTATATATACATACAAAGATCGAAACACATACAGAGACATACAAACGCATACAGAGAGACAAAGGTTTGTAGAACGTGTCTATATATTCTCACTTGATTTTCGAGATTTCATTTGTTTAAAAGCTTTTCAATTTGATTTTATTTGGACATCCTATCCGTTTTTTGTGTATGTGACTGTTTGTTCTTTGTTTGCTATGTATTCGATGTTGTATTTTTTATGTTTTGTATTCGATGTCGTATTTTGTTAGTATATTTTGTGTTTGCTTCTGTAGTTTTTGTATGTTTTGTATTCCGTGTTTTATTTTTTTCAGTATGTTTGGTATTTGCTGTTGTAGTTTTGTATGTTTGTGTTTGCTGTTGCGTTGTTTATTATGTTTTGTATTAGCTATTTCAATTTCTATGTTTTGTATTTGCTGTTGTGTTGTTTTTATGTTTTGTATTCGCTATTGTAGTTTTTGTATGTTTTGTATTTGCTGTTGTGTTGTTTTTTAAGTTTTGTATTTGCTATTGTATTTTTTGCCGTTGTATGTTTGGTATTCATTGTTGTCTCTCAATTTATTCCACTGCGCCGTTTAATTGGATTATCTTTCTCTTAAATTAATTGATTTTCTGTTGTCGTTTTGTTTGCTTCAAATTGTTTTATTTTGTTCTATTTTAATGAGTTTTTCTATAAAATAACAAAAATTAAATAAATAAATACAAATTTTATTTGTTTGCTGATCGTTCATTGTATATTGTATTGTATTGTTTTGTATTGTATTGTATCATATTGTATTGTATTGTTTTTTATCGTATTGTATTGTATTGTTTTTTATCGTATTGTATGGTATTGTTTTGTATTGTATTGTATCATATTGTTTTGTATTGTATGTATTGTATTGTAATGTAGTGTATTGTATTGTCTTAGAATATCAATTCATCAATTCATTGTATACTGATTAAGTTTTTGATTTAATTTTAGAAACATATAGACATAAAAAAACAAATTTATAAATTTAAATACATATAAACATATATACATATGTATGTATGTAATTCTAAATAATACAAACAAACAAACATACATACTTACATACATATA
>NW_008705254.1:5493917-5496353 GCF_000326865.2 Helobdella robusta
TCGCATCGTAAATCGGTTACGACAGCGAGTACTATAACATTGGTGTCAGAAGTGGGATCTTCGACTAGCGAATTACTACTCATAGAAAAAGAACACGATGTCAAAACTGTGTGGTTTGAACGTAGTTCAGCTACGAGAAGAACTACAGAAACGAAGCCTTGTCACAAGTGGCAACAAAGAAGTACTAGTAGCACGTCTGAGAGAAGCTCTCATTGACGAAAGTAAGAACCCAGACGAATTCAAGTTTGATGGTGCTGACGAAGACAATGAAATTAGCACAGGCACGTTTACAACCGCTAAAATGATGGAACTTCTGCTTAGTATGTCAACTGAAATAAAACAACAGTCCGAACGACAGACAGAGGAGTTAAAACAGATCAAGGAACAGTCCGAACGACAGTCCGAACGACAGACAGAAGAGTTAAAACAACAGATCAAGGAACAGTCCGAACGACAGACAGAGGAGTAAAAACACGTAAAATTGGAAGTGGCAGAACAGATTGAAGAACAGTCAACAAGAATAGAAATGATCGAGCAGAAACTTGATCGTCAGACCGTTGAGGTAGATCACAAGATAGACAAATTGAAGCAAAAATTGGAGCAATCCAAAAAAATGGCCATGCCGTTAGATCACGCATCCGGAAGAACTTTGAAGGTACCAGCATTTGACGGAGAGATGTCCTGGAACGTTTATAAAACCCAGTTCGAAGCAGCGGCAACTAGTAACTGTTGGAACGGAAAAGAACGAGCAACAGCACTGATACTGGCCCTGCGAGGTTCAGCAGCAGAGGTTCTTCAGACGATTCCGGCGGAGAACCACTTCAACTATGAAGTTCTGGTTAGCGCGTTGGATTTACGTTATGGTGAAGAACACATGAAACAGATTTATCGTTCTCAACTTAGAAACAGAACGCAACGATCTGGTGAATCCATTCAGCAGCTGGCACAAGATATCGAACGGTTGACATTGCTGTCGTATCCGACATCAGACCCCGAGCATAGAGACGAAACTGCCCTGGATACGTTTATCAAAGCCCTTCGTGATTCGGAACTCAAGCAATCCCTTCTCTTGTCAGATAAACGAAAACTCAAGGATGCCGTTGCGCACAGTCTCACTTTTGAATCGGCAAAGCAAGCATCAAAAAGTGACGTACGTCTACGCCAAGCACATGAAGAATGCCCTTGCCAGAAGGTGGTTGTGAAACGCGAACCTCAACAGCATGGTGTACCCCAATGCTGGATTTGTGGTGAAAAAGGCCATCTATGTCGTGATTGTAAACACCGCCTAAAGGATAACTACTTGCCGAAATTGCGAGACAAGATGGCGCAAAAGAAGAGAAGATAATCCTGTATCACGATCGGAAAACAAATAAGAGCCAACTTTGTGGGGCAGAGGTTGGCTAGTAGAATTGACGCCCCCAGTACCGTAATTAACGTTTCCAGACTACATCAAAATCGAAACGACCTATGGCTGAACGGAAAAGTTGATCAACGAGAATGTGTAATTACAGTCGACACCGGAGCAACAAAATCGATTTTAAGATCTGATTTGGTACCAAATCTGAAGAAAGAAACTTCTAACAAATACATCCTTCGAACAGCTACCGGAGGAACAGCACCAGTCTATGGAAAGATTCTCCGTACTGTTCAGCTAGGCGACTTGTTATTCGAAGGTTCATTTTTAGTCGCGGATATCATCGACGAATGCATAATAGGTGTCGACTTTCTGACAAAATATGGGTTTAAAATTGACTTAGAAAAACGCATTCTTAGATGGAGAAATACAAAAGTGATAATGGGGGATAGCGACGAAAAATGCATTCGAGTGACAGTCGATTGTGACACAGAACTACCTCAATCATCTGAAAACATCGTATGGGGCAAGTTGAATTGCGATCCTGGGGGCCACCAGTTCTATTTGATGGAGCCAACCTCAACGACAAATGTACAGAACGCGGTCATTGGAAAATGCCTGGTAGAAGCGAACAAAATTGGTCTTATTCCTCTCAGAATAATGAATACGGCTAAATACACTGTTAAAATTAAAAAAAGCAAGGAAATAGGTAATTGCCAATCAATAAATTTGGTGAAATCATTAGATATGGAGCAACAGGAAAAGGTTCTACCAACTGACAAAGGTAGACTCAAAGAACTTACCAAAAATCTACTGGATGAACTCAATTTGTATCAAGAAGACCGTCTAAAAGCCGAGGCGTTGATTGCTGATTTTGCAGACGTGTTTTCAACCGGTGACAATGACCAAGGTAAAACAGCTCTGGTAACTCACCGAATTGATACTCAGGATTCGAAACCGATCCGACAAGTACCACGACGTCTTCCTCTAGCAAAACAAACAGAAGTAAACGAAATGATAACGACAATGCAGAATCAAGGCGTCATCGAACCGTCATCAAGTCCCTGGATTTCGCCAGTTGT
>NW_008705254.1:5496524-5501524 GCF_000326865.2 Helobdella robusta
ATTCACCGTCATGCCATTTGGATTGTGCAATGCTCCAGCTACATTCGAGCGACTGATGGAATGTGTATTGCAAGGTCTTAACTGGAAAACCTGTCTTGTCTATTTAGACGACATAATTGTTCTAGAAAGAACATTTGATCAACACGTCGAAAACTTACGAGAGATCTTTACAAGACTTCGGGTGGCAAATTTAAAGCTGAACGTTAAAAAGTGCAGGTTATTTTCTAAAGAAGTTAACTATTTGGGACATGTGGTATCTTCAGATGGAGTTCGAACCGATCCCAGCAAGATAGAAATTGTGAAAGACTGGCCAACTCCAAAGGATAAAAATGAATTGCGCAGTTTTCTGGGATTGGCAACGTACTATCGACGTTTTGTAAAGGATTTTGCAAAAGTTGCCAGACCTCTCCACCAACTTACCGAGAAGGACCGAGTTTTCAACTGGAATACCCTATGCGACTCAGCATTTGAAAAGTTAAAAGTTGAACTATGTGGTGCTCCTTTGCTAGCATATCCAGTTCGTGGCAAGACGTTTGTGTTAGATACTGATGCAAGTAACAACGGAATTGGAGCCGTTTTGTCACAGCATATAGACGGAGAAGAAAAGGTGCTAGCGTATTATAGCAGAGGATTCACAAAGCCCGAACGAAACTATTGTGTGACCAGGAAGGAGTTACTAACAATAGTCAATGCAACAAAACACTTCCACAAGTACCTTTATGGACAGAAATTTCTTCTCCGAACTGATCATGCAGCGTTAAGATGGCTCTTCAATTTCAAGGATCTTGAAGGACAGATGGCCCGATGGTTGGAGCGTTTACAAATGTACGACTTCGGGATCGTGCACCGCAAAGAAACAACTCATAGTAATGCTGATGCTCTTTCACGTCGACCATGTTTACCAGGATGCAAATATTGCTGTCGTCACGAGGAGAAGATACAATCGGAAGACATAAGAGCAACATCAATATCAGCGGATGACGGTTGGACACCGACGGATCTTGCTGATGCACAGTTTGCGGATGAGGACCTACAACATCTGATCACATGGAAGAAGGAGGGCAAGCGACCGGACTGGCAAAGCATCTCAGAATATAGTGCCGTGTTAAAGGGTTATTGGGCTCAGTGGGACTCATTGTATTTGGAAGGGGATTTGCTGAAACGAAAATGGGAATCAGCTGATGGATCAAAACACCGCATGCAAGTTGTAATACCAAGAAGTAGAACGACCGAAATCCTTGATGAAATGCATGGCGGCCCTTCTGGGGGAAATTTAGGAGTGAACAAGACCCTTGACAAAATACGAGATGGATTCTACTGGCTTCCCGTTAGAAAAGATGTAGAGAGCTGGTGTCGAAAATGTAACACATACGTTTCAGTCAAAGGACCCAAAAGAAGGCTAAAAGGAGCAATGCAAATCTACAATGTTGGTGTCCCCTTTGAACGGATTGCTATAGATATTGCTGGACCCTTTCCGGTATCAGATTATGGAAACCGTTACATTCTGGTTGTAGCGGACTATTTCAGCAAATGGCCTGATGTGTTTCCAATACCCAACCAAGAAGCATGTACCGTCGCTGAGGAAATTGTACTCAATTGGATTAGTCGATATGGTGTCCCATTGGAACTCCACTCAGATCAAGGTCGAAATTTTGAGTCACAACTGTTTGGTGAAATGTGCAAGCTGCTGGGTATAAACAAAACTCGAACGACACCTCTTCACCCACAGTCTGACGGTATGGTGGAACGATTTAACCAAACCCTGATTGAACATCTGGCTAAAGTAGTCGACGAAAATCAACGGGATTGGGATCGTCATATACCATTGTTTCTTATGGCATACTGGAGTGCTATCCACACAACTACTGGAGAAACGCCATCAAAAGTTCTGTTTGGGACTACCTTAAGAACTCCAGCTGATGTGAAATATGGCGTACCACCTGAACCACACCAACCATTAACAGAATACGTGGATAATCTTCGACAGCGATTAAACCATATCCACCGTTACGTACGCCTTAAAATTATGAAAAACACGGAGGTGGCCAAAACCAGATACGACTTGAAAGGAAGCAGTGACGGTTTTGCTGTCGACGAGTTAGTTTGGCTGTACAACCCACAGCGAAAGAAAGGACGTTCTTCAAACCTCCAGCGAGGGTGGGAAGAACCTTATCAAGTCATCACCCACTTGAATGACGTCTTCTACCGTATTCAGGAATATCGGAAGCCGAGAGCAAGAATGAAGATCGTTCATTTGGATAGACTGGCTCCGTACCATGCGGACACCGGAACGAAAGCTGTTCGGGACGAACAGAACTAAGAAGGGGGTAATGTTATAACCGTGCTACCGAACGCACTGAATTCCAGCGTGTTCTGGAATGTTCTGGTGACTGGAGCATTCTGGAGTGTGCTGGAATCGGACCATCTGGAAGAATCTGGAAACGACGCTTGCGAAGAGTATATAAGCGCACGTCGCAAGAAGATTAGCGATTAGTGAAGTCCGTGATTAGTGAAATTAGCGATTAGTGAAATTCGTGATTCTGTAAATTCGTAATTTTGTGATTTCGTGAATAGCGATTCGAAATAAACGATTAATTGATTTCTTCTGTAAATAAAGTTTAATAACTAATAACTGTTTGGAGTATTTTATTCAATCGAAGATTTGAACCCGTCGCATCGTAAATCGGTTACGACAGCGAGTATTATAACAATATATATATATATATATATATATATATATATATATATATATATATATATATATATATATATATATATATATATATTGTAAAAATTATGGTCTATTACTAACACACACACACACACACATATATATATATATATATATATATATATACATACATATATGTATATATAAAGAAACATTGATGTATAAATATACAAATGATTTTGAACATAGATACGAAAATGTACAATAATACAAATGTTTACGCTCTATATAGACATATAGACATTTAAAAGTACACCTACATAAACGGACCAATAAAAATGCAAAAATAAAATTTTTTATGTATGTTATACAATAAACAAACAAACAAACAAGCATAAAAAATCAAACATACTTAAAAACATACAAACGTATACAGACATGTATATATACAAATAAGCAAAGAAACAAAGAAACAAACTAAGACATATGAACAAATGAATAAATAACATATACCAAAAAAAAATAAATAAAAACAACATGGCGACCACGTGATGACCCAGGCGATTTCCGGTTTGCAAGTTGACGGTGCGTAAAAAATCATTACTAATATGTCATCATCGTCGTCGTCGTCGTTGCTATCATCACTACTATTACTCACACCATCATTGTCGAAACATCATCATTATCGTAATTAAAGTCCTTATCATCATTATCATTATCATTGTAATCATCATCATTGTCATTGTTATCATCATCGTCGTCGTCGTCATCATAAACATTATCATCATCATTCTCATAGACATCGTCATCATAAACATCATCATCATCATCACAACCATCATCATCGTCGTCGTCGTCATCACCATCATCATCTTCTTTATCAGTGGTATAAACTTCTTTCCCATGCAAATCTATTTCGATTTTTCCATAAGCTCCATTAAGTGTAGGAATGATGTGATGACGAAGACGACGACGACGGCGACGATGATGATAACGATGAGAGCCTGGTAATGATGATGATGGTGTTGATGACGATAGTTTTGTGATGATGATGATGACGATTATGATTTATGAGTGTGTGATTGCTTTACTAGAGGCTGACGAAGTCGATGATATGACAGCTGTGTGTTGTAGTCATTACGTAAAAAGTTGGTAAGGAAAAAAATACGATAAAGTTATGAATATTTTGCTGTGATTATATGACGTAACAATGACGTCACCATTTGAGAATGTTATTAAGATGGTGATATGATATAATGATAGTGAGATAAAGTGGTAATGAGATGAAGAGGGCTCTACCCAGCACCTCTTATGATGAATTGCCAATATAATTCGCATGCTTGCTTTGAGCTGGTGACGACGACGATAACGACGACGATGATGACGATGTTGTTGATAATTGAAAATGATTTTAGTCTGTAGTAGTAGTGGTGGTAAAAGCAGCAGAAACCACAGCAGTAGCTGCAATAGTTGTAGTAGTAGCAACAGAAGCAGCAGCAGTA
Organism: Helobdella robusta; assembly: GCF_000326865.2. Taxonomy (NCBI): domain Eukaryota; kingdom Metazoa; phylum Annelida; class Clitellata; order Rhynchobdellida; family Glossiphoniidae; genus Helobdella; species Helobdella robusta. The sequence continues at coordinate 5,500,698 of NW_008705254.1, forward strand.
GTAGCAACAATTGTAGTAATAGCCGTAGTAGTAGTAGTAGTAGTAGTAGCGTAGGTAATTCTATTGACATCACTCTGCTCGTCATCAACTCGGATGATATATCATCTATAAAATACGCGTTCGTGGAAGTAATGAGAATATCATGATCTTCATTACAATGAGGAGGATGATGATATTGAGGCTGCCACTGCTGCTGCTGCTGATGATGATGATAGTTTTGGCTGTAATAGTGGTGGAAGCTGTGGTAGTGGTGGTTGTGGTGATGATGGTGGAGGCTGTGGTACTGGTGGTGGCTGTGGTAGTGGTGGTAGCTGTGGTAGGGATAGTGGTGGTGGTGATTGTGATGATGCTGGGGTGGTAGCGATTTTTATGATGGTGGTGGCTGTGGTAGTGGTGGTAGCGATTGTGATGATAGTGGCTGTGGTGGCGGCGATTGTGATGATGGTGGTGATGAGGGTGGATGATATATATTGGTTTTTTCGTTTTTAATATAAATATTTTTATCAATTTATGTTAGAGTCAAAAATTTTTAATCAATTAATCAGCCAATCGATCAACCAATTAATCAATCAACCAATCAGCCAATCATTCAACCAATTATTCAACAAACAAACAAACAAACAGACCCATCAACCATCCAACCAGCCAACAAACTGACTGAACTTGAAAACCCCCAGGAGAACAAATAGACTTCCCAAATAGCATTCAATATTTTCCTATCAATCATCGACTCAGTGCAATATGCTTCCAAGAATGCATACGTACACGCACGGACACGCACACACATTCACAGAAACACGCACACAAACAAACACACACGCACACAA
>NW_008705254.1:5506524-5516913 GCF_000326865.2 Helobdella robusta
ACATATGTATATATATATTTGTGTGTATATATATGTGTGCGTGCGTGTGTGTGTGTGTATGTGTTTATATAATATATATATATACATACGGTTTTTATAAGATGCTTCATTTGAGAAAGAGAAGGTGTTTCGACAAAATATTTCATATAGCACCGTTCTAATTTAAGTGAAATTTATACTTCTACTATTACTAATACTCTTACTACTATTACTACTACTAATGCTACAACTACAACTTCTACTACTACTACTATTACTAATACTACCATTTTTATGATTAAAAAAGCTACTTTAAAATAGTAAAAAATAGTAATTTCGGGAATAAACTTAATTTATTTGTGATGAATTCTGTATCTGTATAATAGATGCAAATATATAGCTGTACTAGTAAGTAAGTACACATATACACACAAGCACACACACAAGCATGCACACGAACACGCAATCCCATAAATAAATGCTGCGAGACAACTTTATTATGAAGAAGCCTTCCCTATTCAATCACAATCGTTGACGTCATCAGCACTATAATCATCACCATCTTCCTTCTTACAGTTACTACTACTACTACTGCTGCTGCTGCTAATACACTTTTTTTAGAAATTTCAGTATAAAAGCGTCTGGTTGAACAGCCAAATGCTTTCTGGCTTGGGGTTCAAGATGGTTCTTTCGTTCACGTGTCCTGGCTACTACCACTACTACTACCACTACTACTACCACTACTACTACCACCACTACTACTATTAATACTACTACTATTAATACTACTACTACTAACACTACTACTACTACTGAAGCTATAGAGCATTTCTTACTACTATTACTACGACAAAGTTTGTTGTTCTGCTACTACGTCAAGGTCCACAACACGAACTACTCAACTTGATCCACTTATATAAGAAATTTGACATTTTCAAAATCCTTTTAAGAATAAGTGCTATCTTACTTCTTTTTTTACTGAATTACTGTTAATAATGTTACTGTTCCTATATTAAATTTTCATTTTTAGAGGTTTTTTTGGTATTTTAGTTTAAAAATGTTATTTGCTCTCGGGTTTCTAATTATTTTTGGTTTAGCGGCAAAGCTATGCAAACAACAACATCGAGACAGCCGAAACATCAGCAAAGGCAACGACGACATCAACTACAACAACATAACCACAAACATCGTCATCTACAACAACAAACAACAACAACAACATCATCATCATCAACAACAACAACAACAACAGCAACAACAGCAGCACCAACAACAACAACAAAGACAACAACAACAACAACATCATCATTATCAACAACAACAACAACAACAACAACAACATCATCAACAACAAAGATAACAACAGCAACAACAATGGCGTCAACAACACTTCAAATTTTCCCCCAACACACACATTCATTCATACCGTGATTGGATTATATGCGATTCAAATATAGCCATAGCAAAACACTCATTCATGCGTTACTCTACTACTGCTACTACTCATTTTTTACTCACGCTACTACTACTACTACAATTACTACTTTTAATCCTGCTGCTACTGGTGCTACTACTACTACTACTAATTTGCTACAAAAATTGCTACTTTTTTGTAGCTTTGTTGTTGCTGTTACTATCACTACAACTTCTGCAACTACTACTACTACTACTTTTTACTACAACTACTACTACTACTTTTACTCTTAATACCACAAATACTACTACTTTACTTTTACTACTACTATTACTTTTCATGACCACCATTGTTCATAGACATGTACAATACATACAACACGGTGATGAAGTCAATTAACTTCTTTAAAAAAATGAGGCACTGCTGTGTTGTTGGTGTGTGAATACTTAATTGCATATAATAAATAAATTATGACTATTCTCTCTCTTTCTTTCCCTTCTTTCTCTCTCTCTTTTTCTCCTCCTTTTTCTCTTCCGCTCCCTCTATTTCTGTATATACATGTATGCTTATACTAATGAACGAATGAACGAATTTACAGAATGAATAAATGAATGAATAAAAACTAAATAAATGAATGAATAACATAAAAAATAAATGAATTAATGACAGAAAAAAAATTAACGAATGAATGATTGGCAGAATAAATGAATGAATGCACGCATGCAAGCATGACTGTACTTTTTTGCGAAATGAAACATGCATATTCTATTATTCCGTTTCATCAAATGCTTTTGTTGATGTAGTTGATGATGTTGCTGTTGTTGATGCTGCAGCTGCAGCCGACGACGACGACGACGGCGACGATGATGATGATGATGACAGCTATCTTGATGGCTAATGTGCGCTTTGTTCTTTGATGTTGTTGTGGTTTTTGTAGTTGACCTAATTTCTATTGTTATCTTTTTGAGAATATTTTTGTTGTCGTTGTTGCTGTTGCTGCTGCTGATAATGGCCATGAAGCTGTTGTTGTTGGTTGTTGTTGTTGTTATTGTCATTGCGACGTTTGGTTACTTGACTGTAAGATATTATTAACGATTGAATTAAGATTATTGTCGAGTCTATCTATCTCTTGAGAGAGTAGTTTCATTGTCTTTGGTTCATTTAAGAACATTTAAGAACATCCGCACGGCTAATGCAACCATTAATTCTCTCATTTACCAGCAGTGAAATTCTATGCAACTAAAATGGATTCATGTAGGTAATGTCGTTTCTGTTGTAGTTCTGTAGTTGTTGATGCTTCTATGCGATAGATTGGGATTACTTCGCATTTGAATCTGGTCAATGCAAAACCAGGACCAGGCGTCTTAACCATTTGACCATCTTGCCGACCGTTGCTGTAATGTTGATGCTTTCGTTAACGTCATTGAGGTAAGTTATGTAAATGTTTTTTGCTGATGTTGACAGATTGATGTTGCGATTGTTTTTGTCACCTTATTAATGAGATTACCACTTTGTTGGCTTCTGTTTTGTTGTACTTTATGTACGTTAATGTTTTTGTTGTTGTTGAGGCTTTTGGGACATTATTATGTTACCATGGTTACCAGATCTTGAAAATATTTGCCTTGGTATAAATTCATGTTTATCAAGTATTATATTAGACAGTTTATTAACTATTTTTTCTCTTACAATCTATTCATTCATTTTTTTTAATTATTTCAATCATAAAGTCTTTCAGTTTTTCATTCATTCAGTAGTTCATTCATTCTCACTCCTTCACTCATTCACGCTTTTTTTTACTTTTTGTTAACACTTGCGCGTTGTAAACTGGAGCGTGTGCGACACGTTTCAACACGTAAATTACTCTTGTTGTTGTAGTTGTAATGTTGTCGTTGTTGTAATGTTGTTGTAATGTTGTTGTTGTAATGTTGTTGTTGTAATGTTGTTGTTGTAATGTTGTTGTTGTAATGTTGTTGTTGTTGTTTGTTGTTGTCGGTGATGTGATATTGGTGATATTGTTGTTGTTGTTGTTTTTGTTGTTGTTATGCTTACATTCATACGTACACACACACACACACACACACACACACACACACACACACATATAATATATAATGACATAAGTTCTAAATAGAGCCTTTTCTCCGTAGGCAGCTTCCCTAAATGAACATTTACTTGCGTCTGTTGTCTGTCTTTAGCCACGTTTCGGATGTTTCTGTATGTGTGTGTGTTTGTATGTGTGATTGTTTGTTTGTGTATTTGATGTTGTTAATAATGTTGTTGTCAGTAAATCTGTTGTTGTTGTTGTTGTTTATTCTTATTCGGAATTCGTTTGTTTATTCTGTCGATTAGTATCAGTGTCACGTTGGCTAGCATTTCTTTGATGTCGTTGCTAATTTTGGTATTGTTATTTTGATGTTGTTGTTATTTGTTGTTATTTTGTTGTGTTTAATTTTTAAAATTTGTCTAAATGGTTGCAAGGATTTGAAGTAACATTTGTAAAGATAAACGTACGTGCACATACGTACACACTTACGTACACATACACAGACATATACATACAAACAAACACACATACAAACATACTCACGTACGTTCAATAAAAATCCATCCAGTTGCTTAGTTGCTTAGTTGAACGGGATTTAAATGAGATTAAATGATTCATTTTCTTCTCATACAAGCATCCATTCGAGCCTTTTTAAAGAAATGGACTATTCTACTGTATTGTAGTAAGTGTGTGTGAATGTATATTTGTTTGTTTGTTTGTTTGTGTGTGTGTGTTTGTGTAGTTATGTGTTTGTGCATTGGTTTGATTTGTTGTGTGTTGGCGTCCTGTTGTACACGCACATCGAAATTTACTACAAAACTACAAACACTGACATAACACACACACACACACACACACACACACACACACACACACACACACACACACACACACACACACACACACACACTGCTATATTATTTGAAATGAACTGAGAAGATAAATATTTTGGACACGTACGTTTGTTAAGAAACTTGAATTATCGCTCTTTATTTCTATGCATGTGCCTATTCATGCGTGTATGTTTGTGTACGTGTGTATGTGTGTGTGTGTATGTATGTGTGTAGTTATTCATGTATGTATGTGTGTGTGTGTGTGTGTGTGTGTGTGTGTGTGTGTGTGTGTGTGTGTGCGTGCGGTTCTGGTGCTATAACGAGCAAGTGACTTAATTCATGATGTGGATCAATGCTAGTCTCCTAAGTTCAATTTATTTTATTTTTTAATTAAAGTTTTTTCTATATTGGAGTTTGTGCTGATGATAATTATTATCACTAATTCATGAAACTGATTGAATTTGCAGAGGTTATGTGTCAATGAATGATTGAATGAGTGAAATAAATGAATGAATAAATGAATGACTGAATGAATGTATGAATGGATGAGAAAACAAATGGATGAAGATTGAGGAAAAGATATAAAACTAGCACGCACATAAGCAAACACACAAAAATACAGAAAAACAAAGACACAACAAAACAAAGACACAACAAAACAAAAGATACTAGCACGAAATGGCATCGTAAACTTTTAAATAGGATTTGAATGAAAACAACTCTGAATATAACGTTGACAAAACGAGCGAGTGAAAGGAGGGAGAAACATTTTCGCAAAATAAAACCAAAAACCAAAAAAAACCGCATTTAGCAGGGCACTCTCTAAACAATAGCGTTCGAAAAACACGTAAAAAAACACATACAAAAATTGATGCAACACTCATACAAAACAGTACAAAAGCGGAAATAACCTTTAATGCAATACCTAACTGATACAAACAAACATACAAAACATGCTAATACGAAAAAATCTAATGCGATACTATCAAAATGTACATAAACTAATGCAAAAAATGTTGTAAAAGAGACAAACAGGCAGTAGTAGCAGTAGTAGTAATAATAAATATAATATAAATAATAACAACAACAATAATAATAACAACAACAACAATAATAATAATAATAATAACAACAACAAAATGCACTGGAGTTAAACGCGCTTAGCGTGAATAAAAAAAATTTCTTGTAGAAAAAAATTCCATTTGGGCTACACGGTCCAATAAACAAAGAATAAAAATGAACAAAGAAAATGAATAAACAAAGAATAAAGAATAAACCAAATAACCAAAAATAAGAAGAATAATAAGATGAGGAATGGTCGAAATGTGAAATTAATATCAAACATTTCGAAAGGCTCCTAGTTGCCTAGTTGAATGCTTTTATCTGAGATGAAAATTTTGTTGGAAAACTAACAAAGACAGTACGCTGAGAGTAATGATGGATGAATGAATGGACAAATGATTGAAAGAAAGAACGATTAAATGAATGAATGAAGGAATGATTCAATCAATTAATGAATAAATAAATGGATGAATGGACAAATGAATGAATAATTAGTTGGATAACTGAATAAATGCTTGAATACATTAACCAGGTAAATAAAAAGACGGATAGAAAAACGTATGGATGGATAATTGAATGAACAAATGATAAAGTGAGTGACAGATAGATGATTGATTGAATAAATGAATGAATGAATATATGAATGAATGAATGAATGAATGAACAAACGAACGAACGAACGAACGAATGAACGAATGAATGAATGAATGAATGAATGAATGAATGAATGAATGAATGAATGAATGAATGAATGAATGAATGAATGAACAAATGAACGAATGACTGAACATACAAATGGTCGGATAAATTGATAGGTGAATGTAGAAAAAATGAACAAAAAGGCAAAAATAATATAAGCAAAAATACAGTCGCTGCCATAAAATAGAGAAGAATATTAAAGAATAAAGTAATTGTAATAAAAAAAATGAAAAACTCTGTCATCTTGTTGCATTTTTTATATGTATGTATATGTGAGTGCGTGTTTGTGTGCGCGTGCGCGCGCGCGTGTGTGTGTGTGTATATATATATGTGCGTGTGTGTGCGTGTGTGTGTGTGTAGAATGAACGTAGGTGCAATAAAAAATATTTTGAATATACCCTGAAACCATGGAACATCTGTTCTATAAGATATTATCGGACACAAATATTTTGTGGGAAATTACATACAAACAAACAAACATGCATACATACATACATACATACATACGTACACACAAACATACATGATAAAAAAAAAAACAGTAAACCTTACACTGCATAATTACTTTTTTAAACTACATAGGTCTCGGATGACTTGCTGCGTCATCATCATCATCGTCGTCGTCATCGTCATCATCTTCATCATAACAATTATCATCATCTTGTATGTATGTTTTATGTTTGTCTGCGTTTGTATATTAGGTGACTGAATGTTTGCACGAACAAACAGTAAAGTCACTCGTTCACTTGTTTGCACTCTGTTTACTCAACTCTCGAGTTGCATGTTCTCGGTGTTTGTAGTGTCATGTTCATCGTGTTCGTCATGTTCACAAGTGCAAACATCTTCACTATTTCACTTCCTTAGACACACAATGTAAGAAGATTATCTTCACTACATCCATTCCATATCCACACATCCATCCATCTCGACCTCCATCTGATATGTACCGTTCAATGGTTCTTCCGTCAATTTTTACATTTGTTTTGTTTACCTATCCATCTATTCATTCATTTATCCAGACATTTATTTATCCGGCTATTTGTTTATCCATCCATTTATCCATTTACTTGCTCACTCATCCATCTATCCAAGCTAAGACAGACTGTTTTAATCCAAAATCAATCAATCCTATAAAAATAGGATGGAGTTTATACAATGATGCCGATGATTCCATCTACCAGCCATGAAGAAATGAACGAATGACTGAATGAATGATTGAATTAATGCATGATGGAATTAATGCACGAATGAAATAATACATGAATGAATTAATATATATCTTTTTCTCTCTTTTTTTCGCCCGTTCTCTTACTCTCTCTCTCTCACTTTCTCTCTCTCACTTTCTCTTACTCTTTTTCTCTTCTCTCTTTTTTACTCTCTCTTTTTTCTTTCTCTCTTTTTGATTGTGTGTGTGTGTGTGTGTGTGTGTGTGTGTGTATGAAAACGCATTGAAGATGATGGGCTAACAGCAGGAGGTCATAATATTAGTGTTTGTCCTCAAACAATATGCTACGAAAATACAAGGAAACGAGAGAGAGAGAGAGAGAGAGAGAGAGAGAAAAGAGAGAAAGACATGAAGAAAGTCAGATGTAAGTTGGAGAGATGAATGAACGTTTTTAAACAAAATGTAAACTGTACATCGTATGGACGTGCACATTACATACTTGTATGTTTTGGTGGTATGTGTGTGTATATAAGTATGTTTGTATGTATGTGTACGTGGGCAGCAAGTATGTGTGTATGGATAGATAGATGGATGGATGGATGGATGGACGGATGGATGTGTGCATGCATGCATACGTGCATGCGTGGCTGCTCTACCAAGAAATTAATTTGTATTAATAAATACACACATCCAATACACACATACATACTCTTTTTATATAGATGCATGCCGCATACTACTTGTACGTGTACAATTTTATCAAATTTATTAACAGAAATAAGCGTGGGAAGTCCTTATTGTATCAGTGTAGCATGTTGGAATTTAGGTATCTAGGTATGTATGTTTGTTTTCATGTGTGTGTGTATGTATGCATGTATATATGCATGTATGAATTATGTTTTTGTTTTGCATACTTTTTCTTCTTCTAACTTTTTCACTTTTTACTTTTGTGTACTTATGACAATGCTCTTGTTTGCACTCATACATAATTTACAATGTTTATTTATAATTTTTAAACCTTCCATACATTTGTATGCAATTCATTTTGTCCGCTATTAATATGCACTGCACATGTTTGAGTTTTTCCGTTGTTTGCGTAGTATTTTGTATGTTTTTTGCGTTAGAATTTGGTTGTCAGTCTTACTCATTGATGTTTCTTTGTTGATATTTGTATATGGACATGTGTATGTTAGTATGTTTCTGTGTGTGTGTGTGTTTGTATGTTTGCTGCTTACTTTTGTGTGTGTATTTATGTGTATGTGTGTGTGATGTGTGCGTGTGTGTGCGTGTGTGTGTGTAAGTGGTGTGCGTGTGTGTGTGTGTGTACGTGAGTATGTATTATAATGTTTGAGAGGCACGTACGTTGACTGGAGAGGAACATGACTTCCATTACCACGTGTAAACAAATGTCTCCTACAACAACGTTCATACACGTTCACGTACACAAAATACACACCTCTCTCTTACCTCTCTCTCTCTCTTTTATTTTTTTCTTGCTCATTCCTTTCTTCTCTCACTCTTTTATTTTATCCCATTTCTCTCTATCTCTGTCTTTCTCTATTTCATTCTATTTTTCAGTTTGAATGTATGTCTGATTTTTGTGTGTTTATTCCCGTTCTACGTTCTCTCCATGTTCATATTTATTGTTCGCCCATGTTTGCATTGTTCACCCAGTGTTTACGTTAGTTGTAATGACTGGTTGTCATGACAACAATTATGAATGAATGAAAGAACGAATGAATAAATGAATGAAAGAATGAACTGGAAACAACAGCGCTTGGAAATTAAACAATTGAGAATTTTTGTGCGTTATTTTCATTTGTGTTCGTCTGTCTGTCTGTCTGTCTTTTGCCTGTCTGTCTGTCTGTCTGTGTCTCTCTTTTTCTCTCTCTCTCTCTCTCTCTCTCTCTCTCTCTCTCTATTTATTGTCTAAGATGAAAAAGTGGTGTGTGGTGTGGTGTGTGTGGCGCATGTCGCCCAGTGTATTTTCTCTTTTATGTTCTCTATGTTTTTTTTGTCTCATATTTTCCAGCCATTTTTTTTCTTTATTCATAATTGCAGAGTGCAAAATTATTCTACAATGAATACGTGTTTGCGGGCTTTTGTTTATATTTGTGTGTTGTTTGTATGTCTGTTTGTATATTTGTTTTGTTTGTATGTGTGTATGTGATGATGTGTGTATGTGATGATGTGTGTATGTGATGATGTTTCATCATGCGATTATTTCAATTAAATTTAGGTCATAATATTTTTGCTTTTCATTCCGCATAGATGTCATTATTGTTTTTTTCCTATGTATATATATATATATGTGTGTGTGTGTGTGTGTGTGTGTGTGTCTGTCTGTGTTTGTGTATGCTGTGTGTGTCTGTGTTTGTGTGTGTGTGTGTGTGTGTGTGTGCGTGTGCGTTTCGTCATATAATGTGTATATAATATTTATGTGTTCGTAATATAGCCTACGACCATATCTTTATAAATTATTAATGACTATCTTTCATTAGCTACACACATACATACATACATACACATATACATACAAACACACATATATACATACATACACACATACATACATACGTACATACATACATACATACATACATACATACATACATACATACATACATACATACATACATACATACATACATACATACATACATACATACATACATACATACATACATACATACATACATACATACACACATACATACGTACGTACACACACATGTATATACACACGTATACACATACACACATGCACATGCACACACATATACACACATACAAACAAACATACACGTGATATATTACAATGGATTAATAATTCATAATGCGGCCAAAACAGGCCTTTTATGTCTTTCATTTATTTTCGGCATTTTGAAAAAAAAACTCTTGTTATCATCTCCATCATCATCATCATTATTATTATTATAGTTTTATCATTGTTATAACTGCTACTACTACTACTGCTACTACTACTACTACTACTGCTGCTGCTACCACTAAACTTCGTCGTCGTCATCGTCAGCATAGACTTAGTTCATGGACTGAAATGTCAAAATGAAATGCAATATTAAAGGTAATAGTCGTAATTATAGTAACAACAATAACAGCAACAAAAATTACAACAATAATAACAATAACAATAATAACAATAACAATAATAAATGTAAGGAAGATAACGTTT
>NW_008705254.1:5517072-5520557 GCF_000326865.2 Helobdella robusta
CAAATTAAAAAAGAAAAAAAAATCCTATACAAAACACTACAACCAACATTCTATAAATTAACAACAACATCATAGCCACAAACAAAAACAACATTAAATACATAAACATAAACACAAACAACAACAACTACGACAACATTATACACGTAAACATTCTAAAAACAAACAACAACATTATTTACATACACTCTAAACTAAAACAACATTATTGTATACATACATACCACATAGACACTTCAAACACAAACAACAACATTTTATATATAAACATAAACATAATAAACACAGACAACAACATTGTATGTATAAACAGAGACTCCAAAAACATACAACAACTTTATATACATACCCATAGACATTCCAAACACTAAGAACAACATTATATGCATAAACATAGACCAGATAAACAACATTATAAACACAAACAACTACATAGACATCCAAAACAACACAAACAAACGCGGACAAACGCATTAACAACTGCAATTAAAAGGCATATACACAACAGAGTCGAAAATTACAACGTATCCAGGCAATGAAATTTTAATTACAACCGTCAAATTTTCATCCGCTTGATTATAAAGACACACGACATGAAAACTACAATTATAACAACTGCCATCATCTTGTGCTCGCACACAATTACTTTTGCTGCTGCTACTACTACTACTACTTCTACTACTAATACAACTACTATTACCATTACTACTACTTCTACTACTACTGCTGCTGATGCTACTACTACTACTATTAATATAACTACTATTACCACTACTACTACTTCTTCTACTTCTACTATTGCCACTACTACTAATGCATTTACTACTAATACTACTACTACTGCTGCTGCTAATACTACTACTACTATTATTTATTGTTTATCCAACGTTAACATTTTACCCTCACTGCCTTGTGAGTGATGTTGGATCATCAAAGGCTAGGCCCACCGCTTATAACTGTGGTTGCGTAAGGAAGGGCGTCCTGCGTAAAAACTAGCCAAAAAATAATTCTTATGATGACGGAAATAACAATGGCCCTCAGTATCCGGCAGAAGAGGGTGCGAAGAATCTCTGGAGACCCAGTCCATGGGGTTGTGGTGCAAGGCCCTGTGGATGGTCTGGCTACTGGCACCCCACTTTATAGTGTGGCGGTGCAAGGCACTATAGATGGAAGGACTACTTGTAGACCAAGGGGTTTGGTACCTGAAATGTAGGCACGTTGACAGGAAGAAGTTTGGAAGTAGTGAAGCAGCTGCAGAGGAGAATGGTTGACGTGGCTGCATTACAGGAGATCAGATGGAAGGGTGAGGGTACAAGGTTTGTGGGGGCTAAAGGTGGAAGATATAAGTTGTGGTGGAAGGGGGATGATGGTACGGGAGGAGTTGGTGTGATGGTAAGAAAAGAGTTGGTGGAGAAGGTGTTGGAAGTGAGGCGGAGAAGCAATGGTGTAATTGTGGTGGTGATGGTGTTTGGAAAAATAATAGTCAGGGTGATATCAGGATATGCTCCGCAACAAAGTAGGAAGGAAGAGGAGAAGGATAAGTTTTATGATGATGTTTCTGACGAGATTGGGCAAGCGGGGTGGATGAGTTTGTGGTGTTGTTGGGTGATTTGAATGGTCATGTGGGGGCGGATGCAGACGGATATGAAAGTGTACATGGAGGATGGGGATATGGTATACGGAATGAGGAAGGGCGTAGAGTGTTGGAGTTGGCGGATGCACATAGCATGGTGGTGGGGAATACCTGGTTTACAAGGGAACCAGCGCGATTGATTACTTATAGGTCTGGGGAGCATAGGTCGATGATAGACTATATATTGGTAAGGGCCAAACATAGGAAGTATGTGAAGAATGTGAAGGCGATACCTGGTATGCTGCAGCATAGTATGGTTGTGATGGATGTGACATCAAAAGAAATGGGGAGGAGGAAGAATGATAAGTTTGTGGCAAAGAGAAAGACATGGAAGTTGCAGGATGCAGAGGTGAGGAAGGCATTTGAAGTGAAGGTTGCTGAAAATTGGGAGAGTGGTAAGGATGGAGATGTTTGGGAGAGATACAGGGACTGTGTGTTGGCTACGGCAGATAAAGTATGTGAATGGACGAAAGGAAAGTGTAGGCATGGTGAGACGTGGTGGTGGGATGAAGATATAAGAAGGGTTTTGGAAGTCAAGAAGGAGAGGTTTAGGGTATGGAGAAGAGACATGACGGAGGAAGCGGAGTCTGAGTATAGGAAGGCTAAGAAGGTTGCAAAACAGGCAGTGGCAACTGCAATGACGAATGTATCAGATAGGTTAATGAAGGAAATGGAATTTGATGTGAGTTCGAGGAAAATGTTCAAAGTAGCAAAGCAGTCAATGAGGGATAGGAAAGATGTTATAGGGAATGGATGTGTTTGGGATGGATCTGGCAAGTTGTGCATAGATGAGGAGGAAAAAGCTCAGGTGTGGAAAGCTCATATGGAAAGGTTGATGAATGAAGAGAATGAGTGGGATGGAGATGTGGAATCCGCGGTCACACACGGACCTATAGAGAAGGTGACGATGGAGGAAGTAGAGAAAGCAGTTAGAGAAATGAAACTAGGTAAGGCTGCAGGGGTTTCGGAAGTGGCGGCAGAACATATAAAAGCGAGTGGGGTGATAGGAATTGAAGTTATGATGAGAATTGCTAACAGTATGTTTGATGATGAAGGTATACCTGAGGATTGGCGACACAGTGTGTTGGTGCCGTTGTATAAGGGCAAAGGAGATGTGAGAGATTGTGGGTCATATAGGGGTGTGAAATTACTAGAGCACGGAATGAAGGTAGTGGAGAGGGTGCTTGAGAGGAGGTTGAGAAGTATGGTGACAGTTAATGAAATGCAGTGTGGGTTTATGCCTGGTAGGGGAACGGTGGATGCGTTGTTCATGGTGAGAATGTTGCAGGAGAATTATAGAAAGAAGAAACGAAGATTGTACATGTGTTTTGTGGATCTAGAAAAGGCTTTTGATCGAGTACCGAGGAAGTCATTGAATGGGCGTTGAGGAAGAAAGGAGTGAATGAGAGACTTGTTAAAGCTGTGATGCAGCTGTATGAAGGGGCAAAGACAAAGGTGAGGGTTGGAAGGGGGATATCGGATATCCTACCTTAACGCTTTTAGTGTTAAGGTAGGAGTGCATCAAGGATCAGTGTTATCACCGTTTCTGTTTGCAATTGTGATGGATGTTGTGTGTGGAAACATAATGGAGGGGTTGTTATTTGAGATTTTGTATGCAGATGATTTAGTCTTGATGGCTGATAGCATGGAAGAATTGCAGTTAAAATTTGACAGATGGAAAAGTGTTATTGAAAAGAAAGGGTTAAAAGTTAATATTGGTAAGACGAAGGTAATGGTGAGTGGGGAAGTTGGGGAGCGAGTGTTATCACTCGCTCCCCTGTGGGGTATGTGACAGGAAAGTGAAGACTAACTCGGTATTGTGTATAGGATGTCAGAAATGGGTGCAGAAGAG
>NW_008705254.1:5520607-5527679 GCF_000326865.2 Helobdella robusta
TGTGATTAATAGGACGGACGCAAGGACGGGGTTGAGTGGTGGTATTGAAAGAGTGGAAAGCTTTGTTTACTTAGGGGATAAGCTGAACGCGGATGGAGGATGTTTGAGCGCAGTTACGGCTAGAGGGATGGATGAAATTTAGGGAACTGGGTGGGGTATTGTGTGGAAAGAAATGGTCAGTGAAGATGAAAGGGAGGGTATATAAAGCATGTGTGAGAGCAGCGATGGTATATGGTGGTGAAACTTGGGTGTTGAGGAGAGAGGAGGAAAGTGTACTGCAGAGGGCTGAAAAAGCTATGGTGAGGATGATGTGTGGGGTTAAAGTGAAGGATAGAAGGAGTAGTACAGAGCTGATGTCAATGATAGGACTGAATGAGGACATTGTGACATTGATAAGGAGATCGAGATTGCGGTGGTATGGACATGTGTTGAGAAGGGATGAAAGGGTCGGGATTAGGCGAGCGTTGGAGTTCGAGGTTGAAGGAGTGGTAGAAAGGGGTCGTCCGCGATTGGGATGGAGAGAGCAGGTGGAGAAGGACAGGGTGAAAGCGGGGTTGCGTGATACTGTTGCGAGTGACAGATGTGGATGGCGTCGAGGAGTATTTCGGTTTCATCATAGGTAGCCAAACGGCAACCCCCGATCTTGGGGAAAATGTCGTCTAAACGTTTGTTGTTGTTGTATCCAACGTTAATATTTATAACACAGTTTTTATTACTAAAATTTTCTGCTACTACTAGCAATGGCGCACCTTTCAATTGATACCACAAACACAATTCCAATTCTGCCCTTGCTAATTCTTCTAGTGGTTGTTACTACTACCACCACAGCAGTACTACTATTGCTGCTGCTGCTGCTTCAACTTCATTACTACTCACGTGTCGCGGTTACTTGCGTGCACCTGCACATGTATGTAATAGAGCCCCAAGCGGATAACCGTAGTTGCGGATAAAAAGTTCTCAAAACTCTGCGGATTTGGCGGTTTGCGGATTTTGTTCGTGCGGTTTGCCGCGGATGCGGATTGAAGTGTCTTATTTAAAAACCGACCGCAAAATTAAATTATTAATTTAAAAAAAATTTTCAAATTAAAAAATTTTGTTTTTACGTTTGTTTGCATATATGTACGTGTGTGAGAACGTATGTGTATTTAATAGCCATAGCTGAGTCTCTTTGGGGTCCACGTTGATAAAGCCAAGCGAGCAGCTTCTGCTAATTACTTCAGCAGATTTGAATAAATAAAGTTAGTTGGCTTACTTAGGAAATTGCATGGGTTTTAACAAACAACTAATACAAAAGATTTACTTGACTAAAAAATATTTTTAAAACAATATAATTAAATCAAATTATTTAATTTAAAATTATCGTTGTCAGTTTAAATAAAAATATAGCTTTTTGTTTAGAAAACAGAGTGGCTTACTGAAGCCATGGTGGGCTTACTTACGAAATTGCATAGGTTTCAACAAACAACTAATACTAAATATAAATTTGACCCAAATACATTTAAAAAATTGTTCTTAAATCGAATTATGTAATTTGAATTTACTTTTGTCAATTTAAATGAAAATCCATCCCACGAGCTGTGTTTCAACAACAATCTCGAGGAGGACTGGCACCAGTTTTGGAGGACAAGGTAGGGTAGGTAGGTAGGCTAGGGCTTAACATTAGTTAAAATGTTTCTAGCAAATAAAAATTAAATTATTCAAAAAAGGCAAATTAAAAACGTTAAAATATGTAAAATATAATACTTGAAACATAGAAAATTTTTAAAACTTAAAAATACAAATTTGTAGCTAGGTGAGGTGAGTTAATCATTATAGGTAAGCTAGAGCCATGAGAGTAATTTAATTGTAGGTAGGTGACTGACTACTATTCCTAAGACTTTTAACTATTTTTTGTTATGTGTCTGTTTTTGCTTCACAACATCACACCAACAAAACATACTAATTTTTTTTGTCGTCGCTTTAAATTTTACATTTTTGAACAATTTTTTTAATAATGTTTGTTTATAATGATAAGCTGTGAACTGTTCTTACTAATTGTTCATGCTACTTGGATTATTATCGTTAGAGAGCTTCTAAGGAGTGCATGTACAAAAAGTTGATTGAAGGTTGGAAGCGGCTGGACGATATAAATAGATAGTTGTTTACTCTGAGTTCTGACATACCACCACTACTACTATTACTACTACTACTACTACTACTACTACTACTACTACTACTACTACTACTACTACTACTACTACTACTACTACTACTACTACTACTATAGCTGCTGTTGCTACTACTACTACTACTAATTTTGTGATGGAACAATAAAAATTGCATGACAGAAAAGGCAGTAAAAAATTTCATGAATACATAAAACGCTGAAAATATGAACTATGCATTATTTTTATTTTATTATCGTTTATATTTGTTTATTTTGTTTGTTCGTTTGTTCGTTCGTTTGTTTTTTGCTTATTCGTTTGTTTGTTTATGTTTCTATTGTTGTATATGGTTATATTGTTGTCTATTTCGTTGTATATGTTTTACAGTTGTTTATTTTTTGTTTATATTTTCAGTATTTTCTTACATTTTGCCTTTAATTGTGGGTTATTGTGGGGTTGTTGGTTGTTTTGAATGTCTGTTTAGGAAGTGCTTAACTAAGAAACGTTTAAAAATTAAATATATATATATATATATATATATATATAATATATATATATATGAAATAAGTTTCTATCATTAAAATAATTATCTTATTAAAATAATTCTTTGGTCCGGACGTAAATATTATTAATATTTATAATATTACTTATTACTATTGTTATTATTTTATTATTATTGATATTTTCGTTCTCATAACGACTACTGAACCGAAACGACATCAATAACACCGTCTTTCCTCTTATACCCTCTCTCTCCCTCTCTCTCTCTTTCGTTCTCTCTTTCTCTCGTTATCTCGCTTTCTCTCTTTCTAACTTTTTGTTGATTTTTTTAAATATGTTTGCACTGTATCTCTCTTTCTTTTTCTACTTCTCTCTTTCCCTCTATTTTTCTCCTATCTTACTTCTTTTCTTCAATTGTTTCTCATATTCATGTACGTCTCTCTCTTTTCTCCCTCTCTCTTTTTATGTTTCATCATATTTAGACACACACACACAGAGGCACTGTGTGTGATTAGACACACACACTCAGAGGCACTCAGACAAACAAACACATTTGTACATACGTGTACACAACGTACACACACAACAAATAGGCATACACATGCATGCAGATTAGACGCAGAAGATAAAAAAGCAATACTGGCATACGTTTATAAATAGGCGTAGATAGATGTGATATGATGAAATGCGAGCTGAGTTATAGACAGACAGACAGAACTGAAATACGCCACAGGGTATTGTTGATACGATGCAATAAAACGTTTTTCAAACGCAAAATACAACGCAAGCAAGATACAATATAAACTGAAAATACAAAGTAGATACCATAAGATCACGTAGCATGTAATACGTTTCATCAAATGATTTTTATCTCAAACCATCTTATAAGCAAATATGTACTACAGAAAGAAATATAAGCGTACTCACAACCGTACATACACAAATAAATACACACACAAATACATACACAAATAAATACTATCATGTGCACGCACACACACAAACACGCACACACACATATATATGTTTAGAAACAAATATAGAATAACAATATACATATTCACATTAACACATGCACGCATAGACATACACACATTCATACACGCACACACACACACACACACACACACACACACACACACACACACACAAACATCCTTGGAGACTTAAAGTAACAAAAAAGTGAATCACTTCAATTTAACTCTTTCGTAAGAAAAAGTCATTTGGCTCTAATCTATCGTGTATACTATTTATATTGCTACTACTACTACCACCACCACTACTACTACTACTACTACTACTAATAATAATAATAATAATACTAATATTTCTACAACTACTACAATTATTACTACTACTGCTGCTGCTACTAATACTGCTATTACTGCTGCTGCAGTTGCTGCTGCTGTTACTACTACTGCTATCATTATTTTAATCCACCCAACAAAAACAAACTAGTCATAGGCAAAAAATAGACAACACAAATGATATCATCCGGTCTTCAAATTTAATTTGTCCACGTGACATCGTGGCAGATGACGTCATGCTGCAGAAGTAGCAGTAGTAGCAGTCGTGCCAGCATTAGAAGTAGCTGTAATGGTAGTAGCGACAGTAGCAGCCTTAGTGTTCACAATAGTGTTAGTTGCAGAATAGTAGTAATGTTATTATTCTTATAACTATTAGTAGTAAAAGTAGCAGTAAAAGTAGCAGTAGTAGTAGTAGCCGTAGTAGCAGTAGTGGTGGTAGTTGTAGTAACGACAGCAACAGCATCCATCAATAAATATTTATTTCATGCAGCCAGGCAGCGATATCTCTACGAGTCACGCGAGCGTTATTTTTTCGTGTCAGAGTTTAAAGTTCAATAATAGTCTCTGATGCCATCTTTAGAATGTATGAATAGATGAATGAATGAATGAATGAATGAGTGATCGACTGTGTGGGTGGATGAATGAATGAATGTGTGGGTGAATTACTACTACTGAATGAATGGGTAAATTGATAGAAAGATTGACGAATAAATAAATGATTGAAAAATTTAGCCGATGAATGAATGGATAGATGGCGTATATTTGAATAAATGAACGATGGATGAATGGATGAATGAACGAATGATTGAAAAAGTAAATAGATGAAAAAACAGGTGAATGCTCAGTTGGAAAAATGGTCAAATGAATGAGTGGGTGTTATCCAGAGATAAGTGTAGGCAAGGCGATGACTTTAACCAGGAATCTACTTGAAAATTTTACTCGTTTATTTATTCATTTATACATTCAGATGATCATTCGATTCATTCATTTGTTCGCTCTTTCTTTCTTTCATTCATTTTTTATTCGTCTATTCATTCACTCATTCGTTGGTTCCTTCTTCTACATTCAATCGCAATATATTTTGCTGTTGTTCTCGCTTATCTAAGGTCAGGTATTACGGTACCACATGCTGGTTTTAGGTATATGTAGGTATATGTGTGTACTACTACTACTACTACTACTACTACTACTACTAATTCTACTACCACTACTACTACTACTACTACTACTGCTGCTGCTGCTGCTACTGCTGCTGCTGCTACTGCTACTAATATCACTGCTAGTTGTACTACTATACTACTACTGCTACTGCTTTTACAATAGCAACAGTAGTAACAAAGTTGGTAGTAGTAGTGGTGGTGGTGGTGGTGGTGGTAGTAGTAGTAGTAGTAGCAGTAGTAGTAGCAGTAGTAGTAGTAGTAGTAGTAGTAGCAGCAGCAGTAGTAGTAGTAGTAGAAGTAGCAGTAATAGTAGTAGTAATAGTGGTAGTAGCAGTAGTAGTTAGCAGTAGTAGTTGTAGTAGTAGTAGTAGTAGTAGTAGTAGTAGTGGTGGTGGTGGTGGTGGTGGTGGTAGTAGTAGTAATCATATTAGTAAACCTAAGCGTAACACACAGGCTGGCAATGTCCATGAGTACGCACTTTACTATGTGGAGAGTCGTGCATTAAATCCTATTTGGAAATGATGATAATGGTGATGATGACGACGACGATGAAATGGATTATTTTGACGGTAATAGTAATGAGAACGACTACGATGATGACGAAGGGGAGATGAAATGATGATGATAACAACAAATTATGACGCTAACGTTATTACGTAATAACAAGGTGATGACGTAATCTGATGAATGTTGATGATGGTGATGACGCAATAACATGATGATGACGCAATGAGCAATAAAAATTTCAATCCCAGTGATAGGACGTCCGTCCTATAAGGTCAACGATATTAATGATGATGGCAGTGGTAAGAATGACAACGTTTAATACTAATTAAAAAATCCATCTGGTCAGAGCGTGCAGTCGAACTCGGTACATGCACACGGCACAGATGGAAACTCGACGGAAACTTCAACACATCACACATCAACCCGCCCACACGCTCCTATGAATAAATATAAGGTGAAGTGTCAATTTAGCCGCTAATACGTTCCCATTTGGGACGCTATTTTTTCGTTTCTGGCCATAAATTGACACTTCTAAGTGACGCTGATTCATGATTTTTCGGCTTTCTCACAGAGCTTTGGAGAAAAAGATAGATGGATAAAAAAGGAAGAGAGAGAGAGAGAGGAAGAAAGAGAGTATGAAAGAGAGGGAGGTACAGAGAGAGAGAGAGAGAGAGAGAGAGAGAGATAATACATACGTCTTATCAAATTTATTTTTATACAAATATACGGTGGCGTTAGAATTAGTAATAGGAATCGTGCATATGATGTTACAAGCGGCAAACGTGTATGTCAGTGAATTAGGCAAAAAGATAATTGCAAGTTTACTTTCCGGAATAAAACATCTGCTTCCTCTGGGGGTCCAATGTCACTAACTTCACTAACGTAATGGCTCTTTGGTGGTCTCGTGTAGGCGTCAAATATTGCCGACTATTTTCTTTGATTTGTGCTGCAGGGCTGTTAGCCGGACTATTTTCGATGACTGTTTCATTGTATTCGTTTTTATGTGTTTGTGTGCTGGTAAGTGTTTAAAAAATAGTAATACGAATAAAATAGTTAGGTGGTAATTATCAGAGGTGTGGTCAAGGCTCCCCCCCCTACGTGGGACTGCAGCCACCCAAAAAGAATATCTTTCTTAAAAGATCTATGAAACGTTCTATTCTAGTTGTAAGTAGTCGTCGTCACTGAAGTGATATTGTGAAAAATTTTAATGCCTTATGTTTTTGCTTACACCAGTAACTATGAAAAAAAGCGGTTTGAGCAACTTTGAATCTTTCCACAGAGCTTTCTGGTCAAACCTCTAGTAATTTTATAAAATAGGTAAGCCTAGGTAAGAATGTGTGTGTATTTTGTTGCAGTGCTAGGCATTTTTGCGTATTTTCTATTAATTGTCTAACATTTTTCAATTTAAATTTTTTGACAAAACTTCAATTTCCAGCGCATATGTTTTTATTAA
>NW_008705254.1:5527729-5534571 GCF_000326865.2 Helobdella robusta
AATATATCATACATATACATACAAATATGCCAATATTGATATATATATATAATATTAGTTTATATACTAATTAGAATAATATAATTAATGTATTAATCGTTTACTATGTCATAATATTTATTATTATTATACCTGATGAAATTAAAATAATTGAGATTTTGAACGGGCCAGCACTGTATTTGAGTTCCGCTAAGGAGGAATATAAATAAAAATACTGATTTAAATAAATAAGTTGAAATTGATTTAATAGAAATATATTTAAGATAAATAAAATGGCGGTTTCGGCCGACATCGAGGACATTGATTTAACCACTTTGAAAGTATAATGTTTCCCTATTTTTAGATAATTTTTTAGCCATTTTTATGTCCCAATTAAGTTGCTTACCTTAGCTTTTTTTAACTTTAAATTTTAATAATCCCTTGTGTCTTATCTCTTATGTTTATCTAATCTAATTAGTAATTAATAGGAATTTTAGTGATTTAATTTAAAATTAAAAGTTCTGAAAAACAAGACAAAAATTAATTAATAATTAAACAATATTTATTGAATATTGATATGATTGACTTTTAAGTTTTTAATCATATATTTAATTTTAATTATATTATATTGTTATAATAATTATAATATGTAAATAATTTTTTAATTTTTATAATTAAAATTTAAAACCTGCTATTTTTTTATTTAGGATCCTGCAGGCTATTTTGATTTAATTGAAGTTGTTGGCAATGGAACCTATGGACAAGTTTACAAAGTTTGTTTTGTTTTTTAATTTTTTTTACAAATTTGAATTTATTTTCTTTGCCTACTTACCTTTTGCTTTTATTTATGTTAATTCATTCATTCATCCACTCATTCATTCATTCATAACAGTAACATTCATTCAATTTAAATTTTAATGTTACTTTTTAATTGTGCTATTATCAAAATTGTGTCATCTTTCATTTTCATTTTATTGTCTATCTGTGGACATCTTATGTCTATTTTGTTATGTTATAAAAGTCAAGTTTACGACTATTTACTATAAAACAATTTGTTTAATTATTTAATAAATAATTAGAAATTAATTTGTCATAAGAATATCTTAGAAAATCATTTTTCTAAATGCTAAAATAAAGTCTCACTTTTAAAACTATTATATGATTAGTTTACAATATAAAGTTTTAAATAATAATTAATTTTTAATCTAATGATAATGGTATTTGTAAGAAGAGTGTAAATGAAACAAAAATTTTCATAAAGTTAATATTTTTTTTTATAAATCAGGGTAAGCACACAAAAACAGGAAAGTTAGCTGCCATTAAAGTCATGAATGTTACAGAGGTTGGTTTAGTTTTGCAACAACAATTTGAATTTAATTAATTAATTTTAAAATTATTTAATTTTTTAATTCAGTGTAAAAATCAGTTAATCTTCTTTTTGAGTTTAAGATGATTTCATGTCCAAATATTAGAATAATTATTTTTTTTAATGATTAAATTTGTCTAAAAGAGAATTTAATGAAACTTTTATACAAAATATTGATCAATTTATTATTTAATAGGATGAAGTGGAAGAAATTAAACTGGAGATAAATGTCTTGAAAAGGGTACTTGAAAAAATGAAAAAAAATTTTCATCATCCTTAGCAATTTCATCATGGTTCATCATCATCATTAACATCATTGTCATTTATACCACTATTAACAACACCACCACCATCAACAACAACACTTCCATCACCATTTTCATCATGTCATATCATCACCGTGATCATCGTCAAAGTCTAATTTTCACCACATGACGCAGTACTCACATCATCGTAACATTGCAACGTATTACGGGGCCTTTATAAAAAAGAGTTCCACTGGCAAGGATGATCAGTTGTGGCTGGTTATGGAGTTTTGCGGTGCTGGCTCCATCACTGATTTGATCAGGTCCACCAAATCTAATTCTCTTAGGGAAGTTAGTGGGGAAATATTTTACTATTTTCAGTTTTTCCCATTTTTTAGTAAGTAATTTGTTGTCTTTTTTGTTTTTTTTTTCTAAAAGAAAGTAAAGTGCGTGATTAATTGACAATTTTATTTACATTTATTATAAATTAATGATTTTTTGTTTCTAGAATTTGTTTAAAAATTATTTTTTGAGGATCCCGTCTAGTTTTTATCCAGTTTCAAATACTTAATAGTCATAAAAGATGACTTCTTTATATTTTTTAATTGATCATCTAATCTTTTTTTTATGTCAAAGAATATTACAAAATAAAACAACATGTTTTAACAAACACGCACACGCAGGAAAACACGTACACACACGCACACAGAAGCACACACACACAACACACACATGTATATAGGAATGGATAGCCTACTTATGCCGTGAAATTCTAAGGGGTCTGGCACACCTGCACAACAATAAAGTCATCCATAGAGATATCAAGGGTCAAAATGTCCTACTGACAGATGAAGCAGAAGTTAAATTAGGTCGGTGCATTTGATTAGTTTCTGAAAATTGTAAGTCGGGCTTCTTTTAAAATGGTTTATGTTGTTGCTTTGCGAGACTAGGTTATGCTCATTTAGATTTGCTTTTTGATTGGTTGAGTTGGTTTATTGTTTCATTCTTTTATTCATTCATCTTTTTATTCATTCATTTATTCATACATTCATTCATCTGTTCAGTTGTCTTATTCTTAGCTTCTGACTAATACAAAGTTGCTAAGTCATAATACGGAATTGCCAAATTTTTTTGATAAAATTCAGTTGATTTTGGTGTCAGTGCCCAGCTGGATAAAACGGTTGGAAGGCGAAACACCTTCATTGGCACTCCATATTGGTTAGTTGTTTGGTTGATTGGTTGGTTGATTGGTTAGTTGATTGATTGGTTGGTTATTATGCAAATAATAAACATTTTTATCAATTCATCTATGATCTATCTAGCAGATGATTAACATCAAATTCCTTTTAAATACTATTACTAATGACGACGACGATGATGATGATGATAATGATTGTAATGATGACGACGACTACGACGATGATGACGGTTATGATGACTGTAGGATGGCTCCAGAAGTGATAGCCTGCAATGAGAATCCCGACGCTGCTTACGATCATAAGGTTGCCATCATCGTCATCTCCATCTTCGTCATCATCATCGTCTTCATCATTTGCGTCATCATCATCGTCGACATCATCATCATCATTAACATTTTTTTAGTTATATCTTTCTTTACTCTTGAGACAAACAGAGTCAGTCAGTTTCGTTGTAATTTTTTCATTATCATTATCTATTGTTGTTTTTGTCAGACAGACCGCTGCAACATATTTGCCTGTCTTACTTTTTCATCATCCTGTTCATTATCATCGTTATCACATCATCGTCACCTCCATCATTTTTATCACCATCATCATCATTTTCATCATCATCATCTTCTTCATCATTTTCATCTTCTTCATCATCGTCTTCTTCATAGAGTGATCTGTGGTCTTTGGGCATCACCGCTATTGAGATGGCTGAAGGCAAACCACGTATGTTGATGATGAGGATGGTGTTGATGGTGATGATGATGATGGTGGTGGTGATGATGATAATTGTGGCGACGATGGTGATGGTTGTGATGACGGTAATTACGATGACGATGATGATGATGATAATGACGTCAGTCAGTGATGGTGATGACGTTGATGATGATGATGATGATGGTGATGATGATTTATGTGGGTTGTTTAAACCAGGAAGACAAACAACATTATGTTTTTCTGTTTGTTATAATTACTATGTGGTTGTTAATAATTACTGTTAATTGATATATGTAAAACAAGTATGCTATGTAATTATTTCTTGTTATTATTATTATTATTATTCATAATTATTGTTATTATTTTTTCTCATTATTATTCTTATTATTCATGACTTGCCAATACTTTGAAAACGATGATGATGATGACGACGATGATGATGATGATGACGACGACGATGATGATGATGGGGTGGTGGTGATTAATGTCTTATGTTGCTCTGATTCGTTATCTGAATATAGTCGTTGAAACAGCTCTTCACTGCGTGTTTGTTTGCAATTGTGATGATGATGATGGTGCTGTTGCTGGTGAGGCTGCTACTCTTGCTGCTGCTGATGATGCTGATGCTGATGATGCTGATGATGATAATGATAATAACAGTTATGACGATGTTGACCAGATGATATGATAATAATATGGTAGTAATACTGACATTGTGCATATGAACTCATTCATCCATTTACTCTTAAAAGTCTTATACGCATTTATTCATTCATTCACTCATTCATTCATTCACTCACTCATCCATTCATTCACTCACTCATTCATTCGTTCATTCACTCACTCATCCATTCATTCACTCACTCATTCATTCACTCATCCATTCGTTCGTTCATTCATTCATTTACACATCCACTCAGCCCTCTGTGAAATGCACCCCATGAGGGCACTATTCCTCATCCCTAGAAATCCCCCACCCAGACTCAAGTCCAAAAAATGGTTGGTAAATTGATATCATAGCCTATAATTAGTTATATTATTGTGTATAATTAATTTAAAATTACTTTGCGACTGGTTTCGTTTAGTCGTTTACGATAATTCTCATAACGTTGATGTCGAGGTTAGTAACAACGACGATGATGATAATGATGACGACGATGATGAGGGTTATGATAATGATGATGAGGGTAATGGTAAATTAAAGGAGTAAGAAGTTCACTGGCTTCGTTGAGGTCTGCCTGATAAAGGACCACATAAGCCGGCCAAACACTGATCAGCTGCTCCGGCACTCCTTCATCAAGGACCAACCCAGTGAGAGGCAGTCGAGGATTCAATTGAAGGATCACATCGATCGACATCGCAGGGCTCGGAGAGGTTGGTTGGCTGTTTAGTTGGTTGGCTGTTTGGTTGGTTGGCTGTTTGGTTGGTTGGCTGTTTGGTTGGTTGGCTGTTTGGTTGGTTGGCTGTTTGGTTGGTTGGCTGTTTGGTTGGTTGGTTGTTTGGTTGGTTGGCTGTTTGATTGGTTAGTTGAATGATTGGTTAGTTGAATAATTGGTTTGTTGAATGATTGTGATGATAATTTCTGATGATGACCGCCAATATCAGGGGAGACACACGAGCCATTGTACGAATATGAAGGCAGTGATAATGAAGATGATGTTAAACCCAATGGCAAGCTCAAGTTAGTGCACTAAATATGATTTCTTAGGTTGATCTGTAGATTATTATTATTATTATTATTATTATTATTATTATTTTCCCCACTACCCAGCAGCAATCCGACAGTGCAGCAGAAGGAGTCGACCTTGAGACACAACTTCCAGCGGATACAAGAAGGTGAAGGTCGCATACTGAACAGGCCAAGTAATGATAATAACAATAATAATGATAATAATCAAATTGTTCCACCCTTCGGAAAAAATGAACCAGTCCAAAAGATGGGAAGACTTATTCGTAAGTTGGAAAATTTTCTGATTTGTTTGATTGGATTGATTGCCATCCTCATTATTATTATTACAACTATTATCAGCATCATGGTCATCGTCGTCGTCACCATTAATTCCAGAAATAGCGAGTAGCCAGGTCCAGGCGTCTCCCCCGCGACCACAACAGCCGCCAGTGACGTCATCAAACACACCACAGAAAGTTATTGGTAGGCAGAAAGAATTTGCTGCCAAAAACAATAACAGACAGCAGCAGCAGCTGTTACAGCAGCAACAACAGCAACAGAAAGAAAACAGCGTTTGTGTTCGTTATCGTCTTTATCATCATCATCATCATAACCACCATCTTGGTCATCTTCATCATCATCGTCGTCGTCACACAGGAACCGCTGACCAACATCATCATTCGTCCAGCCTACCAGAATCCAATCACCATTCCGCCAGCCACATCAGCATCAGCAGCAGCAGCAACAATAAAAGAAGAGGAAGATGATGATGACAATGATGAGGATGACGATGATGGTGGATGTCGAAACATTAGTGACGGAACCCTATTGGCTTCTGAAAGGCCTAGGCCGTTGTGAGTGACGTCGATGATGATGATGATGATGACGGTTTGTATGGAGGTTTTGTTGATGATGATTAATTACAATGATCGTGACGACGACGACGATAATTCCGATGATGAAATGATTTTTATTCTACAGACCTCGAGCTGCAATTAGCGGAAACCCAATAAAGTACCTGGAGTCGATTGTTATACAAGAAGGTCGGTTGGTTGGTCGATTGTTTGATTGATTGTCAGTAGTTAATTGATTGATTGAATGAAAACTGACTGACTGGCTGATTGAATGAATGAATGAATGAATGAATGAATGATTGATTGGTTGGTTGGTTGGTTGATTGGTTGGTTGGTTGGTTGATTGGTTGGTTGGTTGGTTGATTGATTGATTGATTGATTGGTTGATTGGTTGGTTGATTGATTGATTGATTGATTGATTGATTGATTGATTGATTGATTGATTGATTGATTGATTGATTGATTGATTGATTGATTGATTGATTGATTGATTGATTGATTGATTGATTGATTGATTGATTGACAGATGACGTACCACCGGTTGCTCCACCCCCAAGAATCCAGAGACCACCAGACGGACCAGTCCTAAAAGAAGGCAACAGAACAATGGTTGTCAATCAGGTAATGGTAATGATGACGATGACAACAATGCTGATGACGATGATGAGAATGCTGATGATGATGATGTTAACGAAAAAGATGATGATGATGACGATGCATAAATCTTTTGAGATATTAATATATTTCCTTACAAATGTAATTATGTTTATCTATATTGTACGTATCTTTATATAATTACGTTGAAAACAGTTGGACTATCTTCTT
>NW_008705254.1:5534621-5629404 GCF_000326865.2 Helobdella robusta
GATGGATTGTTGGTAGGAAAGAAAGGAGGAATGAATGAATGAATGAATGTATGGATAGATAGATAGATAGATAGATAGATAGATAGATAGATAGATAGATAGATAGATAGATAGATAGATAGATAGATAGATAGATAGATAGATAGATAGATAGATAGATAGATAGATAGATAGATAGATAGATAGATAGATAGATAGATAGATAGATAGATAGATAGATAGATAGATAGATAGATAGATAGATAGATAGATAGATAGATAGATAGATAGATAGATAGATAGATAGATAGATAGATAGATAGATAGATAGATAGATAGATAGATAGATAGATAGATAGATAGATAGATAGATAGATAGATAGATAGATAGATAGATAGATAGATAGATAGATAGATAGATAGATAGATAGATAGATAGATAGATAGATAGATAGATAGATAGATAGATGAATAAATGGTTGGAAGGGTGAATGAATGAATGAATGAATGAATGAATGAATGAATGAATGAATGAATGAATGAATGAATGAATGGACTCTAATATTTTTAGTCAACTTATGTTTTTGCCTGCCTATTTTTATTTTGCAATTTTCAGATATGTTCCAAACATTGAAACAAAAGTCTTAATTTGTTAAGTTGTTTCGTCATTCTTTGTGTGCGTTCTTTTGAGTTTCATTCCATTTTTACCACCAATCCTCTTTACATTTCAGTTAACGTTGTTCATATTTTGTTGCCAGTGTTTGTTTGTTTCGTTTGATCTTTTTCATGCAGTTCGCAACACGCCCTATGAATATGCTGGGAATATTTTTTGTGAAATTTTATTTTAGCATTTTTATTTTGTGCGTGTGTTATGAAAGCTTCATCTCATATTTATTTATTTAACTTATATACAGATGAGCGAATGAATGAATGAATGAATTAATGAATGAATGAATGGACAGATGGATGGATGGATGATAGAAGGATATACTTATTATTTCGAACAGAAAACAGAGTCTAGTCCTGATAACATGCCCAGCAACAACAATCGCCCTAACAGCAACGTCAACAGCAACATGCAGCCACCAGTAGTGGCCGAACGTCGTCGCGTGCAATCGGGAGGAGGGTCACAGCAGGTGCCAGCTGGACAGCCCCTTCGACGACCCAACAAAGATGACGTCACGCCGCCACTGGCCTCCCAGTCTAACCGCATATCTTACCCTAATCATCAACAGCTTCAACAACACCAACAACATCGTCAACAGCAGCAGCAGCAGCTCTCTGGAGTCCTTCCAGATCTCCTGCCCCCTCAAATCCCACCCAAGGCAGTTCCGAGGTCGGGCGAGGGCGTGACAAGAACAGAGCGTCCCCTGCCTCCAATCATTGTTGGCGATGATGATGCCGATGAAGTTGTTGGCGGTAGTGGTGGTAGTGGCGGTGGTGGTGGTGGTAACCGCTTGCAGGTTTGTTTGTCTGTTGTACGTTCTTTATTCGTATTGCAGTGTAAAATGCTGCTGTATGATTTTGAGTTTAAATCTTAGTTAGGATTGACTGCCGGCGATTGTGGCTATATGCTTTGTTTTTGCTCTTGAAAACAACTTTCACAACACATTTGAAAGACGTCACGTTCACGCTCAATAATATATCGCCTTTTTGACACTAACACTTGTTCATTGCCACTTTACGAACCTGACTCCACAGAAATCGACGAACAGCAACAACATTCATTCAACCCGCGAAGACGACAGTGAGAATTTCGTACCTTACGGTTTCGGCAGTGGCAACGGGGCGGTCAAGGTGAGCTTGACCCCGGCAGCCCAGAACAGCGGGCTAGCAGGGGGGGAGGATGAGGCACCAGAAATTAGGAAGTACAAAAAGAAGTTCAATTCTGATATTTTGTGCGCAGCCCTGTGGGGTACGTGCGGTTCAGTTTTTTTTTCATTTTTATTTTACCGTGTAAGAGAATTTTTAAACAAATATTTAGGCTTTACTGATTTTTTTCGTCTTTTTGTCTGTTAAGAAACATTTTTTAAGTTAATATTCTAACAACATTTGTTCATTAGATTCTGTAATTTCGTTTAAGTAGTTATTTAAAATTAGCGGAATTTTGCTAGTGATCCAATTTGTGTTGACTCCCACAAAGGTGTGAATCTGTTGATCGGGACTGAGAATGGCCTCATGCTACTGGACAGAAGTGGACAAGGAAAAGGTACGCTGACGTAATTAGTGACGTCATAATCACCACTATATTTATTCATCCATCCATTCATTTACTCATTCATTTACAGTCATTTATTTGTTCATTCATCTGTCCACTACTCAATCATTTATCCATTCATTCATTCATTCATTTATTCATTCATTCATTCATTCATTTATTCCTCCTCTCTGTAAATTTTTCAGTCTACCAGTTGATATCGAGGCGACGTTTCCAGCAGATGGAAGTCCTGGAGGGCCAGAACATCTTGGTCACTGTATCCGGGAAGAAGAATAAAATTAGGGTCTACTATCTTTCATGGCTGAAGACTAAGATACTCAAAACTGAAGGGGTGAGTTAGTTGGCTGGAATGAATGAATGAATGAATGAATGAATGAATGAATGAATGAATGAATGAATGAATGAATGAATGAATGAATGAATGGATGAATGACTGGATGAATAAACAAATAGTCTTTTGGTCGGCTGGTTTGTTATCTGGTTGACTGATCGATTATTTTCATTAGCTCTTCGTGATATTGAATGAGTTGCAGCTTTAAATTGTAAAACATTTCAACAATTTCGTTGAATATTTTTCGTTGGTTATTAAATGAAAGCAAGGTTTGAAACGTAAATTGGTCGTAACAGGGCGATAAAAAGGCCGGCTTCATGGTGGTTGGCGACCTCGAGGAATGCGTCCACTTCAAAATTGTCAAGTACGAAAGGATCAAATTCATCGTCGTGGCCGTCAAAGATTCCGTCGAAATTTATGCTTGGGCCCCCAAACCTTACCATAAGTTCATGGCTTTCAAGGTCAGTCAGTCTCTACTCTGTATGGATTGGTAGTGTAGTGGTTAACCTGTCTGGCACTGCTGTTGCAGCGATTGGTTTCGAATGCCAGGAGACCCCAACCTGTCAAGCACATGCGTTGAGTGTTGTGTGAAATGCACTGATACACGTGTGTGCGTGTGTGTTTGTGTGTTTAATTGTTGTAAACTCTGAGAGGAATGCTTGAGAGGATTGTAGAAAAAAACATTTAATGTCATTTTTACTGATGTTGTTTTAAAAATGTTTTCATAATATCTATGGTGATAGGTTGTTGGTGGTGATTTGTAACTATGTTAATGTTTTTCAACACTATGTATTCACTCTATTTTTATTATTATTATTATCGTTGTTATTTTAATATTTTTATTGTTACATTTCTTAAATGTGTTAGTTTAATATTGACTGTCTCTTTAGGCCTTTCCATTTCTGCCCGATGTTCCTCTACTGGTTGACCTGACCATAGAGGAAGGTCAAAGGTTAAAGGTCATTTACGGCTCGAATAGGGGTTTCCATAAGATCGATCTCGATAGTTCAACTGTTACAGACATCTACGTTCCTCACCTCGTTAGATTTGAAGTTTTTTTTTATCTCTCTGTCTGTTTGTCTGTGTCAGTTCGTCTGTCCGTCTGTGTGTTTATTTATTTTTCTCCTAGTCTGTTTGTATGTCTGTATGCAATTTTTATGTTTGTATGTTATGTTTGTATGTAATTTGTTTGTCCGACCGTTACGATGTTGGTTTTCATTGTCGTTTTAGTGCTTGTTAAGAGAGATCCGATCATTCGCTTATTATTCCTGTTGACGTTACTATTTTAAATGTCTATCATATTGTACCACATTGAATGACCTACACACACACGTCCACATTCCACATCCACCCACGCAGACAACAACAACGACCCTGACCCCGCAAGCAATCGTCATCCTCCCCTCTGGCAATGGCATGAACCTTCTACTCTGTTATGACAGTGAGTAGACATGTAATCTTAATTTCTATCTGCTCACTCATTCATTCATTCAATCAATTACTAATTAATTCATTAGTTAAAGTTATGCGTGATTCACAATGGTAATGATTGGTTAGTTAGCTACTTAATTAAATGAATGCAAATTTGATATCCACCCCCAAATTAACCCCACTTTAATCCAGACGAGGGCGTCTACATAGACACGGACGGTAACCTAACGAAGAATGTCATACTCCAATGGGGTGAAATGCCCTCCTCGATAGCCTACATAAGCACGGGTCAGATTATGGGGTGGGGTCAAAAGGCCATCGAAATTAGGTCAGCGGAAACGGGTCATTTGGATGGGGTCTTTATGCATAAGAGGGATCAGAAATTGAAATTTTTGTGTGAGCGGAATGACAAGGTAGTGATTTTTTTTTTTAATTTTTTTAGTTTTGATATTTTCGTTAACTATGAGATTAACTTTTTACCATTTAGGTGATTTTTTCTTCCTTTCTTTCTCTGTCTGTCTATCTATCTATCTATCTATCTATCTATCTATCTATCTATCTATCTATCTATCTATCTATCTATCTATCTATCTATCTATCTATCTATCTATCTATCTATCTATCTATCTATCTATCTATCTATCTATCTATCTATCTATCTATCTATCTATCTATCTATCTATCTATCTATCTATCTATCTATCTATCTACTACCTGCCTGCCTGCCTGCCTGCCTGCCTGCCTGCCTGCCTGCCTGCCTGCCTGCCTGCCTGCCTGCCTGCCTGCCTGCCTGCCTGCCTGCCTGCCTGCCTGCCTGCCTGCCTGCCTGCCTGCCTGCCTGCCTGCCTGCCTACCTACCTACCTATCTATCTTTCTTTCTATCTATCTATCTATCTTTCTATCTATCTCTAATTAATTAATGACTGTTTGGCTTTTTTTCCCAAGGTGTTTTTTACGTCGATAAAGAGTGGATCATCTTGCCAGATTTACTTCATGACTCTCAACCAGCTAATAATGCAGGGCTTGCATAACTTATGAATAGTTTTATGTAATAATAAACTTATTTAATCATTCATTCATTCATTCATTCATTCATTCATTCATTCATTCATTCATTCATTCATTCATTCATTCATTCATTCATTCATTCATTCATTACTCTTTTATACACACACATATACACCTATGTATGTGTGTGTTTCTATGTATTTGTATGTCTGTTTGTCTGTTTGTCTGTGCGCGCGCGCGCGTGTGTGTGTGTATATAATTTAATTTAAAATTATGATTCGTGTTTTTTTTGTGTGCGTACGTGTATATTATTTTCTTGTTCACTGCTACATATGTGTAACGTATATATTTAAAATAACGAAAGGAAGAGAGAGAGGGAGAGAAAGAGATAGAGGGAGAGAAAGAGAGAGATAAAAAACATTATTATATTATAGTTTGTAAAAAAAACTGTGGTTTTGTGGTTCTTGATTACTTAGTGGCTTCAAATTTTATTATATGTATATCATCATTCAAATTATTCATACCATTGTTGTTGTTATTATTATTATTATTATTCTTATTATTATTATTATTATTATTGTACAATATAGATATCAGAGGTAGGCGAACAGCGAGCTTAGTACAAAATTCAACTTGGCATATAAATTTTTTGTTGTTGTTGCATTTTTTACATTTTAATTCAAAATTTTTATTTGGCAGCCTGAATTTTAAAAAAGTTTAAGCGAAGGTTTTTGTACTTTCGTTATATACATATATACATTGGACAATTTCCAGAAAATTCTCGTGAGAAAAATTTAAATGACAAACTTTAAATTGGTTAATGCCAACAATTTGGTAGAATTCATACACTACTGTGTAAAATATGGTCTCCTAATATATATAAATAAATGAGGATTAATGAATGAATGAATGAAGAAAAGAATGAATGTATGAATATGTATGTATATATCTAAATTAGGATTATATGTTGTATTTTATTCTTATTTCTGACCATTTTTTTGCTGTCAATTGGAAAGATTAATTATATTATGATTTTTCTTTGTTCGATATTGTTATCATTTATCGTTTTTTAAATATTTGGTGATAGTCGTGAATGTGTGTCTGTGTGTGTGTGTTTTGTCTGTCTGGTGTGTGTGGTGTCTGTCTGTCGGTCTTTGCCTGTGATTATGTCTATGTGCTTATTATAAATGTTATGTTGTTTCTATTTAATTGTGCTATATACTGTTTTATATGGTAAATCTCATCTTCCTAATTATTACTTTATAGAGTTATTTACTCACGAACAATGATAATCAGCCCATCATCCAATTAGATCATTGCATTATTATGTTAGTATAATTTATTATATCGCTAGGTAATTGTGTCATTACTCTTTTTCTATTAATTTGTTTATTGATTTAATTTAATTTGTTCATTGTTTTTTAATTCTTATTTGTTATTTTTTTTCGAATTGTTATATAGAGAAGAACAGAGAAGTAAATAAAAAGTGAGAGAGAGAGAGAGAGAGAGACAGAGAGAGAATATGTCTCTATTATTATCACTTATTAAACTGGGATATATTTTTTTATGTGTGTCATTTTTCATTATGCTAAATTATTTATCTTAAAATTTAACCTAGAAAGCAACGTTTTTCCCTGTAGCGGTAGTTGTAGCAATGGGTGTAGTATTTGTAGCCAGTATTATTACTATACTGAGTAGTAGTAACAGTAGTAGCAGCATTATTTAACGTGATCAGTTGTTGTAGCAGTAGTTAGGAGCAATTGTAGTACTGTTGCAGTAGTAGTAGTAGTAGGAACAGTTGTAGTAGTAGCAGTAGTAGTAAAAGTTGTAGCAGCTACAATAAAAGTAGTAGCAGTGGTAGTAGTAGCGACAAGAACACTTTTTTTTTCAAGTTTGTTTTCCTGCAGATTATTATTATCATCGTTTGTTGTTATAAGCTGAGTAGTGTAACGTTACGTTATTATAGCAAAAGATTTTTTGACTTGTAATGTATAATGTATAATACATTGAAAAATTATTATTATTATATATATGTATATATTTATATTATAAATTTCCAAATCATGTTCTCATATTAATTTATAATTGTTAACAATCATTTATTTATCTATTTTTTAGCTCAATTCATTTAATTCCAAAATATTATAAAAACTCAAAACGTTTTCTTCCTGTTTTTTTTTTCAATTTTATGTTTCCTACGCCATTAACATCGATATATTTTGTGTTTTTTCTTCAATAATAATATTAATGTTTGTGTGTGTGTCTGTGTGTGTGTTTTGTTAAATTATTATTAGCTAGTAAAATGTTAAAGTGTAGTGTCAATTGTATTGTACAATGGCGTAAGTGATTGTACGTATATATCAATTTCAGTATTTCAATTTATTATTCGTTCTTATATGTTTCTTATTGATTACAGATTATTGATTTTTGTTTCGTTCATTTTCTCTTGATTTGGTTCTAATTAATTCCTATTTCGACCAATAAAATGAATGTTATATTAACATGTAAATCTAGATTTATTGTTAACGTTATCCATTATTGAAAAAATGAACTTGAAAATTTTTTTAGTTTTATGTGTCTTTATTTACATAACAAAACGCTAAATACATAGAATAGTTTTTTCCCAATTCACTAAATTATCATAAGACTAGAGGAGACGGATGTTTGCTGACATGTGATTGGTTATACACAGGTAGATTGTCCTTCGCTGACCATGTCCGTCACAACTGTATTTTAATTGCATGCTTTTGAGGCTCTGATTTTGAATGATTTGCATATTTGGTCCATGAAATAAGAGGAAAAGAATACAGAAGATATAAAATTAGTTAAAGTTTGTTGCGGAAATTCGCGAAAACCCAGCAAAAGAAAGATATTCATTGCCTTTTAGTTCATCAGCCTACAAAGCATTTTTGAAAAGTCAAGTGCATTGTTAAAAACCAACAACGGTATTATATTATGAATGATATCTGACATATGGCAAGCAATTTTAAGAAAAATAAAAATATCAACTCAGTAAAATGAAGTTTTAATAAGAAAATCTTAGTATAAACCAATAATAAGTATTCAAGATGCATAGAACCATAGAACGATGGCCAATTTATTAACAAAGAACTAAAATGCACTTGGGCTAAGCTCATGAATATTAATTAGTCTCCACATTCACGCACGCCACACAAAACGTGCGTGCCCTTAACTTTGCGATTCGCTCATATTATTGTCACGTCCCAGCGCTCAAATTTTCATTTTTACGTTTTTTATCGATCGTTTAGTATCCTTCGATATAGATTTTGTTAAATTGATAAATATATTTTTAAGATATTTTTTTTAATTCCGTAGAAAAGTTAGAGACGGCTATTTTGACGAACGGCGCACCGTCGTGGCATATGCGAGAAAATCCGGAAGGAAGAACCTAAATTAATGTTTTGGTGCTTAAATTTCATTTTAAGATTTATTTCAAACCTTTTCCTTCCTATGATAATAAATAAATTATTAATTTATTTATTGAGTTCTTTAAATTTCATAAATTCATATTGTTTCTCGTCTTAGATGTTGATATTAAAAAATTTTTCCACGCATCACATGTCTGGAATGATAATTTTATTTTCCAACCGTGCAGCGGGATTCTTCAACCATTGTTTTGTTGTTAACGATAAAAAAAAGCTGGAAAATCATGTCGAAAAGAAAAATGGACGGGGAAGACGACGAGAGATTCATCCTAGAAAATTTAGGGACAGTGAAGAAGACTAAGCCATTCGAGTACCAAAAGTTAGCAATCATCCATTGTTCCTCCTTTTTACTGCCCACCGACCACGTGTTTCGTTCATTTCTTTCTCCATTGCGCTTCGAATTTTGACCCTGAAACTAAATTTTTTTTACCAATAATTAAATTTTTAACATTACCAATTTATTCCAATCTTGTTTTTATTTTTTGCATTTTTTAATTTTTCTACATCTTTTTGTTAAATTTTTAGTTATTAAATTAAATTTTTTAATAATTGTTCTTTAAACTTTTTTTACATTTTTGCTTTACAGTTAACTTTAACAATTTCATCTTATTAATTATTAAATATAATAATAACCACTGAACTTTTTTATTTCAATAATAATGCATCATTAAGAATGATGGATGCATTTTTTTACAGCTGCCCTGATGTGGGCCTGGGGGATGATTACACTCAACCCCACGACGATGACAACGCAGTTTTTGGTTATGTCGTTAACAACGAGGAACCATTTATGATTAATCCTGACCAGGTTAAAATTGTTCCGTGTTGTGTAGGTGTGTGAAGTTAGCCAGGAATTTCACTACTAACTTCACTCACCTTTTTTGTGTCATTTGTTGATTTGTTACTTTTTATCTTATTTATAAAATTACTAGAAATCTTTGAAATTAGGTTATCTAGATTATTTTTATTTCAACATAAATTTTAGTAACCTGTTCGAGTATTACGTAACACGAAATAACGACTTTTTTGACCCCCTCCCCCCTTCGTAACACTTCTGTAACAAACAACTTACCCCCCCCTGTTACATAACAAAAAATATTTTTAATTTTTCGGTAATAAAAAACAAAATTATTTCAAATTTCTATTATTTTCAATAAATCATACATCAAATGTATTTATTTAGCGTTGTTTCTAAAATCAAAATCAGAATTGTTAAAAAATATCAACAATCTTCTTCCCATATACTTTCCAAATGAGTTTGAATAGATATTATTGGTACTTCATTATTTACAGGATTCTCATCTTCTGTTTCTTCAATACATTCAACATTTTCCCTATTCATCCATTCAACATCATCATCCAACTGCACCAACAACTCTTCATTCCGCTTTTTTATGATTTTCTTCGGCTTCTTCTTGGTATTGACAATACGATTGTGGATTGACTTTCGGTGAGATTTCAACATTTCCAGTGAAGCACAATACAATCCACAATCTATACAAACTCTCGTTGGTACTGTACTACTAACGGATGGGCAGTGAAAATCATAAGGGAGTGTACGGTTAGCAAATGCTTCATTTTGAAATAAGCTCATAAATTTACCTACGTTGACTTTGCGATTGAATGTATACTAGTGGCAAAGGTGCTGGCAAAAAACGTTGAGAAAAAAAGTTGAAAAATGGGCTCCGTGGCTCTGTACAGCATGTTCGATCCTGGCACTTCAAAATTTGCAAAAAGTATTGTGAAGAACAAATATGATTCATTTTCCATTTTTCATCAATGCATGCTGTATCTATTAAATCGATTTCGGGTCTTTCTGGGCAAAAGTATTTTGCAATGACTGGATGGTTGTCAATTACAACATTACCGAAGATGGTTGCTACGTTTCACCTGCATGTTCAAAGTTTAAAATTTCTAGCTTCTCATCAATTGTTTTACCATTAATATCAAGGTGGCTTCCGTAGAAATCATGCGGCAAAATTACCCCACTTAATTCTCTGCTTAAAGGTGCCATTCGACGTTCAACCTGATTAAATGCGCTGCGACCTGGCGCATTTTTAGCAATAAATATTGCATCTAAATTGTACTTTTTAAACTGTCTGATGGCGGATTGAATAGTGTGTGGATATCTAGGATTCTCATCTGGTCCTCCATCAACAAAAAAGATGAATATTGGCTTTGCATTTTGATCCATTGTTTTCGTTATAGTATCAAATTCAGGAAGTTTCATCAATCTCTCGAAGTCTCTTGCATGACTCATTGCATTTGAAGAAGAATGTTTTCCTGATCGAATTGAGATTAAAGTTGGACCAGAGTATGTTACAGCTTCTTTTGCACCATAACCTTTTTCAGATATTACAAGGCCGGCGTATACAGATGGTATTAACTTATGCCGATCGCCGATAACCCAATTGTGATCTGGAAGTCTTACACGATATTCCATATGCATAAGCATAGGTGCTTGCATTTTGGCTGCCGTGATGCCAATAGGTACTCGACATTTGTCATCTTGACTAATGACTGTCGTATTTGCCGGACCAAAAAATGAAGCAAGCTCGCAAAGATGATGAACCGTATCAGTAGCAAATTTAGTATCTGGATGCTGTCGATGGAGATCATTTGTAGCACGAATCAATTTCACTGGAACTGTGCTGACATGTCTTCTGTATTATAATTTTTTGGAAGGAGATGATAGTACACAGCTGTTCGTGATATTTTGAACCCCATATTCAATAGTTCCTTATGTAGTTCATCTAAAGTTTTAACGCATCTCAAAGTTTCCATTCGTCTTCGTTCGTCAGCCGAGCAGCCAAATTCAGCAATGTCTAATATCGATTTAAGCAAATCGGGCTGTTCACTCACTATTGACGGACGCCCAGGACTTTCTTAAGTTTTTAATTTCTTAGCAAGTTCAGGATTTTCTTCAATAACTTTTTGCAGTATTTCTTTCTTGTCAATACGAAATTTCTTCTGACGCTCTTGATTAGCTTTTTTTTTAATTATATCCTTTTCAATTTGTCGTTTACGCGCCTTCTTAGTGTCCATTTCTTCTTTCTGCTTAGCTGTGAGTATGCGCATATTGTTGCGTGCCACTAAGCCTACTAGATCTGTGTTAATAATATTCAGTTCTTCCGTGAGTTGCTTCTGAGCTGGACATTTGTCATTCGAAACAGTTAACTTTGAACAGCTTGCAGTTGATGGAACAGCAGAAAAAGTTGAAGAACAAGAATTTATTATTCCACAAGAGCTGTCATTTGACTTTAAATTGGAAGGAATGTTCTCGTCTTTTGACAAGAAAAAAGACGAAATTAATCGCTTCCTAGTAGTACCCTCTAGTTCAGCTTTCTTTGTGTTGTACAAGCGGACAAAATCAGGTGCAGTCTTGATTGAATTCCAGAAACTAACACAATCATGCTGAATTTTTTGTTTTTGACCGCTTGGATTAGCTTTTATAAATGCATTAAATAATTTTTTAAACATGTCATCTTTATCCATGCTAAAATGGTCAGTTAAAAAGTAAAATTAAAATTATCATGTAGAATAAAATTTCCAAAATAACAATTTCAGATAATTAAAACATAATTAAAGAAATTGTACTCACCCTAAATCTAGAAATACGACTTGAACTTTAAAAATTTAAAGAAATGTCAGCAAGAGAAACACAAACTTGAAAATTTCGGTCACCGTTAAACTACACTATACAATCTAAAGTTAACTTTTTAAACCTTTTATAACTCTTCTCTCGTTGGATCAAATTTGATTTTTAACTTGTCACAAGAAAAATTTTTCTTCCTATATTCTTTCATTCAATCATCATTTATTTGATTTTATTTCATTCAATCATCATTTATTATTTTTCGAAAATGCGCCTATCTATATAATTTTCGGTTGTTATAAGCGATAAAAGAAATGTGTATTATTATAAAAATATTTTTTCTATGTTGTTGTGAGTCACATTTACAGCAGGCAATTCGCTACGAGTGGTGTATTTTATATTTTTTTAAAAACTTAGTAAAACATGAGTAAAAATGACAATTTTAAAGAAATATGATAATTAACCATTTGTTAACATTATGTACAAATATTTTTGAATTTAGAGTAGAAGCAGAATTTTTTTTGATTTTTTTCCGTATGTACCACGCGGTCACGAAAATGCATTGTATTCGTCGTGTTTTTTTATCAGAATGTTCATAACTGCTAAGTTTCATGGATGAAAACGACAATTTTAAAGAAATATGATCATTAACCATTTATTAACATAGATTCTATAAAAACTACACTAACATTTGTGTTTTAGAATGAAAAATTAAATTTATTAATAATGAAAAATATAAAAATCAACATTTTTTTTGTGTTACGTAACAATTTTTGAACCCCCCGTAACACTCCGTAACAAAATCTTAGACCCCCCCTCCCCCCCGGAGCGTTACGTAATATTCGAACGGCTCCTTACTGAGATTTAGTTTTTTTTCAGCCAGCACATAAACTGAGATGCCTTTTTTTAGTAAATACCAAAAATTGAAATATAAATAGTCGAAGTGTTTTGTTATTGATAAAAAAATTTGGTTCATTTCATAATTATAATAAAATATAATTATAAAATTATTCTCCCAGGAATCATTATTCATAAAAGTTGAGACGCCAGATGACCTGAATAGTATCCACGATTTCCTCAACGTGTCGGCCAGTAAAGATGATGGGCAGTTTACGTTAGCAGCAGATGTTTTCAAAGTAATCATTTATGTCATGTTGATGTGTGTATATGTTTGTGCTGATAACATTTTTAATTAACAATAGATCTCTGCCATGTTTAATTATAATATTCAAAGTAATGTTTAAAATAAACTAATTTTCACATTTTGAAATTGAATTCGTCTTCAACTTTCAAACAGAAACACATAAACGGCTCAGCGTCTGAATACTCCTGCGACAACAACAACAACAGCTTGTACGAGGGATGCAACGAACATGAATTTGCATTGAACGGGCTGAAAAATCACGACGATCAAACTAATGGTCACACAAACGACAACGACGAGAATGTCAGTGACAACACAGGTAATGACGTTAGCAACATCAACAGTACAGACAGCATTATCATCAACGATGGTGATGACAACAATGAGGATGATGATGAAGACGAAAGCCTCGATCAATATTTTGAGCCCATTAATTTAAGAATTCAGCAGCTGGATCTATCGCAGCCTCTCTGGTATATCCGGGATCTTCTGGTTAGCGATGGTATAATCGACGGAAATGTCAAAAAAGTTGAATACTGGCTTCAAAACAATGATAAGGTATTATTATTATTTATTATTATTATTTATTATTATTATTTATTTCAAGAAATTTTTTTAACTACATTGTATAATATTAAATATCATGTATAGTTTATTATCGATGGTATTATGTATGTTATTGAGCTGTGTTAGTAATTATATATCCATTATCTTCTCCAAGCAGATAAGCATAATGGTAGTTTAGCTATTATTGCTGTTTAGATTATTTCCAAGTAGTGCTGTTTCATATGCTTGAAATAAATCTTCCTTAGGAGTACTGCAAATAGGATGATTAATTAACAAGAGTAATTGATGCTATTATTATTAATGATACCAAGTAAACATTGACAACTTAGATTTGTTTTTAATCAAAGTAACAAAATGTAAGCTAGAACAAATTCACTAAGTTGAGAATAAAATCTAAAAAGATTAATCTTTTTATTTAGAAATGTTACAGATGAGATTAAAAAATAATAATGAATGAATTGGAACAATACAATATACTCTTAAATACGACCGCAGTTGGATGAATCGAAGAGTTTGAAATGGTGCTGCGTTGAGATGGAGGGGGAGAACATACAGGTGAACATTGATGTGCGAGCCAGACTAGATAATAAGAAAATAAGAATAAACATATCAGACATACTGGTGCCTTGTGATGAAACATGTTAGTTGTTCTTATGATTTAGTTGTTTGGCTGGCTAACTGGTTGGTTGGCTGGCTTGGTCATTTGGCTGTTTGGTCATAAGTCAAATCTTGATATATGGTAGGCTTAATTGTATTTTCAAAAAGATTTTTAACTTACATATGTTTATATAGTTCAAATTTATGGATTTAACCGCTGTGATTTACATTAGTCTAATACATTTTGAATTTTGATCATGTAGCTACAGATCAGGTGACAACAACAATAAAACCTAAACGAC
The DNA here is from genome assembly GCF_000326865.2 of Helobdella robusta. Lineage (NCBI taxonomy): Eukaryota > Metazoa > Annelida > Clitellata > Rhynchobdellida > Glossiphoniidae > Helobdella > Helobdella robusta. The sequence continues at coordinate 5,549,240 of NW_008705254.1, forward strand.
AACGAACTGTGAAGACAAAACCTCCACCATCTGTCAGCAATCAAGCCTTACAGTCTAGACAATTTCCTAACTGGTCAGCCGATCCAGTGTTCAAGACCATCCAAGTGGCCAATAACATTCCGACACGTATGTTTCTTTTTTGTTCTGGAGACTGTATCGATAATTACAGAAATTTATGTTATGGTGGTTTAACATAGATTTGACAAAGCATGCTAAATAGTTTGCTGGTTGAGCTTATATACATAAACCAAGTTGTGCTCATGGCTGCTGTTGTATGTCTCTCTACGTATTATTGCAGGCCTGGAGGATTGGACGTGCGACCACGTGAGGTTGTGGTTACGGTGGGCCTCATCTCACTTTCCCTTTGACTTCGACCCCCACTCAGATGATATCAATGTGACAGGCGTCGAGGTTTGTCAGTGGCAGCTGAAGGACGCCCAAGTTCTAGCACCAAGAGATGTCAATAATTTGTTCTGGACGCATATTCAGCTGCTTAAGAAGTTGCACATTGCTAGTATGTTCTTCAACTTTTTTCTCTCTATTGATTTTTCAAGTTTTTTCTTCAAGTTAACAAATTTCAATTTTTATTTATTGTTCAATTGTAGCTGCAATATTTTGATGGTGTTATTTGTTTTGCATTTGAACTTTTCTACATTGTCCATCTTGTTAACTCTCTTCAGCTCTCAATGATGTCCAGGTCAACCCAGCAATGAACAACCCTAGTAAAGGCAGAGGTCAGTCATTTCTATGTTTCACTTTTGTTTTATTTATTTTCTCAACTGAAGTTTTCATAACTAATAAAAGATGTTTACTGATTTTGGCCGCATAGGTATCAAGAGTGCTGTTGATTTTTAATTTCTGTAACATTCAAATGAACAATCTTCTTACTCCATGTACATGAACAGGGTTGAATGGCCAGGTGCAACTCTGGCAGTTTCTACTTGAAATCCTCATCGACCAATCACACCGCCACATGGTTGAATGGGTCGGTCGAGATGGAGAGTTCCATCTGATTAACCCGGAGGGCGTGGCTCAGTTGTGGGGCTGCAAGAAGAACAGAACGGGCATGACGTACGAGAAGATGTCCCGAGCTATGCGGTACTACTACGACGGAGACATCATCCACAAAGTTCCCAGCAAGCGATTCCATTACAAATTTGTCTGTGATTTGCGATCAAAAGTCGGTTTCTCAGTTTCAGAGATCCAGGACTTGGTGAACAGTCCTACTGCAGCCATAGAAAGTCCAGATTGCGTCAACTCTGACCGCATGAAACTTCAAAGTCTTCTTGAGACGTTGAGGTCCCCTGCATGCCTACGTCGGGCCGTCCCCATAAACACTCCCATGATCAACAACGGCAACTACACAAATGGCACGACAGCAGCCTCAACTACCTTGTCTAATGACATCAGTAACAGTTCAACTTTTAACAACAAAAATTTTAGGATCGTGGTAGCCACAACTGAACAACTGCAGACAATCAGCCCAGACTTGTGGCTCAACTTAACAACGCAACAACAACAACAGATCGTCGAGTGTGTGTCGCACGAGCAAGATGTAGTCTCTAATTAATTTTAATTAGTTAATTAATTAATTAATCAAATATTTGATTGATTGATTGGTTATTTAATTGGTTAATTATTACACTTTTGAAAGCGTTGCATTAAATCTATGCCTCTCTATTTATCTATTTAGTGACTGGTTTTTTATTTGGCTTGAGATAATAAAGAGATTGTTGTTTGGTTAATTCGTTTGTCGTCCTTGTATAGTTGTTTAAACTGCTATTTGAATGAGTTAGTTTATGAGTGGATGAGCGTGTGAATTGAATGAGCAATCATCATGCTACTAAGTGAATGTTTAAAGGATTAAGTGAAAGTATGAAGGAAAGGAATGGATGGATAAATGAGAGAATGAGCTGGTTTTATGAGCAGTTGGCTCGTTTTGCATTTGGGTAGAGTTTTGTATCATGATATAAATGAATTTAATGATAATGCCTTGTTCCTGGCTATTATTATTTATTATTATTATTATTAATCATTTTTCTGTATTTTATCGATGTGATTATGTTCCTATCTTCCTCTCTCTCTCTTCCTCTCTCTCTCTTCCTCTCTCTCTCTCTCTTCCTCTCTCTCTCTCTTCCTCTCTCTCTCTTCCTCTCTCTCTCTCTCTCTCTCTCTCTCTCTCTCTCTCTCTCTCTCTCTCTCTCTCTCTCTCTCTGAGCTGTTCATAGTTAATTTTTGTTTCACATGTTTGTTTACAAATGTAATATTTTTACTCATTTAGTGGTGCATTCGTTTATTCATTCATTACAAGTTACGTTCTTTCATTCATTCATTCGTTTAATCAATATTGCATTCTTTCATTTATCCTTTTAATAACGCATTCTTTTTTTCCAGTCACTCATTCATTCATTCACTCGTTGACCTGTTAAAAATTAAATTTATTTTCAATGTTTTCTATCTAGTTTCGGTAATAAATGATTGATCGATTGATTGATTGATTGATTGATTGATTGATCGATTGATTGATCGATTGATTGATCGATTGATTGATCGGTTGATTGATCGGTTGATTGATCGGTTGATTGATTGATTGGTCATTGGACTTTTGAAATCGTTATTTTCTTTTGCAAATTCATAATTTAATAAAATTTAAAGTTTATTCTAGATTTAGTATATATTTTTTTCCCTTGTTCTACCTATATTCTGTATCGTGGGTGTGTGTCTGTCTGTTTATCTGTGTGTGTTGTGTTATATTTTGCCTCTCTATGTGTATTTATTTATAGTGATTGTGGTTCTGCTACTGACTAGAATGTTTAGCTATTTTTTTTTCTCAGTTGGTTAGTTTTTTTATGGTGTTTGTTGGTATGGTGTTAACGAATTTTTCATTATAAAAAAATGGTACGAGTGTATGATGATGATGAAATAAATGATGATGATGATAGCGTCATATGCGATGAGGTGATGATGGAATAAATGTTGATGATGTTTCTCGGTGATGTAATAAGATCATTAAATTGCTACGTGCCCCATCAGTTTTTTCAAGGATTGTAAATGATTCATAGCGACTCTATGTGTATAGTTATTGGGCTCGCATGACAGCATATATGAACAGAACGATACACCTGACGATTGTGGTGATAAGAGTGATGCAATAGTTTGTGATTGCTATGATGATGATGATGAGGAGGATGGTTTTCAACGTCAATTTTCATAAGTGATCTTTTATCAAGTGCCTTACAACAATCGCTTCTTTATAACGATATGCGTACGATATGTTAGTGTATATACGTGTACGTTTCATAATGTATGTGTTCTATGTTTGATGGTTACAAATATGTATAATTAAATGTGCTAAATACCTTTTATGTGTCCTTAAGAATGTGTTTTCTATATATGTGTCTATGCGTTTATGTAGGTATATTGTCTCACCTTCTGTCGCATATACATTTAGATTCTTCGATGTTGTACGCATGTACGTTCAAGCTGTCCTGTTTCCTATATCTTCTTGGCTATTTTGGCTTATGATGATCCGTTCGTTGATTGCTCGTTTATGAATAAAATTAAAAAAGCTAGACAATTGTATGTTTGTTTATTTGGTAGGAGTCTAGGTAAAAAATTATGCGCTTCGAAATTAGCTCGATGTTGAGCACTCGCTCAAGTGCTTGTTCTGGTTTCCGTGGTAACGCATCACTTGCTGTTTGAAATGTCTGAAGATTTGTACGAAGCAAGAAATTCTGAAAAGTTAAAAAATTGTGAAAATAATTTGAAGTTAATTTATGATGAGGTGAGAGAGTTTGTAGAGAGAAACGTTGTCGCCAATGACTTCAATGATGACGGAGGAGGAGGTGATTGTGGACCGTCTCTTCGTTCTTGGATCAAGTCTGATTTTTAAAGTTTCAAACATCTTGTTCATGATATCATTGACACAATTTTGCGATCATAAGCTCGTTTTATTGATTTTAAAAAACTAGTTCTACCTATTTATTACTTAAGAAACGTCTCTCTCCCGATTGATTTCGCTTATTTCTCAATTGAAAGAGATTACCTCTTCAAAAAGATCTTCGAGGTAGGCGCCAAATTTTTCTAATTTGAAGGTTCAAATAGCAAAAACCTGGAGTACGATCTTTAGCTGATTCATTTATCTTTATTAATTAACATCTTCAAACAAGGGCCACCATCGTTTGGGGGTTTTTCATGACTTAGGCGATGACGTCATGGATGAAATTAATTCCATCCTCCACTCGGATTATGACGCAGACGGTCTGCCATTGCTCATGCTTGAAGTATATATGCATTTTGTAAATGTTTATAACTTTTTAATTGTAAGTTTATTTAAACGTTTAATCAAGGTTTATTAATTTGTTTATCAAGTTTTTCGTCATTTTTGGATTAATCCAAATGTTTGTCGTATCGTCATCGCGTGAATCATCCAACACAGCACTACACGCTAAGGTATAACGAAGTTCGTAATATCGAGTGTCTCCTACTAAACGAATGGAATGAAAGGACAAAAGTCAAGATGTCAACCCCTGGAAATGTTGGAAGGATGAATGAAATGTTTAAAAATAAATTGAGGTTTTTATTTGTCTTGGACATACATAGATGTCTCGGTGTAGTAACATCTATGGTCTTGGAGTACGCTTTTACACATATTTTTGCATATTTGTAATAATTTGCATACTAATTTGCATACTAATTTGCGTACTAATTTTCATAAGTGTTTGTGTATATGGTCGGTGTTCACGTTTAAAATGAAAGATGAATTACGTAAAATAAATGAATAAGAAAATTAAAAACAAATGTTGGATTGATGACCGAATGAGTGAACAAACGAACGAACGAACGAACGAATGAACGAATGAATGAATGAACGAATGAATGGAAATATAATAATATGAATGAAGGAAATGAACAGGTGATCAAGAGCAATACAAAACTTGCATAACAAAATCATCCACACGACAGAAAACTGAGTATGAGACGAGTGAAATTGAAAGAAAAAATGGAAAGATTGAGTATATCACGTGAGTCTCTGCTGACCAAAGATAGTCATAATCTGTTGAACGCCCTCCAGCTCGATGATCTGATTGGCTACCTTCACTATCTCACCCGCCATCTTGTTGTTAACAAATATTTGGAACAGTTTTTAAAGGTGTTCCTGTGTGTATGTTTTGTTTTTGGTACAGTTTTAAAAATCGCCACCATCATCATTATCAGGTAGTCGAATGGTTACCAACGAGCTGGAGGATAGATGATATGCTGCTGGAGACGAAGAAGAAGATGATGAAGTTCAAAAGGTCATCATCATCAACACCGCCACCCGATGACGATGATGAGGATACTAATGGCGAAAAGAATGATGACGATGATGAGGATAATAATGCCGGTCTTATTTGTGATAAGCGTGAGAATGATAGAAATAATTGCGGCGAATGTGATAACAATTTTTCAGGTTGGTGTTATCAATTTGATAATTTTCGAGCACCAAATCTTTCTATTACTACTATTTCTGCTGCTGCTACTATAACTACTTTTACTACTACTATTACTATTACTGCTGCTGTTGTTACTATTACTACTGCTGCTGTTACTAATACCGCTACTACAAATGCTGCTATTACTGCTGCTGCTGCTGCTACTCTTACTGCTACTTCTACTCATTAATTATTGTCATCAGACGTCATTATTAATTCAGGGCCTCCTTTGTTAATTGAAAAAATGAACAGCAATAGTAGAAATAACAATAACAACAGCAATAATAATAATAATAACAATAATAATAATAATTACATCGACTCTTCTGCGGGTTCCTGGAATGACGTTAACTTGAAGATTCTTGCCGATAGATACGACTGTTTGTCGCGTCATTTTAAATTGAGTAATGTAAGTTATATTGTTGTTATTATTGTTATTGTTGTTATAATAATAATAATAATTATTATTATAATTATATTATTATAATAATAATAATAATTATTATTATTAATGGTTTTGTTGTTGTTGTTGTTGATGATGATGGTGGTGATAACGACGATGATGATGATGATAACGATGATGATGATGATGCTTACAACGAGATGGCGATGACGATAGTGATAATATCAACATCTTAATCAGATGAGTCCAACTGATGTAATGAAACAAGTGAAGGTAATGATGAACGGACAAAACGATATCCTATATCCCAGAAATGACGTACGTACACACACACACACACACACACATTCACGCACGCAAACACACACGCACATACACACATTCACGCAAACACACATATTCACTCATAAACATGCATATACATTCAACACACGTGTAAATCCCAAAATATTTACACACCTACATCGATTTAACGACATAAAGGATGACTGAATGGATTGGTGGATAGAGAGAAGAAGAGACGAGTAAATGAATGAATGAATGAATGAATGAACGAACGAACGAACGAATGAATGAATGAATGAATGAATGAATGAATGAATGAATGAATGAATGAATGAAAATTAATTAATTCATTCATTAATTTAACCATTAATTAATTAATTAATTAATGGTTAAATTAAAGAATTAATAAATGTATGAATAAATGAGTAAATAAGTACGTGAATGAATGAATGGACCGACAGATGAAACATAACAAACATTTTCAGAGCACTTCCCAGGTTAAAAATTGGAACGCTGATGTGTCCAACTTTGAAACTGGACTGAAAATAATAGGTCACGAAGAACTAGGTCACACAATTTGGATGACCCATTTAAGGAATGTAAACAATGTTGACCCACTTTTGAACTCAATGGCGGGTTTTTTGAAGATACCAAATGTGGATTTTGTACTGGAAACATTAAAAAAGTTTTCCTTGGTTGGTAATAGTAAGAAAAAAGTAACAAGCTTTAAGTCATACATAGCAACCAATTACGGCAAAGCAGGTCAAAGGTCAAGTCAAAATGATTTAAATAAGGTTTACCTGGATTTTATGCAAATCTATCGTAGTTACGATGCTAGGAAGGAGAAATCTGCTATTGATGAGTTAGTTGAATGATTGGTTGGTTGGTTAGCTGAATGAATGAATGAATGAATGAATGAATAAATGATTGAATGAATGAATGATTGAACGAACGAACGAACGAACGAATGAATAAACGAACGAATGAATGAATGAACGAATGAATGAACGAACGAATGAATGAATTAATGAATGAATAAATCGTTATTTTGTTGATTGATATAAAAATTAATCGATTGTTCACTTCGTTGAATATTAAACCATTAGTTTTTAACTGGTTCGTAAAATATTTGATGAATTTCATTGGCCTATTTAAATTCTCTTGCCTTTACACTAGCCAATCAGCTTCTAATAACCCAGATATTCCTTCATCAATCCGTGTCCAATCAACGGTTGCAGAAGAATTTGACCCAAATAAATTATTAGGTCAGGACTTTTTTAAACTTTTTTTACTTATTAATAAATGGTAACTTTTTGAATGGATGTGTTCGCTTATTTGTTTTTTCATCCATTCATTCATCTAACTAATCCTTCATTCATTCATTCATTCATTCATTCGCTTAAAGGATTGAAAGCGGACGCTACGACTGATCAAGATGATAACAACGACAAATATCACATGTACATCGCCATGCGGCATGTCTTCATAAGAAAGTTACAAATTAAAGTTGGTTGGTTGGCTGGTCGTCTGTTTGGTTGACTGGTTGGCTGGTTGGTTGGTTGGTTGGTTGGCTGGCTGGCTGGCTGGTTGGTTGGTTGGTTGGTTGGCTGGTTAGTTGGTTGGTTGGTTGGTTGGTTGGTTGGCTGGTTAGTTGATTGATTGATTGATCGTATACTCGACCAACAAATTTCTCAACCAACCAGCCAACAAATCAACCGCTTGAAAAATCGATTATTGAATAAGTTAATCAGTCAACCATTCATAAAAAGGTCCATATATTCAATCATCTTACTGATTAACCTGTCAATCGACCAATCAACCAACCGGCCAACCAACCAATCAAACAAACAACCAACCAATCAAACAGTGCCTAAACATTCTAAACTATTTTGCATCAATACGAGCCGCCATTTTCAAAGATCACGTGGTTTTAAAGAGTAGAAAAGAGGATGACGACAACGACGATGATTTATTCTTTGTTAAGAGGTTCAAATGATGATGATGACGTGACGTGACGATGATTAAAAATAATTTAACGAATATTTTCAATGATATCACATTTAGGCTGAAGCTTAACAAAGAAATAACAGGAACGAAGTTGAAAAATGATGATGATGATAATAATAATAATAACAACAATAATGATAATAATAATAATAATAATAACAATAATAACAATTTAAATTTTGATGAATACGGCACTGAAATAATTTATGATAAAGCCTTCATTGATATGAGGTTATGAGGTTTATTATAATTATTGTTGTTGTTTGTTATTATTATCATTATTGATAACGATGATGATGATGCTGATGGTAATGATGTTTTTGATAAGGATGGATGACTTCATCGTCATAATCATCATCGTTTTTTCATGATCATGATCATCATCGTCATTACCATCATTATCATAACAGATCTCTAGAACGCGACCTCTTACTCATTGGAAGCCATTTTTTATCATCATCGTCATCGTCGTCAAAAGATGGCGATTATGATAACGACGACGATGATGATGACGACGATGAAAATAAGGTAATTAAAAAGGATGAATGGTTGAATGAGTGAATGAGTGAGTGAGTGAACGAGTGAGTGAGTGAGTGGATATATAAAATCAGAAAAAATCTACTGTATTGTATATTAATTATGAATATATTTTAACACTTAAGGCTTCAGCAACATTCCAAAATATGGAAGTAGACAGATTTCAAATTATTCACGATCTTTGGTCCTGCCAAGCTCGCTATTTAGAGTCTTTGATGCAGGTACTTATGTATGGTTCAACTTTATATATGTTACGATGGAGATAGCTGAATGGTGAAGGCGTCTGGCTTTACTGACGCAGTGACCGCATTCGAACGCAAAGACAATTCCGACTAACACATGTGATGTGAGTTGTCGTTGCTATCGTTGTTGATACCTTAGAGGATTTATTAGGAGAAAAATATTTTCGAAATATGAAAATGATTGTAGTAATGGCGATGATGACAGTCAATAATAATAATAATAATATTATTATTATTATTATTATTAATAATTAATAATAATAATAACAATGGTTTTAGTTGGTTAGCCTCTACTATTCCGCCTACAAAAATACGGCGGAGGAAAAAAACAAAACTGAAATTAGTTCGATATTAGTAAGTTTGATGAAGAAACAAATGGTTCCGAATTTGGACCACAAGGAACCTTATTTCAAAGAAGGGTTTTTCTTGGGTGAACATTGTTTTAAGTTGGAGGCAATTATTGTTAAAGATGTCATGAATGGCATGGTTCGTATGACGACGATGATGATGACGACGATGATGTTGATGCTAGTACTGATGATAATGATTATGATAGTGATGATAATGACGATGAGTATGATGCAATCATGATAATGATCACAAATTTTGATTATTTGTCGAGGAAGGACCGTTTTAACGTTGAATATCGATAATAATAAATAATTTTTACTATTGAATATTTTATGTGTTATGAAAATTATCAAATAATAATAATAATAATTATTATTATTATTATTATTATTATTATGAAGATGAAAGATGGTCATGAATGGAAGTCAAGAACATACAAAAACAATAAATCCGATGATAATGATGATGACGTTGACGATGACGTAATCAATAATAATAGTAATAACAATAATAATAATAATAATAATGATGATGATGATAATAATAATAATAATAATTTTGAATCTTTAAAATGTTGTGGCGCTTTATCGGGAATTTATGTTTTATATTATCATCTGAGGAATGCTATGAAGGTTGGTTGGTTTGTTGATTGATTGACTGAAGGGTTGATTCATTGATTGATTGATTGATTGATTGATTGATTCATTCATTCATTCATTCATTCATTCATTCACCCATAGATTCATCCATCTACTCGTTAACTTATGAAAGAAAATAATTTAATTGAATAAATATTATTCTAATTAATTGAATAAAAAATATTTAAGGACATTAGGAGACAGCATCCTAATTCAACCCTGACCCAGTTAGGCAGGTTCAAAGTTCAACTCATGTTAAAACTCAAAAAGGAGCTAAGTGTCATGGCGGCTATTGGGTCAAGCTATTCACCGCAACTGCAGAATGACGTTAATTTCAATTTTTAATATTTGAATTTGTCAAGTTCTATGATTATCATCATCATCGTCACCATCGTCATAACTATCATCGTCATCGTTAATATTATTGCAAACAGCTGTTTAACACAACCGTTTTGAACGACCCGATCTTATTGGCTGACCTCATAAAAACTTTCACGACCCAACCCGAAAACCAGCCAATTAGAAAGTCGCAAAAGGAAAAACATTTGTTCATTCTAAACTGCGTAGCAACAGTTTTGCAGTTGGTTTCCAGTGGCAACAGAGTCATAATGAGTGCCTGGGAGGGTGAAATACTGGCCAAGGTGGTGACATGTTTAAATCAGCATCATTGTCGTCGTCGTCATCTTCAAAATCATTACCATCATCATCCTTATTGACATCATCGTCGCCATCACCTTCATCATTCTGATTTAGCTACATGTTATCTTAACTGATTTTATTTTTAAAGATATATAAGAAATTATCATCTGCATTCCGATTGGACGAATGTCATCTGCACGTGCGACCAATAGCGTTCGAGTATGCCAGGTCCAAAATAAAGTTTAACCAATCAAATAACTTGAATGTCCTCAGTGATTATGAATCTAATTATAACTCTCTACTTGATAGGTTAGGTTGATTAAAAATTGGATTTTAAACTTTATTCTGTTTATTTATTTATTCATATTTATTCTCCAAAATGTCAATAAATAATTCATTTTCTATAATAATAACTTTTTTCAAAATTTAAAAGGTTTATACCTTCTTATTTATCGCTTGCCATTCATGAGTTGGACGATCTACACGTTGGAAAAATTAATTTTTCGTCGCAAGAATTCGTCCATCAGGTTTTAATGATTATTACGATTTATGATGATTATTATTTTTATTATTATTATTGCTACTATTACTACTACTACCCTACCATTACTGCTGCTACTAAGTATTACTGCTAGTAGTACTATTGCTACTAATCTATTTGATATTCTTCTTCTTCTTCCTCTTCTTCTTTTTCTTCTTCTTCTTCTTGTTCTGACTATTATTATTATTATATTATTATTATTATTACTATTATTATTTTTATTATGTTTTTTATTATTCACCAACAATTTCAAAAGGCCTTGAGACAGAAAAGCATAGACAACCTGAGTTTATGCCTGCTAACTCAAACGTTGAGCAACAAACTCGTCGCATGCGCCTTTCAAAGGGCCGTCGCGATGCAACACTTCGACCAACATCAGCAAAACAAATTGTTGACAACACTTTTTTTAACGTTGTTGAGAAATGATTCAACATTGAAAGGGCAATTTAATGAAAAAAATGTTGAAAATTCGCCGTCGTATAATCCAATACAGAAAGGTTTCATGTCACTACAGTTAGAGAAAGTAAGCTATTAATTGTTTCCTTCTGTCAAATTTCTTCTTATTAGTAGTATCCAGAAGTTTGTGCAGCAAAAACGCAGCAGCGTATGCGAATACACGTGAATGAACGCGTTACACGCATTGCATATTATTGGCTCGGATTTCCTTAGAATCGAACGCGGTCTCTATAGCAGCAAGTCTCAGGCGTCGTGACCGTTACACTACATCGCAGTCTTAATCTAAAGTTTAGTCATATAGATTAAATTTTACACGAAATAAATGCTGATCCCAAGGCTCCCATACGTGACGGCATGTTGGAATCCTTCATACGGATCAACAAAACGATGAATATTGACTTGCTGAGTAACACGGATAACATAGAAAGTATCAAAAAGTAATGTGTTGAAGTATTTATTTAAGTATTCAAGTATTTTAGAGCTTATTTAAAAATATATTTACTACTAATACTTATTATTATTAAAATGTATCCAAAACAAAACCCAAACAGAAAATGCATACTTGGCTATCTAAACAACCTAGCTAATAACATTATCTTCAATACGATGATGACCAGCGTGATATCGTGTTATGCTGCTCTTATGGACTTGCTTGTCAAACATCCACCCCTCTTGTTATTTGCTCGTTGTTTATTTGTTTGTTCGTTTGTCTGTTCGTTTGTCTGTTCGTTTGTCTGTTCGTTTGTCTGTTCGTTTGTCTGTTCGTTTGTCTGTTCGTTTGTCTGTTCGTTTGTCTGTTCGTTTGTCTGTTCGTTTGTCTGTTCGTTTGTCTGTTCATTTGTTCCTTCGTTTGTCCGTTCGTTCGTTTGTCCGTTCGTTCGTTTGTTTTTTTTATTTATCTAATGATATTGATGATAATGTGTAAAAATAATCTCAAACAGGAAACTTTTTGAATTTTCTGACCTCTGCAACCAGTTTTTTCTGGACAACACGAAACAACAAGTAAACAGCAGCAACAACAGCAGCGACAAAGATAACGACGACGACAGCAGTGGCGTCATCGACGACAACAACAACGACGACGACGATGAAGTCGGAATGATGAGTAGGAAAGCTCTGAAGCAGTTGCAACAAATGACGTCATCTATCTGCAATCCTTGGTCTCTTCTGTCTAAAAACAAAATCATCAAAATAATCCGTAAAGCATCATCACTAGCACCATCATCGTCTTCGGCATCACTTACTACGTCCTCCTTTTCTGTTTCCGTAGCTTCTCCAGCAATGAAATCGAAAGCAATTGACAGCCAAGCAGCTGTTGGAAAAACCAGCAAATCGGCTGGCGACTCTAAAATTAATCTTTTCGCGCCACTGGCTGTCGCTTTATCCAGCCAGGCCTGTCAGCTTGTTTCTGATTGGTTGTTTATGATGAGATCACTGCATGACGTCATGTGTTACGTCAGCTCCGTTGCCATGGTTTCAGAGGGAGTAAATTTGATGGAATGTTCCGGAAAGAACCAAAGTTTTGGAAACTCATGGGAGGAGTGGGGTGGGAATAACAGGATCGGTGTGTAAATGACGAAAAAAAGATGATGATGATTAATGATGATGATGATGATAGTGATGATGATAATGATTAAGATTACGACATCTTGATTGTTAATTTTACAAGTCTGGAGTCTCACGCTATCGATAACTTTTTAGTTTCAGAAATGAACGATTTGAAGAATCTGACCAATCAAATTGGTCTCAGCAACCGCTGCAGCAACAACAGCAGCAGCAGCAAATGTAAAATCTTGAAAGAGTCATCCAGTTTTATCCAACTCTACCGCCAGGTCCTCTACATGAAGCTGACCTACTTTTTTGGCTACTCCGTATATAGGTCATACGTTAGAAAAGCTGATTCGGATTTGTTGCAGGTCGGTCATGATGATGAGGATTAAGGTGATGATGATGATGGTGGTGGTAATGATGATGATAATAATAAAAATAAAATGTTGATGATAATAAAAAAATAAAATAAAATATAAACAGTTATACAGAGAAACGAGAAGCAATCTTTATCAGAATTTCGGTGTTTCCATTTTATCATCATCACCACCACTGCCATCATCATCGTTATCACCACTACTACCAACATCATCCTCCTCCTCATCATCATCATCATTATCGCTTGAATGTACCTACCTCATGATACCCCAACCAATCTGGCAAACCTCTGATCAAGCAAAAAGATTATACCCATGTAGATACTTTAATCTCAAGTCAGTAATAATACTGCTTATACTTTTTTTTACTCGTCTGTTACTTTCTGTTATCTCGTACTTAAACGCTTACCAATGCTGGGTACATCTTTTGAGTAGTTGTTGTGTCTGTCGTTTGAAAAGCCTTCAATCATCACTACACCATTTCGATGACGATGATGACGACGACGAAGATGACGGCACGATGATGATGATAATGATAATGATGATAATGATGATAATGATGATGATGATAATAATAATAATGGGATGATGGTGGTTATTTATTTTTAGCAAATGTTCGTCATCATCATCCTCATCATCATCAACAACAACGACGACGAAAGAACTCTACCCATATGATGACGTCAAGACAGACGTACATTCTTGCTTCGCTAACATGAATGATAATGATTTGTTAGTTGTTTTTTAATAATAATCAAATAATAATAATGATAAAAATGATAATAAATAATAATAAAATAATATTAATAATAACGTAAAATTCTGCGCAGGAGATTAGCACATGCAGAGACACCAACCTATCCATTATACTGCAGGAACTATTATCATCGACGTCATCATCATCATCATCCACGTCATCGTCATTATCAAGACCGTCATCATCATCACCATCGTCGCATCAAGCGGAAGTTGTTAATGACGATGACCTAATTTCACAAGGAAAAGATAACCAAACAAACTTGAAAATGGCCAAAAAACCGACAAAATACGAAACTCTGATGAACAGTTATTTGACCTTGAGGCAATATTTCGAAGTCAGTTTTGCTCTCGAGGGGATAAAATCGTTTTGGTTTCGATACGAAGGTAGCCGTAGCCGGGCTAGGAAGGAAAGTGAAGTGAATGTCAAGGTCGAATCTAGGATTAATAAGTTAAGGTGAGTTTTATTATAGTTCGAGTATTTTTTTCCATTTCTCCAACACGTATTTTTCAGAGGTAGGTATCAGCAATACATACACACACACACACACACACACACACATTGCCGGTGAGTAGGTACGCTTGAATCGATGCCTGTGTTAGGCGAGGATCTCTTTGCAATCAAACCCCGTAACTGCAACAGCAGTGTCACTCATCTTAACCATTCCACTAACGTGCTGACTAATAAACGATGCTTCCAAATTTAAACAATCCCAAACAGAAAAGCGTTTAGAGAGAAAATTAGGGACGTGGTCTTGGATGAAATCTTAGATGAGGAAAGAAATAAAACTAAGAATTATCTTCCAAAAATAAATTTTGCCGGAAATGATGATGACGGTGGTGATGATGATGACGAGTTAACGTGGATGGCGATGAAGGATCATATCTCGTTGATACAGTTTAAGAAGAAACTAGTTTGTTCTTGTTTATTTAGTCAACTTATTTATTTATTTGTTTTTTTTATTTATTAATTTTTCGTTAATTTATCATTTAAATAGATGAAATCTTTAGTAAAATGTCTATAAGCTGTGTTGTTATTTGATAAATTTTTAAAAGATGATAGATTTTGAAAGATGGTTGTTAAATTAATAAAACTATCTATTGCAAACATTTCATAAATATTTCAAGACAATTATCTCTTTTTTATGACAAACTTTTTAAAATTATTTTCCCCGCCAGATCAGTCAGACGGTCGATCATTTAGAATGTGACATCATAGACCGCAGCAGACGGCATTTGCAGGATCAAATGACGTCACTATTGAGGAGGAGACCACATGACGATGATAGGGTGACGTCACGCGGTAATGTTGATCACAATCGTGAAATCGAAACTGAAACAAACTCAACCAACAACCACATCTCGAAACTAATCAAGGATTTTGTTGAGAAATGTTTGAATATGTCTAATGCTGCAGGTAAAAAAAATTGTAATATTAAAAAGAAAGAATTTGTTCGTATGACTTTTACTGCATAGAATATCATTTAATCTGACAAATGTTAACAACAGTTCTAGCTAACTCATTACAAATAGAGAGAAAAAAGTTTTTTTTTCAAAAATTATTTAGACAGGGTTGTGGTTGATGGAGAGAACGAAGATAAAAATACAAAAAGGGATGATGAGTTGGTTGTTAGGAGGCAGAACTTTCTCGAACATTCTAAAGAGCTGTTGATGCTTGTGAACCGTTTGGAGAGCAGGTAACTTAGCTAGCTATATAACGAATTAAATGGATTAATTGAGAGTCTTAGTAATTGAAATAATATTAAATGTTTTTTTGATTTCGACAAATGAAGTGGTTTAGATCTAGAAAAACTAGCGCGAAAGAGTTACGAATCTACTATATCCTCACTTACGAAGGTTTTTATTTAATTTGAATTTATATTTTTTGAAAAAAGAGATTCGTATTTAAAAAAATACAATTTTTTATTATTATTCAAGGAGTTAAATTTAGTTAAACAAGAATTATCCAATCAAGTCGAGGGCACAAACTCGATCATCCAATGGCGGACGGCGGATAATCACATGACCTGTATAACGGAGCTGATTGGTTTGAAAAATCAGGTTAGTTTTTTGAAAAATAAACTGAAAATGGTGGAAGAGAGAACGAGAAAGAAAATTGGAATGGAGTTTGCCGAAAAGTTAAAGACCACATCGTCGTCCATTTTGAATTCAGAATTGAAATATCATAAAATGAGGTATTTTACGAATTAATAAACTAAATATCTATTTTCCGATGTTACATTTTAATTTTCAAAAAATTCAATTTAATCTTTGGTAAATAGACAAAAAACAATTTAATGAATAAATTGAAAAGTATTTTAAACTTTACAATCTGACAGGCTAGAATATAACAATGACATTTTCAATCAGTTAAATCAGTCGAGATCAGACGCTATTGACGGTATGGCTAGATTAACTTTGAAGCTGGGCTGTCAACCAGGTTAATTTGCTGAGAAAATCCTCTATTTTTCTTTAAATAAATTCATAAAAATCAGAAACAAATTGTAAAAAGAAAGCAAATTTACTTATGATTTAATAAATTTAAAGAAATAATAAACAAATTTATCTATTTAAAATCGAATTATTTCAAATTTAATTCTTAAAAGATGTTGACGGGAACCGCAAAACTATAAAGCTGATTGAGCAGTTAGCTGCTTTGCAAAAGGAGAAGGGAGACCTGAATAACAAATGCCTGCTAGACGGTGTCTTCTATAGTTGGAAACAGTACAGTTCTCATTTGAAACATAAAAATTTGGTTTAAAATTTTTTTTCATATAAAATCGTTTAACTCACTCAATTTTAACGGTTTATATAAATATATTTTAATCCTTTTTCGAATAAAATCATTAAATTTATTCATTTTTATCAATGGTTTAACAGTTTAGTCTACATATATATCTTCAAACAATATTACACAAACGATCACATCAAGATTGAAAAATTGGAAAATTCGCTGAAATTTGAAAGGCGGCAGTTGGAAGAGCAAAAAATATTTTGTGAAAACCAATCCATCTACCAGCAAAAAGAGATACTTGCCTTAAGAGAGTCCTTGAAGCTTGCCAGAGCAGAAAATGAAAAACTTAAAAGATCTCTAGAGAATGAGGTGACATGATTTTGAAAATTTACAAACAATTACAGACAATTATAACTTACAAACGCTGATCAATTAAGATCGTTTACATACACGATAATTGATAAAAAAAGATTTTACGTTATAGCGTGAATTTCTAAGATTAAAAAAATTTTATTTGAATTTGTGAATTTGTCCGTTCTCTAACCATTATTTCATATGTAACTTATCTGATTATTCAATTTTGATACTACCTAATAGATGAAGGTAGGTTTATGAATTAGAGGTTGGACGTGTATGTTTTTTATCATTAGTTAATTCACGGATGGTTTTTTTTGCTAGTCTCAAAGTAATTTTCCACATTCACTAATTTTATTCACCGCTTTTTAATTAGAAAATATTCAGATGGTACACGAACGAAGTTTTAAATTTGCCGGCTTAATAATAAAAACGCTTGCATCAGTTATGTTGTAACATAATTAAACCTTTAACGACCCCCTCCTGCTCAGTCAAACGCATCGGACGTTATAGGAATTGAACTATATTACGTGAAGATATATATTTTCAGATGTTACAGGAATTAAACTATACTACATGGAATGTTTGCTTCGTGGTATAATCACCAGCGATCAATATTGACATTTTGTTGTCAATGGCTATTTTGTTCTATTATAGAAAGATTGTTATAAGGCTATTTCAACCTAAAGTTTCACTTTTCAAGTTATTTATTTTTGTCGATTGTGACGAATTGTTACGTCATAATGTTAGATGAAAGACAAAGAGAAACGGACAAGCGCCATGCAGCAGCAAATCATGTCTGCGAGACAGATGGAGGAAGCGAGGGAGAGCAAGATCAAGGAACTGGTCTGTGGTTTGTTAACGCTTGGAATATTAATTAATTATTATTCAAAAATTTATTTATTTTTTAAAAATAATTTTCATTCAAATCCAGTAATTTTTAATCACCTAATGTAATTTCTAATCGTACGTTGCAATGCTTGCCGTTGTGCAATAGCATGCTAAGGTGGAATGCAAAGAAGAACAGCTGGTGAGCTTGACCGACGACCTCGAGAGGTCACGTGACTTGAGGATTTTGATGGAGGAGAGGTGGAAGAAGGATGTGGAAGAAGTGAAAAGAAAACTTAAGCTGGAAAGAAATTTGAAGATGGAGGCATTCAAAAATGTCAGCGAACTCATCAGCAAAGTGCAGGTGTCCATTTTTTGGATGTACTGTACCAATGTATTGCGAAGATTTTATTGTTTAATTTCATATTTAAATTTTATTTTATTTTAGGCCAATGGAGAAAACAAACTGAAAGGTAACAAATAAATTTTATATTTTTTTTAATGGAAGATAAGTTTCTGTTAATTTTACCATTAAACATTTTTTCTAAAGTTCCTGTAAGGCCAAAAACCTCGAGAGGGCAATCATCAGGAATCCTTTATCGAGATCGTATTGACCAATCAGAAATCGAGCTACTCAAGAGACGCAATCTAAATGGACTGCGTTGCAAATCTGCTTTCGTTAAATCAACCAATAAAAGCGTGAGTTTTGAGAAGGTCAAGCGAATCACAAACAGTTTTCTCGACGTTGATTCGATAAACTTTGAAAGAGTGCCTAATTCTGAGAGAGCATCAGATCAACCAACGCAACAACACTCGAATATTTCAGAAGATTCGAAGGAAAATAATAAAAAGGTACATTATTTTGTCCGCTCAAGTTGATTTTGTTTGCCTCAAACAATATGATTAAAACAAATTAATCAAAAATCAAAGACTTAAAATCGATGAACGACAACTCAATTCTTCAGATCCGTATTACAACCCTGATTGCTGATCAGATCTTAAACAACACCCCGCCGCCCAGTCACCACCTGATGCTCAACCAATCACGGGCCAAGTCGGCAGGCCCCATCAAATCCAACCACGTCGATGTCACGGGCGTTAGGAGTCCTTACCAGTCGACTCAGTTCAGACAAATCCGCAAGAAGCATTCTGCTTTCAATTAACTCATATTTGGGTTTTGTTTGTTTGTGCGTGCGTGTATGTGTTTTAAAACTACCCAAGTTCCTTCCTATTCATTAAATTTAAAGATGTATGTGTGTGTGTGTGTGTGTGTGTGTGTGTGTGTGTGTGTGTGTGTGTGTGTGTGTGTGTGTGTGTGTGTGTGTGTGACTTTATAATATTACGATATCAGATTTAAAATTATTTTGTAACTGTGCAATGATGACTGAGTGGATGAAGAATGTTGTTTCATCATTCAATTCATTCAACGGTTTATTTGGCGAAATGTCGTTTGATATATTCTTGCTCGTAAACTCAACTGTTGATGGTCAGTGTTCGCTTTTTATTTAATTTTTAGTAAGAATAACTAACTGGTGATTGACTAATTAATTAAATTGATAGTTAAGGTTTGGGTTGATCAATGTTTGAAGAATGTTTAGCTTTGGTGAGCGGAGACTTGCACTTATCGTAAATAACGAACCAGTTGTCGTTGTGGCAAGTGCCTCGAGGTTGTGATGTCGAAGAGGTAGAAATTTTTTTATGGTCCTTCAAAGAGTTAGCGCTACTGAGATTCTTTTTTGGTTTTTCAATCGTTGCTCCTTTGCTGGTTTTTGTTGACGTGTTCTTCTTACCTGCACTTACGACCTCCTTCTTCACAGATTTTGTTTCCTCGTTTTGAGTCCAACTTCGATGCGAACCCCCTGCTGTGTCGCGGGAGAAACTCGCGAAATGTTTACGACTGCGTGAAAAAAAAGAATAAGATTGTGAGTTGAAAATTCAGATAGGAAATTATTTAAATTGTAGTAAAAATGTTCCATCTTAGATCAAAGCAACAGATGAATGCAAATTTTACTACTACAAGTTACTGCTGCTGCTGCTACTACTTTTTCTACTACTATTATTATTATTATTATTATTATGACTATTGCTAGTACTCCTTTTACTACTACAATTTCTAAAGTAATAATAATAGCAAAATTAAGCTGTTTATATAGAGCTCTGTTAGCAGTCTAATTCTGTCGCACGTTCATCATAATACAACCACCAACCCGCTTAGAAATGTTTTTGTATCATTTTTATACCACCCGCTATTGTTGTTGCCGGAACTTTTCCTTAGGCCCTTCAGAGATGGAGGGCCTAATTTCACTTCAAAATTTTCTGGTCTCTTCGTGGCTGTTTAAAATACAATTTGATATTACTTTTTATGACAAGTTTAGTCAATGTCAGTTATATTTTTTGTAGGCTGGATTATTTGTAGATAAGAGAAAAATATGACATCTTTTTGCAACTTTAACTATTTTTATACTAATGATGAAACATAATTGTACGGAAATGTAATAGAATGAGCATTACAATGTGAAAACTTTTTCCTTGTAAGAGACCTCCTTCCCGTCTTTGACTTCCTTTGTTCCTCGCTCACGTACTTCAGGCGGTTCATTCTCAACAGTTCCGCCGTCTTTTTGCATGTTCTTTCCAGTTCTTCATTCACCTACAACATTTCGTTTTCACTTACTTTAAGTGTTTTGTTACTTGTTTGTTCTTTTTTTTTAATCTTACTGCGGCCACTATCTTTTATGCGTGTATGTTATCGTTTCAATAATATTTTTATGGTTTCTTTTTGACAGTATCTAGCTGATGTTTTACATTTAAAAATAAATTATTAGTCCTTATTAAATTCAATCATATAAAATAACATTTGTAATATGAATCGTACTTTACAAAGATTTTTTTCAACTGAGATTGCCTTGAAGATGCTGAATTTGAGATCGGATAGCGGCCTCAACTTTTCAGTATTTGATTTCTTCTTAAACGAACTCAACTTACTTCCGGTACAAACACTCGTCGTCATGGTTCTCCGTCTAATTTTACTCGATCTCTGGATGGTCGACTGCGATTGAAGTTTGCTGATTTGCAAGCCGATGAAACGTTTGTGACTGCGCTTCTGCAAAACTTGTTTCTTCGCTTTTATGAATTTGGGGAAGGATCTCGGTTTGTAAAATCTGGGTCGTTTTGTTACTCCTTGTTCAAAATTAAAATCTGCATTCGAATATCCTGAGGAATTGTACTGAACATTTGTTGCGCGATCAAAGTTGAGTTTGGAATAGTAGATATCATTAATTAATTTTAAAATATCTGAATCTGGATTGAAATCTTTTTTTCCATGAAGTTCATACAACTTTTTCAAGTCTTCCAAATGTTTTGCAGATGAATCTGGACCAAACTCTTTGGAATCGGTAAATTTTTTTATAGTTAATAGAAGCAGATTTTGAATTTCTGAGATGGACAATTTATAAGAGCTGTTGAAGATGTTGGCGATAGATGTGGCGAGGGTGTTATCGTTGGAGGAAGATGAATTGAAAAGATTGTGAAGAATGTTATCAGCTAACCGATCTATGTTCAATTCGACTTTTGAGAAGTTTGCTGCTTCTGTTTGAAAATTACTAGAAGAATCTTTGTGATCCAACTGTTGATATGCGGAAGAATTTATAACGAAATTGTTCTCCGTATAGTCGAAAACATTCGTAACGTCTTTCGAACTGATTGAAAATTTTAGTTTATCAGTGGCTGAGCATGAATTGCCAACAAAATTTGCTGAAAATAATTGTTCATCATTAAACAGTTTCCTATTAGATTTGCGCCCGGTAGCAAATCTTTTTCTGCTAAAATTTCGACCCCGAAACAATTTTTTTAGCACAATTTTGTCATCTACTGCTGATTTTTTATAAATATCAACTCCTGTTTTGTTATTGTCGTTTGTAGATTTTGAGTTTTTTAACTTTTTTTTAAACAGTGATTCTGCGTTAGGCCCTAGCTCATACATTTAGGAGAACATTTTATAAACGGTTAATAGTGTTAATGTCTTTTGTTAATTATTGTACTATATGGTCATCTGTGAGGAATTTGTTAATTTGATGTTGTTTGTTTATTTATCTTTATTTATTTTATTTTTCTCTTTACGTCAGAATCAGTAATGAAATTTCACTTCGAATTCTAATTTTTCCATATAAATATATATAAAATAATATATATATATATATATATATATATATACATTCAAATTTTTATTTCTATATATAAATATATATAGAAAGAGAGAGTCGTTAGCATATTTTCTGCTAAGGAATACTTAGCATAAGTGCTATTGAAGGGTCATTAGCATATCAAGTATATGTTTCATTAGAAATCACTTTTGATACAGGTATATGTATTTAGTTTTTTACAGTTTTCGGAGGATGGTACCATGGTACTTGGACTGCGCTGAGGTAAAAAACTGTATTGACTTTCCATAATAATTGTGTGTAAATGCATTTTTCAAAAAATGAATCGTTCTATCGTAACGTGTGACAACATAGAAAGAGAGCCGCACATGTTTCAGATCCAATAGTTACTTAATTAATCAAATAGATTAGTGTTCCGGTAAATAATGGCCGACGATCGTAATGAATTTGAACAAATTGATGATGACAGTTTTGATATGTTAAGTCTGAGGAACATTTTGTTGAAGGATAATCACAATGTTGATAATATCGTGTTATTTCTGTATCAAAGTCTACGTCAGACCGGGTTAATTAGGGGTGGGGGGTTGATTTTTTAGTATGATAGTATAAAAATATATAATTAATTAATTTTTTTAGCAACAAAGGCAGGCCCTTCAGTTTGAAAACAGTGACAAAAATAGTGAACTTCTTATTAGAATTAGTTTCAACTGAAGTGAAAGAAAATGTCCAGAAAAAATACTTTGATGACAAATATGTTTTAGAAAGATTGACATCGTTGATGGTCAGATGTCAAAAAGTTGTTCAGTCTGCTAGATCTAGTGTTCCATATCTTTCCAATGACCAATTAGATGGTGTAAGGTGGGTTATATGTGTGTGTCTGTTTTTGTGTGTATTATGTGTTTATGTGTGTGTGTGTCTGTCTGAGTATGTATGTGTGTGTACGTTATATAATTATTTTGGTTTTCACACATTATTTATGTATATAAGTGTGTGTCTGTGTGTATTTATGTGTAAGTGTATGCAGCGTGTGTGTGTTTTTATTATATAAACATTCCTTATTTTGGCAAAATAGATAGATAAAGTTATAAATATAATTATTTTCTTTAATTTTCAAGTTTTAAAGAATTACTCGTCAGCATGTGCTCATTGTTACATGGTTGCCTAAACAAGACGAACTATTTGATGAATGACTCCATCTATAATTCATGTACGTGTGCATGACTGCCTGCGTCTGTGTGTATTAGCATTTACTTATAATTATAATAATAATAATTAATATTATTAATTACTATCAATTATTTATTATTTTGCAATGCAGATATTAAAATTGCTACATTAGCTCTCCAGTTTGTATCAAATGTTGTCTGTTTGAAGAATGAGTGTCATCAGATAGTTTTGGCGGTTTTATTAGTGATTCTTATTGAGGTAATTGCTTATAATGTTGTGTTGTGTGTTTGTGTGTATGTGTGTTGTGTGTGTTATTAAGAATGAATGCCAATAAAAGCGTTGGCAGTATTATTTAGTATTGTTGTTAAAGTAGTTGTTTATATTTGTGTGTTGGTGCGTGTATCTGTGTATATTTATTATTATTATAATTATTGTAATTATGATTATTTAAACAGTTGATAAAGAATGAATCTATGTTTGATAAAAGTTTCAATTCAACGACGAAAGCCCTGTTGTATAACTGCATTGCTAAATCTGCTGATGCCTTTATACTGCTGAAGAAATATGCAAAAAATAAATTCACCCATGATAATGCTGATGATGAAGGCGATGGCGCTGCTGCTACTGAAGCTGCTGCTGATGATAATGATAAAGCTGGCGGTAATGATAACGATGATATAGTTTGTCTGAGCCACACATTACTGTCATCAATTGTTAAGAAAAGTGAAGAAGACGACGATGATGATGAAGATGTTTGTGAATGGAGGTAGTGATTTTTAATTTAATTAAGTAATTAATTAATTAATTATTTCATTCATTCATTCGTTTACTCATTCATTCATTCTGCTGTTGTGGTGACCGTGTGTGTGTTTGTGTGCGTGTGTATGGGTGTGTGCGTATGTGTTGATACCTCTGAGAGAGAGAGAGAGAGAGAGAGGAGAGAGAGAGAGAGAGAGAGATCATTTAGAAAGAATTAATAGCAATAATAATAATTGTTATTTTTTTATTAATTATGTTACCGTAATTGTTTTTATTAGCATAATTATTATTAAATTATTTGACGCAAAACGAAGATTGATTGATTGAATTATTATTAAATTAACACCTTTGTGCAGTTTATTTATAGTTGAAAAGCTGCTGAAATCTTGTGGGTTTTTGAGGTTTATATGGCCCCATCTCTCTTTCATTGAGAAGTAAGATGATGTTGATGACGACGATGATGAAGATGACGACGATGTTTATGATGAATATGATGATGACGACGACCATGATGTTGATGACGACGATGATGATGAAGATGACGGCGATGTTTATGATGACGACGACGACGATGATGATGACGAAGACGATGATGAAGATGATGACGACGACGATGAAGATGATGACGACTACGATGAAGATGATGACGACGATGATGAAAATGATGAAGATGACGATAATAATAAATTTTTGTTTATCCTTCAGACATCTGGTCCTAGATTTACTACATAACGAATGTGAGCAGTTGAAAGTGTTGGAGACCACAACTACTTCTACTGCATTTACTAATACTATTGCTGCTGCTACTGCTGCCACTGCCACTGCTTCTACGGCTACCACCACTACTACTGCTGCTAATCTTGCTGAAACTTCGAGAGAAAAATTTGAATCACACTTCAACGTTGATGCGTTGAGATTTTTAATCGAATTAATTCTAAAAAGTTATGATAATGACGATCGTAATAATGGCGTTGGTGCTAATAACGATCATAGCGATGGTGGAGGTAATGATGTGGTAAATCCTGATAATGGTGATGGTGGAGATGATGGTGAAATGAGAATGGGATGGTTGGGATCATCAAATCTAAATTGTACGGTTAGAACTTTGTTGATTGGCTGGTTGGTTGATTCATTGAATACTTGATGGATCAATTGACTGATTAACCGACTGACACTTTTCATACCACAGCAGAAAAATAGCGACGACAGCAGCCGAAGCAGTAGCTACAGACATGGCATACTTCATAGTGCATATGATCTGATATCACGTTTGTCTCCATACTTGAGGGGTTATCACCAAACGATGGAGGAAGTGTTACGTCGGGTTGTTCTCATGAATATCGGTTAGTTTGGTGGTAACGATAATAGTGATGATGAGTTAATCTTCCTGTTAATAATTTCGATGAAGATGATGACGACGATGCTGTTGTTGTTGATAGTGATGTAAATATCAACTCACTGACGTCATCATCTTCGTGATGACCATTTTCCTGTTTACAGATATATTGAAGAGAATGTTAAAATCTGGTCCATCCAACGCCCACATCTCATCTGTCAAGAGGAATGCCCTCTCTCTCGTCGCCAACATTACATTCAAAAATAAAACACTACAAGATTTGGTTAAAAGACATTTATTTCTATTATTATTGTTATTGTTATTATTATTTTTATTTTATTTAGTTGAGGGGAAAAGGCGGAATTGAAGCTATCCTGAATATGACTGCCATTGATAAATTCTGCCCAAGTTCGTTTAATTCCTTCATTTATTTATTTTTTCAATCATCTATCCATTCGTTCATTCATTTCATTCATTCATTCATTTTTTTTCAGCCAATCAGCAGTGGGCACTCCTCGCCATACACAGCTTGTGCGTTGGAAATCCCGAGAACCAGGAGTACATATCAAAACTGAAAGTAGAACGGGTCAGCGAACTGAACAATGACCTTCGATCGGTCGGGGTCAATGTCAAGGTCGTCGATGGAAGGTTACGTTTTGAAAGCTCGTAAATGCATCAGTGATTTGACCGTTTTGCAGCATAGCATTTTTTTAAATTCTATTTTTTTTTAATTTATTTGACGTTTTATTGTTTTATGTGTAAATAAAAGTTATTCATTTATTTATTTAATTCTTTTAATTTATGATGATCATGTGGTTTATTACGATTAATAAAACTTGAGATATTGTGAAAAAATATACGTTTATTATACGATCGAATTGAAAGGAACATTTCAGTACCCTGTTAACTTGTACAAATACGTTAAATTTCCGCTTCCAAAATCCTGAAAATCGTTGAAAAAGTACAGACTTTAGGAATTTTTAACACATAAAAAAACCTTAGAAACACTAAATAAATTTGTGATTTACAAAAAGAATCGAGTTTCATTTTAATTAGTCTATTAATTAATAAAATAGTTGATTAATTAACTATTAGAATCAAAATGCGACCTACCCCATGTGGAATAGAGTCCAGAAGCCAAAGCCGACGATAACTATGCCCATTAGGCACATTATGCCAAACAGTAGCCATGACGCCATTGCTAATCCAACGTTCAATTTTGCTTCTGTGTATCGTTCCGTGTGTATGTGTGTGTGTGTGTGAGTGTGCGTGAGAGAGAGAGTATTTGGTTGAATGATTTTATGTTGATGTGTTTATTATCAACAAAAATGATTGGAGATATGGTGCATGGGTGTGTCTGTTTTTTTGTTTGCCTACATGCGTTTGTGCTACTGCCTGCATCTGGGCATACCTATATAGCGAGGATCTCCTTCTATAGATTATACATTGTGATACTTTGTCGCCGATAATATTAATATATATAATTTGGCTACAATTCTCTTGCATGCATCCATTCCCTGGCAAGATTTGTATACACTATCGTAGGAAATATTGTTGTGTATTAATATGGTCTAAAAAATTTAAACTAGTTAAGGCACCTGCAACTGTACGAATTTTTTAAGAGCCATAACCGACATAACAACAGAACAATCTCGACAAAGACGACATTAACATGGAAACATTCACACCACGGACAGCTCCAACTACACCAAACCACGCCTAACTAACGCCGATCACAGTAGAGTCCTTTAAAATTCTGTTTGCACTTCTCAGATGGGCAGAGTCCGGTGTAAAAATCGCACTGCCCGTCGCCACAGAAGCAGGTTTGTATGCAGGAGTAGCCGTAGAAGTAGAGGTTGCAGGTGCTGAAGACGCTGAGGTAGCTGGGTCCGCCACAAATCTGGTGTTTGTTTCCGTTGCACTCCATGTCGCAGTTCTCCTCGTTTGTCTTGTCTTTGTGTAACACGTAGCTGTAACAACGGCAGTCTCCTTGGTTCTGATAAGGTGTGTGTGTGTGTTTGCGCGTGTATTTGTGTGTGCGTGTGTTCGTGTGCGTGTGTACATTATGTTTTGTGCGCCTGTGCGTGTGAGGGTACGTTTTTTCACCAAAATAATGCAATAATTTTCGTATTTGTTTATGATGAGTTTGATTCTTCGCTCGAATGCTTTTCTCTTTCTGTCGCAAGTTTTTATAGATATCCTTTTTAAATTTTCGCCAAGTCCATTCACTGGTTCGTTGGTCCATTCATTCATTCATTCATTCATTCATTCATTCATTCATTCATTCATTCATTCATTCATTCATTCATTCATTCATTCATTCATTCATTCACTCATTCATTCATTCATTCATTCATCCATTCATTCATCCATTCATTCATCCATTCATTCATCCATCCATCGAACTGACCATGAGTGCTGCAAACGTTTTCTTCCTATCCCTGCAGAAATAGATGCACGCATCGATGGACATCTCCTCCTCGTCCAACAACTCTTCTGATTGGCCGTCAGATATCGAGTAAGAATAGCAGCCTGGTTAATTAACATAATTTATTCAACTAATTGACGCATTTATTTGATCAATTAACATAATAATCTGGCCAATTAGCTAAATTCAGTCAGCTATCATAATTAACAAATGACGGTGTGAGTCTGCGAGTTTGAAAACGTTGAAAATTTATGCTGTTACAAAATCCTTCTCCCCGATTTCAAAGTTCAACTAATAATGACGTCATAATAAACCTCACCGACGTATGTAGTAGGGATGTACACGTACGATGAGAACTTTTCCAGATCTGAATTTTTCGGTCTTTTTGCAACTGTACTGTTCGGGTTGAATTCGCCACTTTCCTCATCTTCCTCCTCCTCCTCCTCCTCTTCCTTCTCATCCTTCGGTTCTACGTCGTTTGTGTTTCTTCTTTGTCTTAATTTCTTGTTGGAGATGAACTGTTGTTGTTGTGGTTGCTGCTGTTGTTGCTGTTGCATACTTTGGTTGTCATTGTTTAATTGGTCAAAGTTGATGTCGAAGTCTGTGTAATCAAGGTTGATGTAATTATCGTGGATTGCATTGATTGCTGTGTCGTTGTTAACGTTGTCGTACGCGTCGTTGTTTTTGTGGTTGGTTGCATTTTGGGCTGTGATGTAGTGACTGTTGTTGCTGTTGTTGTGGATGTTATTGTACGTTGTCGGAGATTCGTTAGCGAGGACTGCCGCGTTATCAACCATTGTTCTCATTTTAATTGAAATAAATTTGTTATTGTTGTTGTTATTATTACCATATTTATCATTAATATTCCTCATATAATTATTCTTGTTGTCATTGATGAGATTTTTTTTACTTTTTTCATTTTTGAATTTATTTTGATTTCTCGCTCTCAATTGGTGGGTCAAATCCCATTCGTAGTGGAACATTCCGCCGCCCTTCTCAACGCCTACGTCAACAACAAAATCATATTTACCGACAACTACGTTATTATTATTATTAATGTTGTTGTTGTTGTTATTGTTTTGGCGAGCTTTTTTAAACTCATCCAAAATTTCTTCACCAGTTTTTAATTTTTTGCCGCTCCTGATCATATTAAGCAAAAGTTGGTTTAACTTTTTCCGGTTTAGTTTTTGTTCATGTTCTTTCAAAGTTTTTGGTCTTTGGTCAAAGTTAATGGATAATTCGTTTATCCTCGGCTGTCTGGTTTTTAACATTTTTGAATTTGAGGCTGTTAAATTTCTTTGGTTCAGCACGTTTTGAACGATTCGGGAATGTTGAATTAAGTTTGCTTGAATTGTACTGTCATTATCATTATTGTTGTTAGTGTTGTTAGTGGTAGTAGAAGTAGCAGTAGTAGTAGCTTCAGTATCGTCGTTGTTCTTGTAGTTGCTTTCATTATTCAAGAAATTTTTAATTTGATCATAAAATATACTTTCGTCGATGTAATTGTTGTTTGATGATATTTGAAAGCCTCTCAAAAAACTCCCTCCTAACTGAAATTCATTCAAGGTTGTAAAATTAGGATCAAACGTTAGTCTAGATGGCACGTTCGCCCCAAACATTTTGTAATTGTTTGTGGAGTGTGTTGTACGGGAAGTATTTTTATTTACGACATTTTTCCATTGCATTAACAGGACCAAGTTAAACTTATATAGGGAGATAATAACCCATAAAAATAATAACAATAACGATAATAAAATTAATAAAAACTGAATAATGAATAATAATAACGATTTTTTACAAAATCTCTTTTTTTCTGTCGCGGAAAGTTGCTTCATGTTTCATAATTCTCACATACAGATATCTAAGCAGACGCTGATTCATTCATGCAAAACTGCTACAACTCAATCCAATCTCCTAACAATGTTTAATAAATAAATGAATGACTTGAGCCAAAATTTATCAAAATTCTCAAAAACAGGTTAACTGCTGAACAAACAACACGGCGGAAATGGCGGCTGTTTGTCATCTACGGTGACGTCAATTGTTTCGGGCGCGTTTTTGTTCAGGATTCAGAATGTTTATTCGACGAACGAGAATAGGTCAAATGGATGTTATTTATTTTTAGATATACAATTAAAACTGACAAAGTCAACTATTTTGTATTTTCCTTTTTGGGACTGAAAATAATAATAATATAATAATATTAATAGTATAATAATAATAATAATAATAATAATAATAATAATAATAATAATAATAATAATAATAATAATAACTATACTTAAAACTACCGTAATTTGGTGAGATGCGTTGAAACAAGAAATAAATGTGTGATGTTAGAGCTTAATGTAACTAGGCATCCGTTTCCGTTGTCTGAAGAAAATAAAGGAATGACGGATCACGTATCACATTATGAAACATATATCAACAAACATCGTAATCAAAATGAACATTGAAACACATACAAAAGTATACAAACACATACCAAGAAACAGACATACAAACAAATAAACAACATATACAAACACATACATATACACACGCAGTTGTGGATACGCTAAAAATACAAAAAAACACAACACGAAAACAACATTAAGTGCTAATCTTTTTTCCAATTTTAATTTTAATTAATGACTTATTCTTTATACTATCATTAGCCTCATCCTGTTTTCAATGCCACCCTGCCACCCACCCACCCACACACACACACACACACACACACAACACACAACACACACGCAACATACACACACGCACAGACACAAACAAATGAATGTATAAATATGTTTATTTACATATTATTTTGCAAAACCTTATATAAACAAAGCTTCACATTTAGAGCAAATTTCTTGATTGCTATTAATAATATAGGTTAAATTGTATTATTTTTGATTTGATTGTAATAAAATTATTCGTATCTATAAAATTATTTACGGTTAATTAATTAATTTAAATAAATTTTTGAAAAATTATTGTTATTACTATTGAAAAGTTAATAAAATAGCCTTATTTAACACTACAAATGTCTATTTGATGTGCCAAAATTGAATAATTTTTAAAATAAACGTAAAAATCTTGCAACAGGAGGTTCTTCAGTTCCTTTTTCTTCAAAATTTAAATTAAATTAATTTAAAATGAGAAGCAAATGCCTGTTCGTCATGTTTCTTTGCTTGGCTACAGTAACGCATCCATACAACGTCAGGCCTCAAGGCTAGTCTTTACAAAATCTTTACATATTTGTCAATAAGTGTTTACAAACCTATCACGAATGTTTCACAAAATGTTGTGGCAAAATTTTAACAATATCACAAAATGTATACATGCACAACGACACCTCCCGCAACAACATCAGCAACAACGACATCATCATCACCACAACCACCAACAACAACAACACACAGATGATGAGAACGTGACAGATGCTTATAGCAAAATGAAGTATTACACTAACAAGGATATACAGAAATTTGTATACCACTACTACAACAACCATAACGACTACAACAACTACAACTCCAACTGTAGCAACATTACTCTCAACAGCATAATTAGCAAAGTGTTGAGAATGACTAGAAACATCAAACTACTACCCCCACACCAACAACAACAGAACCATAAAAATTACATTCGAGGAGAGGCTCCAGTCAACTTAACTTATAACGACATCCTCAACTACCACAAAAACATCAACCACAACCACTACAAAAACAGTAGCAGCAGCAACCACCACAACTTTCAAAAATACACCTGGATAATGAAACCGAAATTTCACAGGTCAAGGCATGGTAACCAAGACAGAAGGAACATTGCAGGTGGGTCGGTGAATGATCATTACAAACTGACCGACAAAATGAAAAAATTATTCCCCAAGTTCATATACACCGGACTCGGAAAAAGATTCGCAATTAAAGTGTCGGTTAATAATTGATTTGAATCGGTAAATTGTTTGGTAAAATCGGATTTTTTTAAATCGGAATTAATAAAATTGTGAAACTTATTGACGTACATTCGTGACACAGGCGATATAGAAAACGTTTTCATTTATATCGATACCGATTCGGTTTCGAATAGATGCAATTAATTTGTTTGAAAAAAACATTTGAGACTCAAACAAATTTTTTTATTATTCTTTAAAAATCAGGATCTGACAGACGCAGAAATTATTACAGCATACAAGGCAGTAATACAAAATTACAACAGTTTGTCTTTAACCCGATGTAAAATTTAGCGGGGCTAGGATCATGAAATATTCCAATGTGAGGATAGCTTAATTAGTTTTATATACTGTTCTATCCACCCCATATCATACCTATAATGAAAAAACATTTGAAATTCATAGAAAAACTGTGTGCGGATATAAGCGTGCTGTCACCTCGCAGTTAAAATCTCATGAGAATCAATTAAGAACCAGATTTCCACAAACGAATCCAAAACGACGTTAGTTACACATGAAAAAGTTATCAGTGGTGGAAGATCCTAACCTAAGCTTAACATATTAAAGATTTTA
This sequence comes from Helobdella robusta, assembly GCF_000326865.2. NCBI lineage: Eukaryota > Metazoa > Annelida > Clitellata > Rhynchobdellida > Glossiphoniidae > Helobdella > Helobdella robusta. The sequence continues at coordinate 5,581,764 of NW_008705254.1, forward strand.
CAACTTAATAAGTTAAATTGCAAAACTTAATCAGATTAAAACCGAACAAAAAAACACGAGGTAACAATAGTGATTTTTAATAACACGAAAACAGGTCAAATAAAAATTATATATAAATAAAAAAAAAATCAAAGTCGAGTTTATTTTAAAAATTAATTCCTATATCTACAATCTTTGACTACGTGGTTCTGACGTCATTACTACCAACGTCATCACTGTCTATTTTAGTTTTGCTTAAATGTTTCGTCGGTGACGTCACCGTGGCCATACTGTCCACGGTGAAATCTTGCGTCTGATTGGCTGACGTGCAGATCACGTGTAAGCCCCCATCACTGAATAAATTAATACAGAAACTCAATCATCACTTCAGTTCAATACTAAAGAATAATAAACTATATAATATTATATTAAACTAATTACGCTAAAAACAAATGGCTTACTGTTTGAAATGGAAGACAACATCAACTATGCCATCTTCACTGACATTGGGTAGGACGATCTGCCACAATATATCATTTTTTTACATTTTTTAATTCAAGTTCATTTCATTTTAGTATTTAACAAACGGCAATACAACTACCTAAAGCATTAAAATGCAATTAAAATAATCGTCCAATTAATAATTTAGCTAATTAAATTAAATTAATCAATTAATTTACTAATTATTATTGTTCTCAAAATTCATTTACACATAGACTTAAAAGTAAATTTTGTAATTTTTTATATAAACTATGCATCAATGACAGAACCGGACCTTTAATAAAGATTCAAGTTTATTGTCGTTGCCATCATCACCGTTGTCACCTTGGCAAGCCCCAGCGCCGTCACTCAGTCCATTTAGCATCTTTGGTTTATTTTTAGCCGGAGAATTATACCCCTGTAATATGTGCAAGATAGCAGAAGTTTGACCTTGACCTAGTGAAAAGTGAACTTGCCTTCGAAAAGGGATAGCTGTGAGTCTTTCAAACAGCAGATGGTGCTTGCCCTCTTGCAACTGCAGTGATTTGAAATATTCAATCAGTGACATAATATTGAAACCATATGATATTCCATAAATACAGCGTAACAAGAATTGAAATAAAGCACCTCGATGAAGATATCTTTAGGTAGGCACGGTAGTTTGTGCAGGTTGGAGAATAGGTTTGTCTCTTCTGGGTTACGAGACACCAGGATAGAGGCCTGCAATTAACATACTTTATTAATAAATAATATGTATATAAGGTGTTAAAACAGTCAAAAAATTAATGAAACGATTATTATTACCTGTAGTGCGGCGCCAACCGCAACAACTTCATCCCCACTGATGGTATTTAAAAATTCAGCAGAAGCAAACATATCTCGAATGTTCTGCTGGAGGGAAGCCATCTTTGAAACCCCACCCGACATAATAACTTTATCAATGTCGTTCAAATTAAGTCCCGCCATCGCAACGACTTGTTTAATGACGCTGACACATGATTGGACGAAGGAGGCTGACAGGGCATCCAATCGACTTCGAGATATGACGCATGAAAAGTCGACACCCTCATATAATGATTCAACGGAACAGGTGGATGTTGGTAGGTTAGAGAGGGCGTGCTTACAATTTTCAACAGCCAATAGGAGCTTAGCAATTGATCTTTCATTTGACTTGCAATCTAGTCTAGATTGTCTGGTAGAAATGTTAAAATAGCCTTTAATGTTAAAGGCACAACTGCAACCACAACAACAAAACTGACACAACATTAATACTAACTAAACCCCAAAAAAGAACCAAAACAAAATTCCCACAAAACCTTTTGAACTCATCAACGAGGAACTTAACAAGGAGATCATCAATAATATGACCACCCAGGCTATCATCATGTAGTTGGCCCACGATTCGATACATGCCGTTGACGACCGACACCACGGAGACATCAAGGGAGTGGCCGCCTGCCCTGAAGACCAGGACATTTCTGTCATCATGTTAGTCGTTTGTTAGGTTTTTTTTATTTTCACTGTTGGCAGTATTATTTTTATAACAGCACTATTAAAACTTCTACATTTTAGAAAAACCAAAAACAACAAAAAATAACACAAACAACATACAAATACAAACATACAACAGCAACAAAAAAACACACAAACAAAATACAAACGCACACATACAAACTAACAAATTCTTATCCAGATCAGACTGTCCAACATCATATGCAAGCACTGCAGATGAACACTCATTAATAACGCGCAAGACATTGAAACCGGCTGACTTTGATGCTTCTCTGCAACAACAACAACAATAATAACAATAACATATAACATTAATAGCAATATCAACAACAATAAAAACGACACCCAACTGACTTTATAATTGATCTTTGCTGTTCGTCGAAATATGATGGCACCGCTACTACTGTATCATAGGTGTTAGTCTGGCAACCGAAACTTTTCGCTGTTTCTGATGTCATTAACATTAATTAATACAGCATAACATATTGCAACACAACACACAATTAACATTTAAACATAAAAACTGAAAATAAAAAACTAACCAAAAACTCTAAATATTTAAACCCCAAAAGAAAAACATTAAACACATGCGTAAAGGTAGATTAAACAAAACAAACACACCAAAGTTAACTTAATTACCCATTATCTTTTTGTAGACGAGTTTAACGATGTCTACAACTCTATATTGCGAGATTTTATCTTGATATGTTACTTGATACATAGGTTCATTGTTTTTGTTGATGATCTGTAAAGTAAAAATGATTGGAAATAAAATTTTTATATAATAAAATAAAATTTTAAAAATAGTGTTGAATAATCATTAAATAAAAAAAAAAAAATTAAATAAAAAATATAACCTTGGCATTAGTCGATTTAGCTAACTGTGCTGCCAAGCCATCATCAAATTTTCTCCCCACTAACGTCTTAACATTGAATATCGTGTTGGCAGCATTCCTAATGGCATTGTGCTTCGCAGCTAAGCCGATGGACTGGATTTAAAATTGAAAATAAAAAATTTCATTTCAAAATTCTGAAAAAACTTTGGTTGGGAAAAAATAAAAATAGATACAAAATTAATCATTATTCAGAAATTTGTTTAGAAAAAAAAAAAAATATAAAAAAATCAATTACAATTTCATTTCCATTGAAAGCAACGACGGCTGGAGTGACTCGATCTCCTAAATCGTTTGCTATAACCTGGCTTTTACCATCCTGTGCCAATAAAAAAATAAAAATTAAATTAAATATAATTAATGATAATTTAATAAGTAATTAATTATTAATTTCATAACTTTACTTTTTACAGTTTACAAAAAAAACCAGTAAATAACAAAAATACAATCAAAGTCAAAACAACACAACACTTATCACTAACTTATCGTGATTAAACTAAACAAAAAATTAAATAAAATAATAACAAAATAAATAAAGTAATAATAAACTAATTGACTATTTAATTTTAATATTAATTAACCCTGCAAACTGCAATACAAGCAGTGGACGAACCAAAATGAATACCGAACACGGATGAAGACATCGCTGATTTTTAAATTTCTAAATAAATTTAACTTTTAAATTTATAAATTTTAAACTATAAATAAACAATTTAGTTATTCAATTCTGCCTATTAAAAATTAAATTAGTTTAACGAACGAGAGATAAACGCTCACGCTGATCAAATTTAGAATCGAATTAACTTTTCACCATAGATTCTTTTTTAATTGTACGTATATATATATACACACACACTACTCATTTACATACATCCAATTGTCATTTCAAAAAATATGGCGTAATTATTAATTTATTTTATCACAGAAACAAGAACGGAATCAAATTGATGATAATTGTCAAAATAATCAACTAAACTTATCAAAATTACTTACAAATGATTCGAATTGGTGATAGAAGAATGTCATTCACAACCACCCTCAAAGGCACAATCGCGTGAAGATTTCATCAAGTTTTAAGGTATATCGAAAAAATCAAGATATATCTAAATAATTATGAGATATATCTAAATAATTATAAGATATATCAAAATAATTAATAGATATATCGAAATAATTAGAAGACATAATTAAATAATCTACGCTTATATTAGTAAATAAACCAACAAATAAATTAATTTTGAAAAAAAATAGAAAGTTGGAAAATAGAAAGAAATATATAGAAAACAAACTCAAAAATATAAAATTATCCATTTTAAATATAAAAATATATCCTATATATATAAAAATAAAGAGACAAACACAACAAACGAATGAATGTAGTACCTACCTAGTAAAATATAAAGAATGGAAAAAAAATAATTGAAAAACTATACAAAGAGCAAAGTTTTCTGTTCATAAATTTTATCATAAATTTTAGATCATGATAGGAAACTTAAATGCAATTTAAAACATAATAAAATGTTTTGTATCTATTTTTGATAAATTTAAAAAAAACATCATAGACACGCTGTTTAAACAAGAAAATGTAAGTAGTAGTAACATTACTTAACCAACCTCAACCCTGATTAACCACAGCCCAGCAATGTTATCATTAAGATAACAAATAAATTAGAAAAACAAACAACCGTTCATTCATTTATTCATTCGTTCGTTCGTTCATTCATTTATTTATTCATTCATTCAAACATTTAATCATTCTTTCAATCATTTGTTTATTTAATCTATTATAGAAACATATATTCATTTAGAGTTACATATTTATCTATTCATTCACCTAAACATCCATCCATTAAATCACAAAATCAAATAATTAATTAATTAATCATTCATTCATTCATTCAATCAATCACTCACTCACTCACTCACTCACTCACTCACTCACTCACTCACTCACTCACTCACTCACTCACTCATTCATTCATTCATTCCTGGCCGAATCCTTCAGTTTCTTCTATTGCGTAGGTTAACTTTTCAGCGAGTTGGTCGTAGGTCTTGTAGGGCGGTAGATCGATCCGGTTGAAGCAGGTGTGAGACCTGGGCAGCCACGACTCCTTACCCATCTTCTCAATGCAAAATTTCTGTGGTCCGTTGTTTCCTGATTGATTGGACGATTGAATAGGTGACCGGTTGATTGATTGAATGAATAATTGGTTGGTCGATTGATTGATTGAATGAATGATTGATTGGTCGATTGATTGAATGATTGAGTGGTTGGGCCACGCCCACACACAGGAACTGACCAATGAGATGAGAGAAACCGCCAAGAGGCAGACGACAAGTGCCCGTCACAAATTGGAGTAGGCGAGTTCTTCTCTCATTGTCTAAGTTGTGTACGAACTTTTTGAGAGAAAAAAATTAATAATAATAATAACAACCAACAACAACAACAACAATAATAAGAATAATAATAATAATAAATTAGGAAGAACCTTCCAGAAATGAATGATGGTTTTCGATGTTGGCGTGTAATGTCTGTAGATCGTATTCTTTTGCCAATCATCAACGTTTATCTCCTGCATGCCACATAGCATCAGCTGGTTGGTTGTGTGATCAATTGATTGGTTGCTTGGTTGATTGATCGATCGATTGGTTGCTTGGTTGATTGATCGATCGATTGGTTGCTTGGTTGATTGATCGATCGATTGGTTGCTTGGTTGATTGATCGATCGATTGGTTGCTTGGTTGATTGATTGGTTGTTGGGGATATTGATTGAGTTATTAATAATCAATCAACTGGTTGGTTGATTGATTGATTGATAAATTATTTAATCGATGAATGAATGAATCAATTAATTGATGAATTAGCTAACTGTTTCACGAAAAATTCAACCGATTGGTTGGTCCAACGATAAATTGATAGGTAGGATTATTGATTAATTGATTGGCCAATTGATTGATTGACTGATTGATTGATAAAATAATATTATAGCGAATTGATTACAAATTGAATCGATGATTAATAATATCCAATCAATCAACTAACTGACCAACCAGCCAACTGACCAACCAACCAACCGACCGACCTCTAACTCTCTTTCATCTAAGAGAATAAGCCACTGTTTGGGTATGATTTCGTGGAATCCACTTTTAAACGCTTTCATCTGCTCGTCCACGCCTCTAGTGAATAGTGAGTTAATCTTCAATCTGCTCGATGATGTAATGCAGTAATTGATTGATTGATTGATTGCCAGATTGATTGATTGCCAGATTGATTGATTGCCAGATTGATTGATTGATTGACAGATTGATTGACTGATTGATTGACTAATTAATTGAAACAATGTTATGATCAACAAATTTGAATTATCAACTAATCAAGTAATTTATGAAGCGGCCAATGGCTTCACCGACTGACCAACCAAAGATATTATAAAACACAAGATATCAACAATATTGCGATACATTTATTATATACGTATACGTGATTGACATTCATAATATCCATGTCGTTAACAAAACAACCAATGAAATTAAACTGACTCGATGTATTCCAGTTTGCTCTGTTCAGTAACTTTGATATTGTCACCGCCCTCTTTCAATTCGTAGTGTTCCAATTGGCCAAGGACGTCGATGTCGTCATTAAAGTAGATTTCTAAATCATCGGCGTCATCGATGTTGTGAGTTCTGATTGGTTGTTGAATGGTTGGTTGATTGATTGAGTGATTGAAAGTCAAGCCAACCAACCAACCAATCAACAAATCAACCAACCAACCAATCAACCAACAAACCAATCAACCAACCAACTCACTTGAGCCAGAGTAACGAGTTATACATGTGCACATCGTGGCTCTCGACATCTTTCAGGCAGAACTTCCTATTAAGAATGCTCTTGTAGAAAGAGAGGGAGAAACCACTATCTATGAACTTGCCATGAAACAAAGCCTACAGTAATAATAATAATAATAATTATTATTATTTATAATACGAAAAGAAAAAAATAATAATAAATAATAGTAATAATAACGCCAGCAACAATATTAAATGATAACGGTGTAGTCTCTATAAATCTATATACAGGCATATACAAACACAAAGACACACACAAACACACACGCACGCAAATTCACGGCATGCGTAAACACGCGCAAACCAACAGATTAAACAATTTTTTCATACGACGTTTTTGAACTAAGTCACTTCAACACCAAACTAGCTAGCTAAACAGCACTTCTAACCGTTACGCTAGTAAGACACCAATTCAAATTAAAAATAAAACAAAACAACAAAATCTTTAATCACCATTCCGACAAATCTCCCAATGAAAGTGAAATATTTTAAATAGTCCGGATTAACGAAGGACGCTGGATTAATCTGGAGTCTGTAGTTATGGTTGTTGACGTATTCGAACAGGCTGAAGATGGGATTGCAAACTTCGTGCGAGAGCCTCATGAACCAATCTCTGTTAGGATAATTAATATTATTATTAATTATGATTACATATATTATGATTATTATTATTAGTAGTATCATCATCATCCTCGTCATAAACCAGTTCCTGTTATGATTTATTATTATTATTATTATTATTATTATTATTATTATTATTATTATTGTTATTATTATTATTGCCATCATCATCATCATCATCAAAACCTTGCCACGCCCCCGTAGTCCAGGGCGTCCTCATCCTGATAGGAAATGAACAGTTTCCTCTTCAGATCGGAAGCTGGAATCCTCGATATCTGCACTCAATTAATTAATTAACTAATTAATTGAACAATTGTTATCTGATTATTCTAATGTTATTGAGTGATAAATATCGCATACACACGTTCATATAGATTCACAAACATACACGTAAACACACACACACATACAGAAAGAGAGAGAGAGAGAAAGAAAGAAATAAAGAGAGAAAAAGAGAGAGAGAGAGAGAGAGAGAGAGAGAGAGAGAGAATCAAACATACATCTATGTGATCTATGTGTATGCATGCATATGCATTGCATATGCCATATGCTTTAGAAGAGGCACCGTTGAAAAAGAACTTAACAAATTTCCTAAATTAACAAACACTTACATACATTCACATACACACAGACATGCACACACACACACACAAGCAAACATACATACATACATACACACACACACACAAACCTGTATAAATGAATCCTCAAATAGATGCTCTCTTGATAGGATAATCTTCACAAATCCTGGCGTAGCGTGATTCTGAATGGGATTGACGGAATAAAAGAATGAAAATAAATTAAATGAGTAAACAGTGAAAGAATAAAAAATTGAGAGAAGGAATAAAGTGAAAGATTGAATGAGCAAAACATTGAAGAAATAAATGAACGAATAAAAATATAGATAAGAAAATAAAAAAAAAGAATCATTTTCAACCATCCACATTCTACTTCTCAGCACCATCATCGTCGTCGTCATCGTCATCATCATCATCATAAACTGTGTCATCGTTATCACAATCAGCATCATTATCGTCATCAGCGTACCACACAATTAAGTCTGAATTGATTCATCTTCCATTTAAAATTCCTCTCGTACTGTAGAGCCACTCCAAAGTTCCCTATGGGACAGCTGCAATAATAAATCATAATTATAATTATTATAATAATAATAATAATAAAAAGAAAAAAAAGAGGAAGAAGAGGAAAAAGAAAAAAAGAAAGAATAAAAAATAGCAGAGAGGCAATCAAATTTTTAACCAGAGACACAAACGAATTCACAAACAGACAAGCAAATTCCCAGTCTAAATAAACGGATTCTCAGACAGTGATGCAAACATTCAGAAGGACAAACAAATTCCCAGAAAGACAAACAACTTCCCAAACATACGAACGAATTGTCAGCGGACAAACGAATTCGCAAACTCTAACAATGATTCTGACAAAAACTAACACATCATCTTCTTGTATTCTAAAATTCTTCTATGTGGTTTTTGTTCTCAAGTTCAAACAAATTACACAAACTAACAAAGATAGACAGTCTTACAGACAGCCAGACAGACAGATAGACAGACAAACATTCAAGTCAGGCAAACAGACAGAGAGAGAGAAACAGACGAATAGACGGACATGGAACAACAACAGCAACTAACACAACATGTTCTTTCTTCCGAGGATCTTTATACGTCGTCGTCTTGTTGTTGTGGTTGATGAAGTAGACGACACCGCCATCTGTGAACGACATTTCCCAACCGTCTGGCAGAGGGTCATCTCGAAAAAAACTGATGAAGATGATGGAGAAAATGGAGAAGATGAAGAAGATGATGGTGATGTTAAAATAAGATGAAGATGATGGAGAAAGTGATGAAAATGAAGATGAAAGCCATTTTAAATGTTAATCATATTGGGCCAAAACATAGACTTAATAAATTTTTCTATAAAACTGGTAATAAAAAAAACATTAATATAATAAATAAAAAAATAAATAAATAAATAAACAATAATAATAACCTCTGCTGTCGTGGATCCTCCCACTGAGTAATTCGCAGCCTCCGATTGGTGTAATATACCCTGCCCCTTTTGTCTATGTTCAATTCTGATTGGTCAAAATGAGCCACAATAATAATATATAAATACATATACTAAAATATATGTGTGTGTGATGAAATTAATAATTTACTCAACTAATAAAATATTTAACTATATTAACTATTAAACTATAGTAAAATATTATGACCGAAAATTATGACGAAAAATTATTCAGGGGTGGCTAACCCCAGCCCTCTGGCAATGGTGATTCTTGACCTTGAACTTGCTCATCAGTATTCTCACCAACACCATTGCTATTATTATTATTATTACTACTACTACTACTACTACATTTATTGCTACTTTCATTATTATTGTTATTATTGCTAGCATTACCACCACCATTATTATTATTATTATTATTATTATTATTATTATTATTATTATTATTATTATTATTATTATTATTATTATTATGGCTATTAATGATGTTGCTATCACTGACATCAAAAACAGTATCCAAAAAGGTATCATAGTCATTATTACCAACAATATCATTGACGTTATTATTATTATTATTATTATTATTATTATTATTATTATTGCTGTTGTTGTAAGCATTAACATTCGGTGGCGTCACGGATGACGTCACCGACGACGCCATATTGTATCTACTATTGAGAATGCTGTCGATGTTGTTGTTCTGCATGGCTAGCCAGAGCTGGAACGAGTTGAGGTTGTTGAGCATGTTGCGAGTCGGCCTCTGCCATGTCGTCGTTTTGTTGTTGTGGTCTACGTAGTAGACGAGATTCAGGGAGGGGTCCACGCGCGCCTCCCATCTGGCGAAAGAATTAATTTTTTGGAAAAAATTGTTATAAATATTTTTACTACATTGTTGTAATCCTTGTTTGAATCAACCGTCTATGAACCACACCAACAACAGCAATGGTAATATAAGTACTACTACTACTACTAATAATAACAATAATAATAATAATAACCCAGGTGGAAGCACTCCGTCATCGTCGTCGTCATCATTATTGCGATTATCGTCATCATCATCGTTAGTGATGTCATAATCTTCAATTAATCTTAGGAAAGGTAAAACTCGAGATGTTGTCGTAGTTGTTGTAGTTGCTGTAGTTGGTGATGATGTTGTTGAAGATGGTGACGTAAATGTTATTAAAGACGACGACGACGATGATGGCGCTGATGAAGATGCGTTTAACGGTTTCATCCCAAATGATGATGCCAACAAAGATGGTGATGATGATGTCCTCCTTGTTACATCATCATCATCATCATTACTATTATTGCTACAATTATTATTATTGTTATTGTTATCTTCACTATCGTCAGTGTCATCAAAACCCATTAAATACAATAGCCTGTTATCACTGTCTTTCTTGACTGGCTTTGTGATGACGTTATTATTATTATTATTATTATTTCTGTTCTTATTATTGTTAATATTTTTATCATCATCATCATCGTAAAACGGTGATGACGATGACGATAGCGTAACAAGTGGCGGCGCCAATGATAAAGATGATGATGATATTTGAGATAATTTTTGAGGTGATGATGATGATGATGATGGAAGAATTGACGATGATGATAATGATGACGATGGAAATAATGGAATAAGTGATGTCGATGATGGTGACGTCATAGGTAATATAAAGGACGATGATGATGACGATGATGATGACGACGATGATGTCATTATCATCGTCGTCACATGGGGTTGTAAAATGTTTTTTGATAAAGAAATAGATGAAAATGCCATTAGAAACGATGATGATGATTGTTGCAAAGTTGATAATGATGATGACGATGAAGTATTTAAAAAAGGCAAATCATGATGCAGTAGTAATGATACCGACGATGATGATGAAGATGATGTTGATGATGACGATGCTTTTGTGGATTGTGACGTTAAACAACCTGTTGAAGATGGCGCTGATAGTAATGCTGATGACGATGATTGTGATGATATTGATGAATATGATAATGATGACGACGACGACGACGACGACGATGATGATGGTATCACAGATAAGAATGGCAAAGTGTTGGAATGTGCGGAGAAGAAATCTTTTGATAGAGTATCAAATGGAAACGACGATGACGACGATGATGATGGCGTTACGAACAATCCTGATAATGATGCATACAACGATGACGATGATGATGATGATGAAAATATTTGTGATGATGAGGATGATGATGATGATGATGTTAGAAGCGTTAATTGTGGTGTGGCGTTAAATATAGATTCCAAATCACTTTTATGATCTGGTGAGTAAACTGATGAAGACGAAATGAGATGATGTTTATCATTGTCGTCTGTGTTATCGAATGATATAAGAGGCTTATCTAATGCTTTTGTTGTTGCTGTAGTTAATGATAACGATGTTGTTGTTGATGATGATGATAATGATGATGTTAATGATGATGACTCTGTAGATACAACCAAAGGAGGAGATGTTGAAGATGATGATGATGATGATGACAAAGATGCCAATGATAATAAAGTTATTCGACCTGGTGATGATATTGATGTCGTTGCTGATGATGATGACAAAACAAGTGATGGCGATGATGACGATGATGATGAGAAAATAGAAGGTGATGATGACACTGAATTAGATTGGGAGTGTGTAGTTAGCTTCACATGTTGCCTTTGGGAGAGAGGTAAGGTATAAACAACTGTGCTAACAACTTTTGCCGTTCTAGAACGCTGTTGCAGCTGCTGCAGCTGATGTTGCTGTAGTTGTGGGGCATTGTTTGGAACCACTGAAGTTAATGTCACAGAGTTAAAACTCTCCATGTTCACTGACATGCGATCAAAAATTAACTCTAACTTTCCAACAACGTATCCACTATGATAGATATCTATTGTTTTCAGCACATTGGATACTGTATCAGTGAATGTGTGTTTGTGTTTGGTTTGTGAGTCAGTGAGTATGTGTGTGGCATTATAATGCAACAAAATAAAGCAAAAAACAACACAAAATACCACAAGTACAACATAAAATACACACAATACAACAAACAGTACAAAATAAAATATAAAAAGTACCTACATATCCCACCAGACTCAAGCAGAAGATTATAAAGATAGAGATCAGCGTAAGCAACATTTGTGTCAACTTGTAAAATGGAATGATCCCATACAGAAAAATGCAGATGGCTGTGCGGTGTGACCAAACTGTGGTGAGTAGTTGCAATGTTGTTTTATCATTAAAAATTATATTTATTAAATATATTATTTATTTATTAATTAATCCATTTGTGCTTATCTAAAAATTGTTTTTTTAAATAATAAAATCTTAATGTAATCTTAAAGTCTAAAAAAATTGATTGATGGATTGTCCAAGTGGTCTGACTAAGAAGTGACTGGTTGCTATAAATAATTGAATGATTGATAAACTATAATTATAATTGATAGCACGATTCAGTTGATTGATTGACTGATTGATAAACTAACATATCAAAAAGTTCATTCCACACGAATCTGAACTTTGAGTTGACAATGGTGGTTTTCCATTGCTTGTTCCTGTCATTGTTATCTACACTTAGCTCCACAAAGAGATTTGATTTGAAGAGTTTTGATAGATTTCTTATTTCTAGACTTGATACTGTAATTTATTATTGATGTTTTATTCAATTAATAAAATTCAATTTAATAAACAAAATATTGAATAAATTCGACATTGATTTTTAAAATTCTTTTATTCAATTTTAGAAAAATAAATAATTTAATTTTAATAGAATAATTAAATTTATAAATTATAATGTAAGTAATATCAATTACTAAATAATATAAATTAATATTAATACTTACCAGTTATTTGTATCATATGGATTTTGTTAACAGAAGAAGTATCATCCCCACTTGCCATTTTCAGCAGGGTATGTTGTATGTTGCTTGTATGCTTGTTGTTTGTATATGTATGTCTACAATTTTCACAAAAGTAACAACTATCCCATGTAATATACTTGATCTAACTTAACTTACCTAACGTATATTGTATTTTATACGTAATCACGACAATGACAACAATTAGTAATTTGTGTATTGTTTGCTATGCTTTCTGTGGTGCAAGGAAGTAAAGTCTAGGTACTAAGTCACTGTAATATATATAATATAAACTTAGTAATATAATTCAAGTAAAAGAGGTTTTTAAGCTTTCTAAGTTCAAGTTTTTAAGCGTTAGTAAAATTAAAAAAATATTTACAATGTATAATTTTAATTTTTAAAATTAGCTTTGCTCTGAGTTGCAGATACTCTGAGTTTAAGATTTTATTATTAAAGTTAACTTTTAAAGGTTAAAACTTACTTTCACTTTTAAATCTCTTGCCTAAAAATGTCGGAGTCTATTAAAAACATTGACGATGAACAATTACGAAAACAACTTGAAGGCTATTTTGGCCGGAAAATAGGACCCATTACTTACACCACTCGAAAATTATATTTGAAAAAATTAGAAAAATATTTGAGTGGAGAGAAGTCATCAATTGAAACCGCATCACCTAATTGGCAGATTGAGCTTGATGATAATGATGATGATGATAATCGTGGTGGTGACCCATCGTACTACAACATCCCCAGATCAAAAAGTCTAAAAAATGAGTTCGATCTTTCAAATATGTTTTCTAAATATACATATTTGTCAGAAGACAGCAGCTCATCTGCTGATAATTCCTTTCAAACCAGTCCACTTGCCCGCCCCAGTTTGCCGAGATCTCGATTCAACAAAGATCATAAAGAAGATAATTTTGTCAGAGGCGATGATGGCAAATCTAATATTACCATAAATAATGAGTTTCAGAAGCCAAGCACATTTTTATATAGTAGTAAAAGTAAAAGTAGTTATTTAACAAAAAGCCTGTATAAAAATAATGTGCCACAACAGCAGCACTGGTCTAGATATTTTTATAAGTTTGACTCTACTAGTGATGTTAAAAATAATTCAAAGATATCAGTTTTGTTGTTGGCTGCAGGGTTTTCAATTTTTTTGATTACTGCCTACATCTACTTGCAAAAACGTCTTAATTCAGTAGTATTTCAAGATCCAAAGGATTATTTTATAATTTGTCCAAAAAAGTCTTCAGATCCATTGGCACTTTGTGTTGAGAAGTCAGATCTCTATCGAATGCAAGAGTTGATGTCCAGCCTTATCATAATGGCAAGAAGTTTAGCTGGAGATTATGGTTGTGGTTACAGGACAACTAATGGCGTAACCAAGGAGGAGTTGGGTGTCTTCATCAGACACAATTCACACTTCAAACTCGACGTTGTTTTGACTATTCTTGTTAAAAACCTACATTGGAAAGTTCAAACGTTGAATTCGGATGGAAAACTTACTTTGGATATTGATGATATTGCAGTTGTTACCAGCTCAGAACCAATACTTTCACTGGGGTGTAGATTTGGAAGAACCATCAAAAAATTTATATACATCATTGTCACATTTTCGGTTTTGATTATTACATTAATCTTTGCAAATTTAGCATATAAGACCCATTTAAAACAACAAGAGTTGAATCAAAATAATGAGAATGAGTTGCTGGAAAAAGTCATCGATATCCTGAAACAGCATAGTGAGCTATGTGAGAAGGAATGTGGTAAGTACAACCCCTGGCTACCTGTTTCATATGTCAGGGACATGGTTCTACCTCTCAATGAAAGAATTCTGAAGGACAAACTCTGGCATAAAGTTATTAATAAGTTGAAGAAATATGAATCCAAACTTGTTTTCAAGGTCGACACTGTTAAGGGTGAAGGTATGCTTGCCATGGCTTTTATAGTTTTCTTTTTTCAAAATAGTATATATCTTAATGTATCCTGAATGCATAATCATGTTCTAACTTTTTTTACTATCATTTCAGATTATGAGGTGATGAAGTGGCAGACAAACTCAAGCGCATTGAACCACCACATGAATGGTGGTGGCAGTAGGGGCCACCTGAAAACATGGCAAGGGCCTGCAGTATCAAACAGTGAGAAGCCCATCCAAAAATTGTACCCCCCTCTGACGAATTGTTTGAAAGTTAGGAACATGTTCAACTTTGAGGTTGAGATAGGTGAGGATTGGAAGAGGGTCGTAAGGGACGCCATCTTGGAAAAGGTAGGTCCAGGCCATGGTATTGTCAGTCTGGTTGTTGATAACAAATCTAAAGAAGGCTGTGTATATATCAGGTTCGTTTTCTACTTTGATTTCATGCTCGATTACTTTGTGTCTTTGCAGCTTTTTTGTGTAGAGCCACTCAGTTTTATAGACAAGCACACGCCACATTCAATGAAGTGAGGACATTTTACATTAAATTAAATTGATTTTCAATAAAAACAAAAGGTGTGTTGATGAGAAGAAGGCAGGAGAGGCATTTGACAGCTTGCACTGTTGGTGGTTTGACAACCAACTCGTAACTGTGAAGTACCTTCGATTGCAAAGGTTCCTTGAAAGGTTCCCAGATGATGCCAACAACACGAAACCCCTACAGCCGTCTAATGAAGCCAGACTATCCCTCTCTTTGCCCTACCCAAAATCTCTGCTTGAAAATTGCTGAAGATGCAATGCTAGATGCATTGTTTTTTGTTACAGAATTTGTAACTTGTTTGACAAGATTCATTTATTCTTTCATTCATTCAATTTATCATTTATTGATTCATTTGTTCATTCATTGTTTTCTTTATTTATTCTTTCGTTCATTCATTCATTCATTACTTGATTGTACGTCTACTTGTTGAATTATTCTTTGGCATTAGAACTTCATTTAAAATTTTATTTTATTTTGTAATTCAAATTATTTATTCATCTCGATCAATAGTAATTAGACGCACGTGTGATCATTAACTTCTACGAAACCGTTTACTGCTAGAAACGACGGGGTAATTCGTATTAATTGCTATTTTTCTACTTATTTTTCTAACAAAACTAAACTTATGGCTGTAATGCACTACTAACTTATCATGCTTCTAACTTATCATGCTTTTTTAACAAGGCCCTCTAATCATTTGACGATTCTAGAAACGACGATAGCGATAATCAATTCTATCTTAATGATGATAATTTGACGTTGATGAAGCTAATCATGGTGATAATAGTATAAAATACAATATACGCTAGGTAAGTTAAGTTAGATCAAGTATATTATATGGTGCAGTTGTTACATTTGTGACAATAGTAGATTGTGCATTTTTACTTTTTCTTCTAAGTGATGCCGTCTAACTGTACAATGACGTCATTAAACTTTTCCGCAGGATTCTGTTTTTTAGACATATAGTTTATGATATTTTATTATAATTACTATTATCTTATTATTATTCTTATTGTTTGATTAAATTTTTTAAAAAACAATAAAATGTCTAATTTCTCCGAAAATAATAAATTAAAAAGAAATATAAAAAAGTTGAACAATGTTGAAAGTAGTGTTGAATTTTTGATATATATATATATATATATATATATATATATATATATATATATATGCATGGTTTTGATAGATATGTATGTATTTTTGCATGTATGTATGTTAATATTTTTTTAACATCACGGTGATCCCATTGATATTTAATTAATTAATTGGATTAATATTTTTTTATGTATGTGTGTATGTATATATGTCAATTGTTTCAACGAAGAGATTTTTAACATTGACATTCATTAGAGTTGTACACATATATTTAGAGTACAATATATGGGAGGTATAAAACACTTATGATCATATTTCAAATTGTTGGCACATATATTCATAAATTCATATTTTTATAAATATATTCTTAAATTTATATATTCATAGATATTTCGCTTATAACTTTATAGAATTAATGTATGCAATACATAGTGAACATTGTACAATTTTTCTATTCTACTTTTTGTCTATGTTTCATTTCTATGATAGCGATAATGAATGTTATTGAAGTAAATATAAACAAAACATTTTTAAAATAAATTTTATAAAGGGTATTATTAAAAATTTAATTTCATAAAATAACGACATCTAAAATATGAGTAACATTTACGTGCACGAACCACCTACGAACGGAAAAGTAGTTTCCCAATTCTACTTTTAATTTTTTGTTTACAATTTTACATGTTTTCAACATTAATTATTAATTATAATAATTTTAATTTTGTTTTCATAATTTAATTTAATATTGTAAATATTAAATAAAATTCACAACAATTCTAATTGATAATTTAGTTTTCCAATTTTTTAATTTTAACTTTTTAAAAATTTAAATTAGATAGATGTGTGTAATTTTTTTTGTAATACATTTTTGTAATATATTTTTGTAATACATTACACGGGGAGTTTAATTATGGAAAGCCATTCAGTATAAACTCTTCCCTTCTCTCTCTTCTAGGTGTTGTTGCAAACGACAGTCGGTGACATAGAAATTGAACTATGGTCTAAGGAGGCCCCGAAAGCCTGTCGCAATTTTGTGCAGTTATGCATGGAGGGCTACTACAACAAGACAATCTTCCACAGAGTCGTTAGGGATTTCATAGTTCAGGGTGGAGACCCGTTGGGTGATGGCTCATCACATGGGGAGTCAATTTATGGAAAGCCATTCAGTGTTTGTAGTTTCACTTCTGTAATTATTATTACTGTTATTACTATGATTTTATTTGCCAATAACGAGAAAAAGAATGTTTTGATTACTGAGTTTACAATTTTGCCTACTAAGATTTGTTATGTTTGTATTTCTAAAATGAAATTATGTGAAACCTTCCCTGCTAGGATGAGTTCCACTCTCGAATTCGTTTTGTGAGGAGGGGACTGGTTGCCATGGCGAACAATGGACCCAATGATAACACCAGTCATTTTTTCTTTACCCTTGCTGCTACCCCAGAACTCAACAATAAGAATACTATCTTTGGCAGAGTCAGTTCTCATTAACAAATTTATTTTCATTTTTTGCAGTTCAACAATTCTATTCAGTCGACATTATTTTAAATTTATTTAATTAAAGTTTGAAAACTAGCTTTCCTGAAATCTCCAACTGAATTCAGATCGGTGGAGATACAATTTACAATGCATTGAAACTTGTGGATGCTGAGGTTGACAAAAATGACAGGCCACTTTTCCCACACAAAATCTTGAAGACTAAGGTACACACCACACACACACACACACACACACATACACACATACACCCACATCCACACCTAATAAATAAATTGATAAAACACACAAAAAATTTTTCATTTTGTTGAATTAGGTGTGTTAATTTTAATGGCAGCTTCAAATAAAAACAAATTTGATAATTTTTTTCAGGTTATTGTCAATCCATTTGATGACATTGTGCCTAGAATTTTGAAAAGTAAAACTGACGATGATGAAACTAAAAAGAAAATTTCTAATTCTAAAGCTACTAAGTATGTGATGTTTTTATTTTTATTCTAATTCATCTGTTTTTTATTTTTTAATTTCACAATAATTACTTTTATATATATTTCATGTTTTGTCCTGAAACTATTGATAAGTCACGGTAAAATAAAATTAAAACAGATAAAATGAATTAATTTTTTAAAAAATAATCAAAGAAATTTTGGTCTGCTAACTTTTGGAGAAGAGGCTGAGAAAGAGGAAGATGATTTAATGAAAATGCCAGAAGTTAGTAACAATTTTACAATCTTTGGTTACTATTTGTTTACTGATTTATTTTTTAAAACAAATTTCAGCTATAAATAGATTCATTTTTTTTTCTCAGAAAATCAACCCAAAAAGCAAGAGTAGTCACGATTTACTGGATGATAAATACCTTTCAAAGGATATCAGACCTAAGAAGAATAATGATGATGACTATGTGGAAGGCGATGTTAAAATGAGTGACAGCAATAAGAAGGATGATGACTCTGATGAAGGAGTGAGTAACTTTCTTATGACATCATTCTTCCTTTATTCTTATTTTTATTTGTATTGCTCTTATTGTGCAATAGTTTCAATACACAATATACATGTATATATGATGAAGATGCTAATTTATGTACTATATATATATGCGTATATATATATATATTTATATATATATATATATATATACACACACATATATATATATATATATTGGTAATAGACCATATTGTAAAATATATATATATATATATATACATGTTTGTGATGTTATACATTGTTTCATACATGATTTTTTGTATGTTTATATTATAAAATGGTCATTTTTATCATTTTTCTTGATAAAAGATACATCTTTTTGTATAAAAATAAGAAAAATTTGTTTTAATATGATTTAAAAAAAATTTATCTAGTCGATGAATTCTAAAAAAGTCAGACTTGATGGGGTGAAAGAGAAGTTAAGGAGGAAGAAAATGAATGATGCAGTCTCGAAAAAGAAGAACCAAAAAGATGACGATGACGACGATGATGAAGTTGATGATAAAAAGAGAAGAAAGAGGCAGAAATATGATGATGAAAGTGATAAAAGTGATGATGCTGATGGTAATAATAAAGACCTAAAATACCCAGAGCTTGAATATTCATCTA
Organism: Helobdella robusta; assembly: GCF_000326865.2. Classification (NCBI taxonomy): domain Eukaryota; kingdom Metazoa; phylum Annelida; class Clitellata; order Rhynchobdellida; family Glossiphoniidae; genus Helobdella; species Helobdella robusta. The sequence goes on from NW_008705254.1 coordinate 5,601,641, forward strand.
AAAATAGAATGTAAGATTTTTTTTTTTGTTTTTATGTAAATATTTTTCTTATAAATTTTGTCTTTGGTAACCAGTTTGAAAAACTGTTTTGAATTTCCAGAAAAAAACTAAAAGAAGAAGCTAAACAGCTCAAAAAAGAGTTACTTGGAGATTCAAAAGGTGGTGATGATAAAAAATCTGATAAGAACTCTGGCAAAGGTTTTTATTTGTCACAATCATCATTACCGATATCAGAGTCATCATCATTATTACTTCACCATCATCTTCTCCAACTGCTATCATCATCATTCAATTATCATCACACCATCATTAACTCAGAAGTCATTTAGAAGAGGATTCAACAATTCTGCATCAACATTCTACACCAACATTCTACATTAACATTCTACATCAACATTCTTATCATCTTTCAACAAACCGTTTCAACACCACTCCCTACGCGCCATCAATTTACGTCGTCGCCATTCAATTTTTTGTAACCATTTTGTCACTTCACCATTGTTTCTATCATAAGAAACGTAATTTTCACTATCACAGTTTTTTTTATTATCACCACGTCACAAAATCACTATACTACATGGCAGATAACGTTAATCAGACATCGGTAAAATCATTCAAGAGGGACCTGAAAAAATATGAAAATTCAAAGACTTCTCAACAACCGAAAGGTGCTGATAGGGAAAAAACGACGCTAGATCTGCTCTCTAGATTTCAAGATAAATTAAACAGTACCAAAAGGTTGACTGCCTACGATAGTGACGACGACGAAAATGATGAGGATGCTAATCGCGACCCTGCCGCTGAGAAAGATGACGACTTCGCCAGCAATAAAGATCTTAGTTGGTAAGATGATGGATGGGTAGGACGAACGAAGGAATAAATAAATGAATGAATGAAAGAATGGATAGTTTTTCAACGTATTTATAATTCCGCCAATTGATTACAAACTTCGCCACAAATATTTTTTTCATTTTCAGCCAAAATTTTTTGTAAAAATTTACCTGAGTCAATGTTATTTATTCTAGGATGACCCACAGACTAAAATTCATTGAAGAAACAAACGCGGCTACAACGGCGGCAAAATCGACAACTGTTAAAACTACAAAAACGTCCACCAAACCAGCCATAGATAGCAGCTACAACAGCCACAGTAGCAACAACAAACCTTTAGCTAGTAAAGTACTTGATGCCAACGTGGCCGACTCGGATAGATACGTCATCTCCGACCCGAGAAATCCCATCAACGCTAGGAGGAGGAAGGAATCTTCAATGAAAATGAAAAAAAGATGAAGACTATTATTATTATTAATGTTATTTATATTTTTACTATTCATATTATTAGTAATATGTTTCGATTTGTATACTTGTTTACTGATAGCAAGTATCCATGCCAAAACCGTCAAACCGTGTAAACTGCGCAAAACGATGAGTACAACGTTATTTCGGTTCGGTTTAACAATAAATTATTTTCTATGTATGACAGACTAACTAATTTCCAAGTCCTAAGTAGCAAAGAACAGTCTTGTTCGTTGTGGTACATTTTATTTAATTTAGTTAAGATAGTTGGAAAACCACGCGCGCACGTTCTACACTTCACACAAAATTTTAATCCCATCAACTGATTTTTATCACAAAATAAGAAAAAAACAAGCAAACAATAAGAATAATAATAAGATAATAGTAATTATAATAAAATATCATAAACTATATGTCTAAAAAACAGAATCCTGCGGAAAAGTTTAATGACGTCATTGTACAGTTAGACGGCATCACTTAGAAGAAAAAGTAAAAATGCACAATCTACTATTGTCACAAATGTAACAACTGCACCATTCTTGTTGTTGAAAAAAATGTTGAAAGTAGTGTTGAATTTTTGAAATGTTGCGTTAACAACAGTCTGTTACCAATATATATATATATATATGGTTTTTGACAGTCAATATTTCCCTATATAAACATCAACCGCATTGATGATGATTCATTCGGAATCGAAATATGGCCTTATTTGCAGCACGAATTCGGAAAATGAGTTTATTTTGAATTTTAATAAACTAAACGTTCACTAAAAAACTTTAGTGAGAAAAATCGAAAAAACGAACTACAAACATGTTAACGCCAAACATTCGGTAGAATTTATAGAATATTGTAAATATAAATATATATATATATATACATAGATATATATATATTGTATAACTTGTACATACCTAACAAAATTTGCACACGTGTATCTCCTCACCTTACAACCATACATACAAACGAATGTTTTACATACATACGACTTAATAATAATAATAATAACAATAACAATAATATGGCCTGTCTTTCACATCATCATGAACTTCTGTAATTGATGACAGGCATTATGACTGTTAGAACCTGGATATGTGATATATGATACGTGTATTATAAGTATAATAAACGTATATTATACGTATAATAAATGTTCATTCATATTAAATGATGCATGCTATACGTGGTGGTATATTTATATCACATTTTATTCAATTGTGTATTGTGTAAGATCGGGGAATGAAAATTTTATTAAAAACAAATCCAACATTAGTTTTTCTGTTGAACTGTGCTGTACAAGAAGACTGGTCAAGGTTATATGGAAGGTAGATATCCAAGTGGTATAAGCCAGATCGAGTGCCTAGCACCAATCTATCCTCACCAATATCTAACGAAAGTGACGATGCCATTTTCTACAAATGGGTGATCAAAATTAGGGTACGGTATGGTAAAATTATGGTAATTAATTAGTATTATTAATTAATTACGAAAAAATTAACAATAGTAAATAAGCCAAAATTCTTTAGTATAGAATTGATAGTGTATTAATTTGAATGGCAAGTTTGTAACATAGTTATATTACTATTACATTAAATAAATGTTATCATAATTAATAATACAGTAGAGATAAATTTAATTTACAATATCTGGGAGTCGAAACTCTCCAACCAGGTATTCTGGTAGGCCTTCGCTGGGCTCTTGTATTATGGTATATTTTGGAGTCTGTGCCCTGAGGTACATGAAAAATGCAAACTGAACAAACGCCCCAAAAAATTGATTATTATTTTACCTTATAATGTTTAAATAGATGATGAGTTTTTTAACAGTTAAACGAATATAAATTTATCAATTTCGTAACCTGGAATTATTTTTATTATGAATTTTTAAATATAATAATATTAATCATGCATGCTCGCGGATTGTTGTCAATTATAAATCTATAATTACTTTTCTAACAGCTGTTTCTTCTCAATCTTTCCAGCACTGATAAAAAAGTATTCAAAAAACTATAGAAAAATAATTAAATTAAGAAAAAAAAAGAGAAAAAGTAGAAGAAGCAAAAAGAGCAAAGTCGAAATTAACGATAAATTTAATGGCGGAATGGATAAGGTGTTTGGCATGACTGTTGCAGTAACTAGACTTGAATGCATAGAGACCTCTGCCACCAATCACATGTGCTATGTGTTTGTTGTGTTTTGTTGAAAATTTTGAAAATTATTTGAAAGAGGATTAATAATAATAATAATAACAATAACTAATAATAATAATAAAGGGCGGACAGACTCGTCCTTATTATTGGTTTCATCCATCTCCATGATCCAAGGTTTGCTCTGAGTTCTGACATTTTGTGGAGAAAGAGTACCCATGAATTTTTTATTCTTCAGAATTATAATATCTGAATGAATGAATGAATGAACGAACGAATGAACGAACGAGCGAACGAATAAATGAATAAATATACAAATGAATGAAAATAAATTGTTTAATACACACTGGATGAAAAATAAAGAAAAGATAATAAAAGCAAAGTACAACAGAATACCTTTATCTAGCTCTATATTGAATTTGTCCTCAAGGCCAGAAACGACAATGTTGAAGAAAAACGATTTAAGACATTCTCTACTTTGGATGTTGGCAAAAAATGAACTGTTAATCATGACGTCATAGGCTGTACAAGCTTGTCCAGCTTATGGATATATATATAGGTATGTTATATATATATATATATATATATATATATGTGTGTGTGTGTGTGTGTATGTGTGTGTGTGTTATTATATACATGTAGTTGCCTGGAACTAATGTTGTAGTGACTGGGTTTAAATGCAAAGAGATTTCAGCCAGTCTATCACATGTGGAATTAGTGTGTGTGATGTGACTATTCACATGTGTATCATGTATATGCTAATGATTCTTAATGACAACTAGACCCACAGTTATCAGTTTCAAGGTGAGGCTCTCCAAGACTTAGAGGAACCCTGAATGTGGTTGGATCATCGGAGGCCAGCAACGTCACAATCTCTTCATCCGTTATATCTTTTGGCCTGGGAATCTGAGTATTTCATGATTGAACGAGATGTAATTAAAAGAAATTATTTATCTGTAATGATAAATATAGGCAATATCTTAGGAACGAAAACATTTAGATAGATTTGATATATACATATATTTGAATAAATTTGTTTGGATAAAGTTTTTATTATTGAAAGTAATATTATAAAACAATGCCCAACTAGCTTATTAGCTGAGTAGCTGTAGCTAGCTAACTAACGTTGTTACACTTGCAGACATTGATGAAGACTTTTTTATTCTGACTGTCTTTTGTCTTCATACAAAATCCTTTCAGGAGAATATTTTGAAAAATTTCAAATTAAATTATATATGAAATATAAAATAAGAAAATTTATTGTTGAAAATAAAAGAAGTAGAATATATTATATTATATTTTATTATATATATATATATATATATATATATATATATATATATATATATATATATATATATATATATATATACACATGAAGTGAATGTAGTAAAAGTAGCCAAGAAAATAAAACTTTGCTAGTCCTATGTTTTTTAGACAAAACTAACCAGGTTCTGGTGTGACAGTTTTGAATGTAGCAGCTGGGGATGCATTTTTTTTTTCAAACTGATTCTTGGTGTCAAAATTCTATTAGCAATAAATATGATCAAACTTTTGATTCAAAAGTAATAATAGTATGTTCCGTATTAATATTTAATTAATTAAATGAATCAGAATTTATTTAATTAAAAATTTCTTTTTAAATTCAGTAATTTTTTATTTTAAGGTATCAAATGAAATGGGAGAAAGAATTTATAATCTTTTAGATCGATAGATCATAATATTCTGATTCATAATTAAATTATAATATTAATAATTAATTATTATTATTATTATTATGGATTATGGGGATTATGACATTATGTTTTTTTTTTGCTTACCAAACTAGATTAGCTAAGAGAAAATGATTCAAAAATTATAATTACCGGCAAGATTAAACTCTCTTCAACTGAATTTGATTCACATTCAAGAAAATTTTCATTTTTCATGATTTTATTTTTATTTTAACGATCTATAACCGCAAAAACCACCGTCGTTATCGCAACGTTAATTTATTATCGCTTAGTAAACACAAAAGAACAATATTTTTATTTAAAACAATATTTCTTCTGTCTATGGTAAACACTGAACATCGGTTTGGAAACCAGTTGGAAATCTAGGATATTCTGAAGAAGGTAGGTAGAACGAAGAACAAGACAAACGATCAAAAAAATAGAAAACTTCCATACGAAGATTAAGAGAATGTGGATTAATAACTCTATAATGAAAAAGGTGTGTAGAAGATTCTTCAGCAGCATTGCAAGCACCTGGAATGAGCTGATATCAACCGACAGTTTTGAGACCAAGCTAGGAGAATGGGACACTTATTTGGCAGTGATTTTTACACAGATTCTTGTCTACTGGATTGCTTTAAAGCCTGTTTTTATAAAAAAAGTTTCAATTTTGCAAAATAAAATAAAGCAGTAGTAGTTGTAATAATAGCACTAGCACTAGTCACTAGTCGTATTAGTAGCACTAGTCACTGCAGTAGTAGCAGCAGCAGCAGTTGTAGTAGTAGCAGCAGTAGTAATAGTAGTAGCAGTAGCAGTAGTAGTAGTAGTAGTAGCAGCAACAGCATTAGTAATAGTAGTTGTAGTAATAATGATATTAATAAATTTGCAAAAACTGTGTTACAAAAATAAAAGCCAATATGAAAAAAAACCCCAAATAGACGTGCAACGTTTGAAGCTACGATTATTACATACAAGTCGATAATAATTTAGCGAAAATTTCATCCATCCATTACATATAGGAGGTGTTAGATGCAGTCAGTCAGAGTTTTATATTTCTACAAGTTCTAAAAAAAAATTTTTTATCTAAATTTAGTTAATTTTTTGTTAATTACAATTTAATGTTAAATAAAAATTAAAAAAATAATTGGCCAAATGAAGCCATTAAGAAGTTTTTTATTGATTATTTTTAGAGATCGTTCTGCTGGCCGCAGGGTTTCTTCTTACAGTTCCGTTTTTTGACGAGGCCAGAAAATGATGGCTGGTTTCACTATCTTCATCTCTTTCTATATCTACAAATCTTTCTACTCTTTCTATGCCTACATCTCTTACTTCTTTTAAAGTATTTTCACATTTGCCGCCATGGTTAGCGACGTTTATGGTATCTGTACATTTCAAAGTTGTGAGTGCTTGCAGTTTTTGTAAGGAGTTCAAGCTTCTAAAGTTGGGCGGAGTTTCGTGAAAGATGGGTCTTTCTTGCAATGAGTTAGACTTTTTGGAGGGATTCAGTGTTTCGTTGGATGCCGTTGAATGGCTTGGGGACTGTTCACGTGTACTCTGCAATTTTCGAATTGGATTATACAATTATTTATAAATGTCTGCAACAATTTGAGTTGTAGTTTTATTTAATTGAAAACTTAAAATTTTAAAATAAAAAATTTTTTTATCATGATCGAAAATTCAAAGAACCTGATATTTTGTGGCAAGTTTTTCTTTTTCGCAAAGTCCAGGCGACGTAGGTAGGTTGTTATATTTCGATTTACTGACCATGGGGCTGCTGTGGCAACTATTTCCGACGCATTTGTTCTTCAGTGGTTTCTCGTGTTTTAACGAGCCTCCTCTTTCTTTCTTCTCACCATCTCCCTGGTTGACATTCAACAGTGGGTTCCTTGTTATGACCAGTTCCAATGTGTTTCCGGATGAAGCGATGAGTGGGACCAGCTGACTGCATTCCATGTCTTTCGATTTTATGTTGTTTACCTAGATTGGGGGTAATCGGAGAAATTAAATTCTTTCACTTGCTCGATGAAAAAATTGGATGGTACTTAATTTTACTCAAATATTTTTTTTTAAATATTTAAATAATAAAACTAAATAGAAGAATGCCTGTAATATTCTGTCGAATGGTTTCAGTTTTGTTGACGCTGGCCCTTTTGCTCTCACAGCCCCAACGTACACCCCCTTCTCAAAAACTCCATCCGACAAACTGAACCCAAAATCTTCTTTGTCCTTGGCCTTGGAGATGACGACCTTCAAAAGCTCAATGGGTGTTGGTGTAAAAATATTTTGCAGTTGTTCTTCCACCTCTTCGAGATGAATTTCAGGCTCGGTGCTGGTGCTGTCGCTTAAGATTTGCAATTTATAAATTGGTTACTTTTTTTAATTTGTTCGTGAAAATGCATTTTTGCGATGAACACCTACTCATTTTGTTGCATGATCTGTTGTTGTTGGGCCAGCTGTCTGTAGGGGCATTGATTGATCAGTTGTTGCTGGGTGTCTAATCTGGTGTCACGTGTTTGTTCGGGGACTAGTTGGGTTGGTTGTTGGTGTAGCTGTTGTTGAGGTTTTTGTTGCTGTTGTTGTAGTGGTTGAAATTGGTGTTTTTGGTTCTGTGACTGTTGCTGTAATTGATGTTGTTGTAATTGCTGTTGCTGTAACTGCTGCTGTTGTTGCTGCTGCTCTTCGTTGTCAGCAATAACTTCGGCGATGTCCGGTAGATCACTGAAACTGTCCATAGTTGGACTCGTGTTGAATCTAAGGTAGTCTAATTCGTCCAATCTTTTGTGATTGTGTAAGAGATTACCAATTTTTAAAATTTCGATCATTTTGAAATTAAAACATTATACAAATCAAGCAAAAAAGTTTCCACTACCTTCTTGACCATTCATCAGTCTCGTTACTCTTACTCCCCAGACTACTACTGCCCATTGGACTGGAGCCATCATTAGTCGTGATACTGGCCAGTTTTGTACCGCTAATATTACCAGTGACAACGTTATTATTGTTTTTTTTGTTGCTGTATTCTCTGTCCTGCCATCTGGTGACGTTTTCAACGAGGTTTGGCCTAGCGTTGAGATCTTCATTGATTACGTCATCGATATTTTTTTGAATAGTGGCGTGAGACCTGATATCCGAAGATTTACTTTCGTGTCTCAGTGTTGATGTTGATTCTTTGTTGTTGTTGTTGTTGTTGTTGCTGCTGCTGCTGTTGTTGTTGTCGAGGTCCTCGTTTGATTGTTCGTTCAATGAGTCTGTATAATTGGTTTCCGGTCATTTGTAACGATTAGATAACTCTCATTTTCAAGAAGAAATTATTCCAATTAAATACATAAAATAAATTAATTAAATATCCAACTTAATCACGCCAAAAAAGCTGACCGAAGTAATGTTGTGATCGAGGTCTGTGTCTCATTGATGGGTGGAAAAACACTTTAGCTGCCCCGTTGTTCGCCCCAGCAGCTGCTGCGTTGCTGCCGTCAGCTGCTGAGCTACCCCATGACTCAAGGGCACTGTCTATGCTCTATAGATGAATATTATTAATAATTTATTACATTTTGAAAAATATTTGTTAATATTAATAGTGCACGCTTACTCCTAATCGCCTGTCCATCGTACAAGTTGGGGGTACTGAATGAATGGTTGAAAAAATTATTTAAGATTATTTTTCGTTAATGTAATGACAAATAAATCAAAAATTTGTTTTACATTTATTTGATAAAACAATTACAGATAATGTGATATAATTGGTGTTATAACTGTCGTAAAAATTGCAACAATTCTAACTAAAATACAGTAGAAACTATGCTTATTCAAAAACATTTTAACACATTTTTACCACGTCAAAAAATAAAAAATCACCATTGACACTGTTGTTGCTAGAATTTGCGGGCCTCGTAATTTTGAGGGTGACAGAAGTACCAGCATTTTGGAGGAGGTGGACGGCATCTGTCAGGGTGCTTCCACGGAGGCTGGTCCCGTTGATGGCCAACAATCTGTCCCCAACGTGCAAGGCTCCAGTTCTGAACGTTAATGTTATTTTGTCATGTTGCTATGTTGTTGTTTTGTTACTGTATTGTTTGAGCTTGGGAAGAAGATTGTTTAAATGCCTTTCAAGTTAAGGATGTGTTGTTCAATTTTCGCTTAAATCTGATATTATATAAATATGAGAAACTTTTTTAAGTTTGGTGGGTGTAAATTTACGAAGCCACATTCACGTGCAATAATGAATAGAAGTATGTGCGGTGCTCTAAAGTTCATAAACGTGTGGAGAGTTCGTTAACATTTCGGCCGAACAATCAGCACAAAACGCACCTTTCCGCCATTCCGCCAGGCAGCAGACTGGAGATAATGATGGGATCAAAAGGCTCTTCACTGCCAGATACTGTGATCCCAACTGGCCCTACACGGATTGACATCGGATTTTTATTTTGATTCTTAAGTTTTGTTTTACGTAGATCTTTTTCTAATTTTAAAGTTAAATAAAAATTAAATTAAAATAAACTACATTAATAATTGTTCAAAAAAGTTTAAATTTAACTCATTTTTGATTAAATTTATCACATTTTTAAACAGCATGAATAAATTTATTAAATTCACCTACAAATTGAATGAATAATGATAAACTACTCACCGGCGAATTTCGGAAGTTCGACGGTGTACGTGATCAAATTAGTCGGATCAGGCTCTTCGGCGAAATTTTCATCTTTTTGAATGGTTAACTTGACGATATCCCTGGTGTCTCTCAGCATTCTGGCACTGTCTTCAAGGGAACATTGGGTATCATCCAGGCGGACATTATCAATGGCCAGCAGTTTGTCGCCTGGTTGGATGGAGCCGGTTCTGCCGAGAGGGTGTGTTAGTCGGGTAAATTTTGGAGTTGGTCATGAGTTTTTAAGTTTGGCTGATTTTTCAGTTGTTTGATTGAATAAATGAATCTTAACTCTTAACTAGTGTTAGTATTGTGTGCGTGTCGCTTCTTGTTAGTTAATACATCGGACCATTTCTTTTTTAGATTGATTACTTCTATTAGAGATTGATTGGTTTTGAATGAAATTGAAACTTGAGAATTTTATTAGACAAAATGAAGTACCTATGTGCAACGCTGCCCTTCTTTACATCTGATATGACCAAATGTTGGCCTGGTTTTCTGTTCTTCGGGCCTATATACGTTGAAAAAAATATGCCTTCTATAGTTCAAATCTTACAATTTTACTTCAATAATTAAATTTTAAGTCTGTGGTTTTTAGGACGATTTATATTTGACAAAATCATAAGCGTATAAGCAAGAGCTTGTCCGTATTTATAAACTAAACAATGGTTAAAATGTTTGTAGACGTTATTTCTAGAATAAATTAATTAAATAAATGAGTTATTTTGAAATTTATTGCTTATTAATTTAATTATCATCAAAATTTGTGTTAAAAATTGTAGAAAATAAATTCTTCTTACAGCTGATAGTAACGCCAAGCCCTGCCGACCTTTTCGCCAACTTAACTATGAAGATACCGCTACTTGGAATTATCGATTCTTGAGGAACAATTTTAAGAATTTATATTAAAATGAATTAAATTTAATTTAAATTTAATTCTGTCGTTTAAAAATCACTTTTTTTAAATTTAGACAAGAATTTTCTAAACACCTGCAACGTCGAATTCGACCAAAAGTAGTATTTTAACTCTAGATTCATTTATGTATTCGTCCATCTGGGCTAGGGAGATACCTTCCAGCTGCTGACCGTTGATGGCCAGGACGCGATCGCCTTCCTGCAAGACCCCACAGCTACGTTCGGTGAGGTGGGCAGTTTTTATAGTGAAGATTCAAAGTATTTTTGTTGGTTTGTTGATTCAAACATTACTAATCAAATTCTATATTTGAAATTAAAATGTAGAAATTGGTAAAATAAATATTTCCAGATAATTTGCGAGGTTTTTATACATTAATTAAAATTGTAAAACTATTAAATCAGTCAAAATTTGTGATTTTTAAAACGAGGTGATTTTTTTAACCGTTCGGCAGGCCCTCTCGGCTCGATGTAGGAGACGACGGGGGGTACGGTGAGGATGCAGGACTGGGGTTGTGACGTCACACCGGATGATCTTCCGTGCGCCGGATCAATCTGCAGCCCGAAACTACCACCCCTGTCGGCTATAAGTTGCACCTCTACGATGTCTACGTGACAGATTTGGGTGTGGGGAGGGGCTCTGCCAAGGTTGCTCATTAGGCTGGAGAATTTCGGCATCGCTAGGGTCAGGGTTTAGAAAGTTTATTTGTTTTTGTGGTGAAATGAATGCTTCAAAAATTTTTAAAAATTCTTTTGTCAAATATTTAACTCAAATTTTAAAACTTATTCAATGAAACGAACAACTGAATCCGGCACATTTCTTTCTGGCCGTGTCCCGCATTGCACCTATTCGACACGTTGGGACCATGGCGGAGCCTACCTACGTATTGTGAGCATCAGTAGTTTAGTGGTTATTTCGTAAATTATTTCCATTATTTTTTCCATTTTTCAAAATGATTTGAAAAATATTTCATTTTCAATATAGGCTTGATATTTTGTCATTTTGATCAAAATTTAAGAAAAGTATGCGTTTATTTATATGTGTTTTGTATTCATCTACTTGTGTCGTCATGGAGTTATATGTGTTCTGCGTCGATAGGCTGGTCAGGCTGGCCGATGACAAGCGTTCTTCATCCTGATTGGTCGATTTTGAAATCTCAGAGCTGCCATTGGGTGGAGAATCTTTAAAAATATGACAAATCAAGTTAGTTTTAATCATGGCTATTTCTGTTTTATTATTTCCAAATTATTCTCTACATTTGAAAAAATGTTTTAAATAAATAAAGTTTAATCATAAATCTCAAAAAAAAATAGTTTTTAGTAAATTAAGTAAGCTAACCTGAATCAAATGACGCATCTCTTTTATGTGGTAGTGGTAGAGAATGCAAATGCTGTTGCTGGTATTGTTGCTGGTGGTACTTGTCTTGTCGCAATTTGTGTTGTTGTTGATGTTGTTGTTGTAATTGTTGAAAATATTGATGTCTTTCTTGGGATTGCTTTTGTTTCTGTATTAAATTTCGTTTTATGTGTGGTAAACTTTTCGTCTCGCTTGGTCGAATTTGTTGTTGTTGTTGTTTGTTGTTGTTGTTGTTATTGTGATAGCATTGTTGTGGTTGTAATTGTTGTTGGTGTTGTGGACAGGGTATGTTTTTTTGAAGAGTGCTTTGTTGCGAATTACTTTGAGAATTGTGTCTGCTATGTTGTTGTTGTTGTAGTTGCTGTTGTCTAGTTTGGTGTGGTACATGTGGTACATGTGGTTGCTGTTGTGGCTGCTGGGATTGTTGTGGTTGTTGCGATTCAGGTAGCTGCGGAGGAACGTATTTGTTGCAGTGTGGTGCGTGTTGATTTTTAGTGCTATGGTTGCTTGTATTACTTTTTCTTCTTTCATCTTTACATTTGCTAACATTACTACTAGCAGTAATGTTGTGTTTACTACTACTGCTGCTACAATTGTTGTTGTTGTTGTTAATGTTATTATTAATATTAATGTTGTTGTTGCTGTTGTTGTTTGGATCGTTTTTACTAATAACGCTTTTTTCGCGAAAGTTGTTTAAATTGTTTTTGTTGTGGCTGTTGTTGTTGTTGTTGACGTTGTAGAAATCGTTGTTGTTGAAGTAGACGGTTTGTTGGGCGACCAAATGAGAAGGCACGACCTCCAGTTGAATTTGATGACCTTGATTGACCTTCAACATTTCGTTGGCCCCTTCTACACTCACCCCCTCGAGACCACACCCATCAATGGCCAGTATGTGGTCACCGTAGTGCAGGGCTCCACACCTGGTATGAAGGGGAAGACAACGATGATAATGATGTTGTTGTTGAAGTGGTGATGATAATGATGAAAATGATGGTGATTATCGTGAAAATGAAAATATAGAAAGTGAAAATATAGTAGATGAAGAAAGATGTCACGTTTGGTATGCTAAAAATGATGTCACAGATGATGATGACCGGAAAATTACGGCACGCCGACCTATCTCCGATGCTGGCTTGTTCAACTTCCGCAATATACATGACCTTATGACCTCTAAATTGACCTTCATTCAAGGTCACACCCAGGGCGCATCCCGGTTGTTTGTCGATTTCAACTAAGAGAGGACCATTGGCTTGCTGGACAACGTCTGATAGTTGTGGTGATAGAAATGATGACGATGATAATGGTGATGAGGATGACGGTGAGGTTTATGATAATAGTGATAACGATGATAGTGATAATGACGCGCGAGCGCACGCACACACACATGCACATACACACATTCAGATCACCAACCAACCTAATACAGACACGTCATACTCAACAACGAAGATGGCGGTTTCTCGCTGGGGTACGTTCAAAAGCTCCATGACCTCGTCCAACGTTTTACCCTGAAGACTGGTTCGGTTTATCGAAAGTATTCGGTCGCCTACTTTTATTGTCCCATCCCTATTTTTTATATTTTCAAATTTTTTGAATGTCTTTTCATCACTGAGGTAAAAAAAAGTAATTCATATGTCACTAAACATACTGAAAGACATGTACACATACAAATTAAATACAAACAAACATACATACAAATAAATATACAAAGAAACATTCAAACAAACACACAAACATGCAAACCTATCGGCCGGTCCACCGCTTCTAATTTGAGTAACGGTTATTGGTTTGTACTGAATTAATTCGTTTTCGATTCGCTCATCACTGAAACTGCTGCCCACGTGACATCCACCTCTCAAGGTCAAGCCATACGTCCCAAGGTCATCTCTACGTAACTTGACCTCGATCCTTTTCCGGGTCACTGAAAAAGATTGGACGCCTGAGTGGAGGGATGAATTGATGAACTGATGGACGGACAATTAAATAAATGAATGCATGACTGAACGAACGAACGAATAAATGAATGAATAAATGAATGAATGAATAAATTAAAGAATCAATCAATCAATCGATCAAAGAAACGGATTTTGTTTCAAAAAGACTGAATGATTGATTAAAGATTTGACGAACAGACATGTACAATTTTTATGATTAATTTGTTTTCTGAAGGTTCGAAGACAAATTATTCAATAAAGGAATGAATGAATATGTTAACACGTTGATGTGAACGTAACGAAATGCTGTTATATAACAATAAATGAACAAACAAATGGAAGAATGAGTGAAAGAATGACTGAATGGATAGATAGATAGCTAGTTGGATGAATGAACAAGAGATGAAAGAATAAAAACTCGACGGTATGGAAAAATGAATCACTTTGATCAACAACGTACTTTCACATCCGCCAAACAAACATTTGAAATGTAAACAACGCCAAAAACAACAAATACAATAACAACAATTACAAAAAGAACAACAATAACAACAACAACAATAATAATAATAATGAACAATAACAATAGTAACAATAATAATAAAAATAACATCAGTTACAGCTTTAATTGCGTAAAATATCATTAAAGTTTAAGATATACAAAGTTAGGACGTTATCAAAAATGAATAATTTGTTAGTAATAATAATAATAAAATTATAATAATATCATTATAATAAAAATAATATAATAATAATAGTAATTACGTGACGTGATGTGATTTGAGGTGGAGAACAAAACAACATATTGTACAGCAAACAAATCATCAAGAGGAGATATCTATTACGCACATATATCTGTATTTCATGCATACATACATACATACACAAACACACACCTACATGCTTACATATACACACACATACATACATACATACACACATACAAACAAACATACTATTATCAGTCATGGTATAATTCAAATCCAGTATCAGCTGCTGTTGTTGTTGTTTTGATGATGACGCTAAAGACGATGTTGTTGTCGTTTTGCCTTGTAGCATGTTGTGTAGTTGCTGCTTGTTGAGATTGCAGGAGGGTATGCCCTGAACCCCTGTTATGACGTCACCAATCTCAAGCCCGTCGTGTCTGGGGCAAAAAATGTATACATGTTTATTTATCATTGTATTTTTGCAACTTAAACATAAAAATTATAACATTAATATTACTAATATTATTACTACTACAACTACTGCTGCTGTTGTGTCTACTGCTACCATTACTACTTTTGCTGCTGTTGCTACTACTACTACTATTATCATTATCATGGTAGTTATCATCATTATCAAAATTATCGACATCATTATTGTAACAATGATCATCGTAACTATCGGCTTATCAATGATCATCATCAATACCATCATCATCGTCGTCGTCATCATCATCATCTTCATTCTTCTTGTTTAAAAATTCCTTTCATTTTTTTATCTATTCCAGAATTCTCATCTATGTTTTTACGCAGTCTGTTATACGCACATACACATGTACATACACACATACATATATGCATAGGCATACATATATACATACAAACAAACAAGCATACATACATACATACATACATACATACAAACATACATACATACAAACAAACAAACGAGCATACATGCAAACATACATACATACATACATACATACATAATTGCATACACACATACATACAAACAAACAAACGAACGCACATGTAAACAGAAATTCATATTTGTATGTAGTATCTTTTCACATTTTTGCTTCCTTTAAATGTAAATAAATGAGAAAAAAAACACATGCGGTTCGTAATTGTATGTCTAATAGGCTTCATTTATTGTTGCTGTTGCTTTGTTGTTGTTATTTATAACAATAATAACTTTCATCTTCATCATTATCATCATCTTCTTCGTCGTTATCATCATCATCATCATCACCGTCGATATCATCATCATCACCGTCGTCATCACTATTATAATTACTAAAATTATTATTATCATAATAATATTAATAATTTTTATTGTTATTATTATTAATATATAACCGTTGTTGTTGCTGTTATTATTATTATTATTATTAACCTGAAAGCTGGAGTTCCCGGCTTGATGTATGCGATTTTCAAGGTACTCTCACCATCCACGTTATTGCCTGTAAGTAATAATAATAACATCAACAACAACAATAATAACAACAATAATATTAATAATCATAATAATTTTAATAATAATAAAAAAAATAATAAAACGAACGGTTAACAGCACGCTTGTTCAATCAATCAATCAAGCAATCGATCAATCAATCGATCAACCATTGTATAGGAATAATAAAAATAATAATAACAACAATAATAATTATCGCAGTAACTCAATCAAAAACTTTACATGCACATAAACACACACATATATACACACATATATGTGTGTGTGTGCGTGTACTGTACATATACATAATACAAAATAATACAAAAATAAAATAAATGTTTAGCCTTGGTAAGCCTAGGTACATATTAGATCTAGTACTTTTACTGAATACTCAAGTACGTGTTGGTTTAGGTACAACTGCACTGCGTACTTTTGCTTTGTACTATCTATGTAAGTGCTTATGTACTTTTAAAGAACTTTTTCTTCTGTTACTTTAGTAGCGTACTTACGTATTTTAAGCATCCGTGTACTTTTGTATTTGTACGTCTGTATCTGTGTACATCTATTAAATACGCGCAGTTGTACTTGCAGTACTGGCTTGAATGTGTACTTGAAAGAAGGGAGAGATGCATTAGCAGCCAATCGTTTTTACGACGGCTCAATTATCATCGCGCAATTTATGCGTGGAAATTAATTTTTTTCCCATTTCCATTTTTTTTTTGTTTGTTTGAAAGCGTTTTTCATTCATTTATTCATTCATTCATTCGTTCGTTCGTCTGTTCGTACGTTCATTTATTCATTCATTCATTCGTTCGTTCGTCTGTTCGTACGTTCATTTATTCATTTATTCATTCATTCATTCGTTATACTGTCCATTCATCCATCTGTCAATTATCCATCCATTCTTTAGATTATCTATTCAGCTAGCGATACATCATCTTATTCTCCTTATCATTTTTCCAATCAATCACTCATTTTATTTATTCATTCATTCATTCATTTACTCATTCGTTCATTCATTCTTTTAGTCATTCATTCATCCATTCACAATGTAATTAATTCTTCTGATAACTCCACTATCAATCAATCTTCAAACAGATTGCTAATCATGATTGATATTAAACAAGGTGTTAAACTTTTACGAACATCTCAAGAGTTCATTTTGTCAATCATTCACTCATCATTCATTCGTTCGTTAGTTAGTTAGTTCGTTCGTTCGTTCGTTCGTTCATTCACTCATTCATTCATTCCTTCATTCAATCATTCATTCATTCATTCACCTATCCATCTATCTATGCACTCATCTTTTTTATCCTCGGAAACTGATTTCCATCCAACAAATAGGTGGAATAAACATTGCTAGCATTGTAACTAAAACAACAGAGATACCATTTGGCATACATCAAAACAAACACACACGCAAACATACATACACACATACAAACACACGTACATACATACACACATATATACACATACGTACACACATACAGACAAACATACACACATACAAACTTATATACATACAAACAAACAAAACTATTACAACATGCTATTCCTTGATGTCTGTTTATTGAAGATTTCTTTAGAAAAAGCCTGAAAATGTTTGCACCAATTCATACAAATACATGCTGCACACCTACATACAAATATAACATACATACCTACATACATACCTGCATACATACCTGCATACATACACACATACATACACATGCATACTCACATATACACCATCTATTTAAGTATTTGTGTAAATATGTATGTTTGGATCTATATATAAATACCAACCATATAAATCTTAAGACTCTTTCTTTCTTTTTTAGCTTTCTTTCATTTTTCACACGCACGCACACGCACGCGCACACGCACACTTATTTACGCTCAGATACACACACACACACTCATGTGTTTATGAACAAATATAAAAACATTTAAACATTTGAACAAACTGTAAAAAATATGTATGTAGAGAAAGAGAGGAGAGAGGGAGAGAGAGAGAGAGAGAGAGAAAGAAAGAAAAAAGATAAAGAAAAATAAAGAAAGTAAAAGAGAGAGAGAGAGAGAGAGAGGAAAGGAGAAATGAATGCATTAAGTATTTAGTCTGATAAATAGGTTACTCGGATGATAAAGATGCTGCTATGTTGTATAAAAAATAAAGTAGTAATAGTAGTAGTAATAGTAGCAGCAGCAGCAGTTGAAGCAATAGTAGTGGCAGTAATGTACTAGCCCGCTATAGTGTTAAACTCATGTGCGTATAAACAACCACAATTGAGAAAGAGAGAATAAAAAGAAAAGAAAGGAGAGAGAGAGAGAAAAGGGAGAGAAAGAAAGTGAAAGAAAGAATTTATTATTGAAAAAAAATTTGTATTTCATTCTTAGTAATTTTCGCAAAAAATCGTAAGTGTTATAAGGTACATCATTAAATTAGTGTTCAATGATGATGATGATGAAGATGGTAAGGATGATGATGATGATGGTGATGATGGTGATGATGATGATGGTGGTGATGATGAGGATGATGATGAAGATGAGGATGATGAGGATGATGAGGATGGTGGTAATGATGATGATATCGACGATGATGATAATGATGATGGTAATTGTCATGACGACAGCAAAGAAATGATGAATGGTGGTAATGTAGTTGATGGTAAATAGTAAAAATAAGTATTATATTAGATTTCAAAAAAGAAAAGGTTTAGTAACAGTTCAATTACTGCACCCCACACACACACACACACAACACACACACACACACATACACACACACATACACACATACACACACACATACACACATACACACACACACACATATATACACACACACACACACGTGTCCAACATTTGAAGTATATTTTCAAAGATAGTAATTTGTCCAAACGTCCGTCGTTATCGCAATTACTTACATGTGTAAATCTCTCTCTTTCTTTCTCTCTCTCTCTCTCTCTCTCTCTCTCTCTCTCTCTCTTTCTCTTTCTCTCTCAAGATACATACACAAGCAAACAAAAAACATGTAAACTCTCAAACATACCATAAAATATACATACATGAAAACTGAAAACAAACGTTCAAGCATTCAAACAGACAGACATACATATATACAAACAAACGGACATACATACAAACAAACAAGCATACATACGTACATACATACATAAACGATTTTGTGTGCCGACTTTTCTCCAAGGCCTCCATTCCGGTTTTAAAGGAACCGTCGAGCATTGCGGCGCACGACGGTAAGCGCCCTGACGGGTGTACCTTGATCTCTTGGAAAGCCGGCAGGTGCTTGGCGTGGGACGTTACCGTTCCGGGCACCTTTGCTGAGCGCTACGCGCAGCTTACTAGCAAAGAAAGCGGTTTGGCTGCAACCAGGGCATCTGACGAGAAGATCAAAAAGTACGACGGAGCTCTCCCCTCGATGGAGCTCTCCCCTCCGGGTTTTTCAATCGAATTTGTAAAAATATCAGTATTAGGTCAGGCGATAGTAGTGAATATTTTTTCGCTATGAATAATATCTCGTGCATCCTGCAGCGGTTTTTGCGCGTCTGTGTGTTGGAAAATGTGGAGTTGAATGCCGACGGGGTTGAGTGACGTTATAGCAAATAAAATCAAATTTAGTCAGACGTTTGGCTTTTGGTGTCATTCGTCAATGATTTGGTTTTAACATACATACATACGTACATACATACAAACAAACAAACATACAGACAGACAAGCATATATACGTACATACATAAATATATACAAACAAACACACATACATACATATATACAAACAAACAAACTTACCAGCATTTGTATCTGAGGTAGTGACAATGCCAAAATCATCTTCATCGTCATTTTTTGTTAAAACGATCCGCGTTCGGCCACGAAATTCTGAATGTGATGACGTCATTGTCATTATTGCCATTATAATTATTATTTATTTTTTATTATTTTGATATTATTATTAAATATTTTTTATTAAACATTTTATTATTGTTGCCTAATCATACCAACATTTACCCATCTAACCAACCAACCAACCTTCTGGTTTAGAACGCCCTGATTTGATTGGTTCGATAGGTTCTGATGTCACATTTTTGGCGGCGTGTGATTGGCTGTGACTCGTTAGTAGATGAGTTTCTGCAATGTGGTTATAATTATCAATATTATTATGAAATCAAAAAAAAGAATGACGATGATGATGACGACAATGCTGGTGTTAATGATAATGATAATAGCGGTGTTGATAACGATGTTATAAATAATGATTGCGATGATGATGATGATGACGAAGACGACGATGATGGTGATAGGATGGTGCTGATTGCTATGCTGCTAATAACCAAGGTGTTGATGATGATGATGATGATGATGGGATAAATAACATTGTTAATCATTATTCGGCCAAAAACATTATTAATCATAATGTTGAAACGAGTGGTTGTTAATGATGACGATGATGTTCTTATTACAAATGGCGGTTTTTGAGAATAATTCGGTTGTTTTTGTTGTTGATGATGATGAAGATGATGATGATGGCGATGATGATGATGTTAAAAATGAAGGTACTGATGATGATGATGATGTCGAAAGATAATCACCATCACGAAACTTACGCTCCTTAAGTCATCAGCATCATTTTGTAAACATAAACATCGTTATTGTTGTTGTTATTATTGTTGTTGTTATTGTTTTTATTATGACTATTATGTTTATTATATTGTTGTTGTTGTTGTTGATGTTGTTGCTTATATCTTTATCATAAAGTTGTATCACATATACACATATATACATACTTACATAGTCTCACACACATACAAACTAACAAACAAAAGAACGAAGGAACAAACGAACAAACGAACAAACAAACAAGCAATGAAACATACAAACAAACAAGCAATGAAACATACAAACAAACAAGAAATGAAACATACAAACAAACAAACAAACAAACATACCCTTTATAATTTTTTTCGTCGTTTCTTTCAGTGTGCCGATACAAAACATTATTGCTATATTTATTTCTTAAATCTCTTTAATTAAAATGAAAGTATCATTTTTTTTAAAAGTTATTAAGTATAAAAGTAATTAATTAGTTAATTATTTAAATTTCACAATCCCATATTTTTTGACTTTAAATGTATGCGTATATCCAATTTGTGTTAATTTTTTTGGTTTGGAGCGGTGGGTAGAGAATGAGATATCCATTTTTATTATTATCAAAAATAATCATTAATAATTATTTTTATTACTAATATGTTTATTGAATAATAATAATAATTTTTATTTAAATTATATTTTTTATCTGTAAAATTAAACCAATTTCTCCAAATTTTTCAGCAACATACGAAAATCAAAGAGCGTGTTTAGACGGCGAAATTTTAAAAAGTTATCAAGTTAAAACTGAATTGAGGATGAATGGCTGGAGAATGATTTTGTTTGTTTGTTGTTGCTGCTGTTGTTGTTACACACACCACACACACACACACCACACACACACACACAAACACACACACCACACACACACACATACAATCCAATCACACGTACATGCATGCGTATAACCTTTTGTATAATCTAATAAAATATTATGTATGTTTATAAAATATTTTTTATAACTTTAATCTTAATAAAAGTTAAATTTCATTGTCGTTATTAAAAGAAATAAAATGTAAATAAAATATATGTGTGTGTGTTTATGTGTGTGTGTGTGCGCGCGTGTATTTCCATATTAAAAATTATATTTATATTATTTTCTAACTATTATAACAGAGCAGGTATCAACATACAATACAACATAATCAGGCATTTGAGAAATACATAAATAAACATATATATAAACAAACATGAATATATATACTTACATACATACATACATACATACATACATACATACATACATACATACATACATACATACATACATACATACATACATACATACATACATACATACATACATACATACATACATACATACATACATACATACATACATACATACATACATACATACATACATACGTACCTACGTACATATATACATACATACATACATACATACATACATACATACATACATACATACATACATACATTCATATATACATACATACATACATACACATGTGAATAATTACCGACCTATTTCTATTATTTCAAGTCTATCTAAACTTATTGAAAAAATTGTTTTTCTGAGACTAATTTATTGATAATTTTTTGAATTCGAATAATTTATTAATTTCTAACCAATATGGATTTCGGGCCAAACATTCTACTGAATTTGCTGTGGCCGATATAGTCAATTTCATTTCTAAAGCTATTGAATCTAATTCATTTTCAATTGGTGTCTTTCTTGGTCTCTCTAAGGCGTTTGATTCTCTTAACCATGCTATTTTATTATATAAATTATCTAAATACGGTGTTAGGGGTGTTGCTCTTGATTGGTTTGTTTCTTATTTGAATGAAAGGTATCAATATGTTCATATCAAAAACTCTAAATCTTCTCCTTCTCTAATCACTACTGGCGTTCCTCAAGGTTCAATACTTGGTCCTTTACTCTTTAATAATTTTATAAATGATTTTATTAACTCTTCTAAAATCTTAAAATTTATTCTCTCTGCGGATGATTCCACTTTGTTATTGTCTAATCCTAATGTTAATGTTTTGGCATCAATTTGAAATGTGGAGCTTCTTAACTGGGTTCAAGCCAATAATTTAAGAATAAACCTTACTAAAACGCACTTTATTTTATTTGGACCAAAGATTCGAACTAATATTGTTAACGTTCAACTTTTTAACACTTGCATTAATAGGGTTGAATCAACTAAATTTTTAGGTGTTGTTATAACAAGCAATTTGTCATGGACTAATCATATTTTAAGAATATCACACTATCATAATTTAAGAATAAACCTTACTAAAACGCACTTTATTTTATTTGGACCAAAGATTCGAACTAATATTGTTAACGTTCAACTTTTTAACACTTGCATTAATAGGGTTGAATCAACTAAATTTTTAGGTGTTGTTATAACAAGCAATTTGTCATGGACTAATCATATTCAAATGATTTCACAAAAAGTTACAAAATATTTAGGTGTGATATATCGTCTTAGGTCTAAATTTCCTAATCATGTTTTATTTACATTTATTTCAATGGTTTTGCCATATATTACATATTGTATTTCTATTTGGGGTTTTAGTACAAAGTCAAATATCCATATTTTAAACGTTTGTCAAAATTTTTTTCTTCTTATACTGTTCGGTTTAACTAAATTTGATCACATTGGTCATTTTTATACGTCATCAAAAATTTTGAAAATTTGTCAATTAAACATTCTATTTATTTTATTGTTTTTTTTTATGAATTATTTAAATTACATTACTGCCCCTCATTAAACCATCAGTTCAATCATTTATTAAATCACCGTTCCATAGTTTTAAGAAATAACCCGGATTTTTACTTACCGAAACCTCGCACAAATTTTATAATTAATTCTGTTTTTCATGTGTCGAGTCGGCTATGGGATATTTTATCAATGCATGTTAAAAATTTGCCAACGCTAGGATCGTTTAAACAGTCTGTTCATTATTTAGTCTCGGAAAATTATTTTTCATCGTTTAATAATAATTGAAATTGCTCTGGTCAAATCTTTTATTCGATTTTTATTTTGATATTTTGTTTATTAGAAGTTATTTTACTTTTCTTTTCTCACACATACACACATACATACTGCAACAACATAATGTACACAAACATACACACACATGCGTACAAACATATATTCATACATACATACCTACATATATACCTTGGAAAGAAAGATGAAACAATCTTACGCATCATTGTTGTTTTGTTGAAGAATGGTATGTTAATATGTATGTATATATGTATTATTATTATTATTATTATTATATGATCATTTATATAGCGCCTATTAAAAACATTCTCATAGGCGCTTTACAACTATGGCAATTTTCTACAAGGAAAAAAGATATGTCTTCAATTGACTCTTGAACTGGGGAAGTGTCAGACCAGACCGGCGCAAAAAATATGGAAGTTCATTCCAATGCCTTGGTCCATAAACTGCAAAACTACCTGATGCAATCTTTAATTTAGTAATCGGGACCACTAACAAGTTTCCCCGATCTGATCGTAGGCCAGTTTTTAAAGAAATCGATGATCTGTCAATCAACATTTTGGACAGATATTGCGGAGCCAATCCGTTTAAGCATCTATAAACCAAAACACAGACTTTAAAAACAATTCTTTTGCTGACCGGCAACCAATGCAATTCCGACAGAATTGGGCTAATGTGTTCAACACGACTAGCACCAACAACAATTCTTGCAGCTCTATTCTGAACCATCTGCAACTTAGCAATCTCATGTTTCGAAACACCATAAAACAAACTATTACAATAGTCCAATCTAGAATGTATGAACGAATGAATCAGAGTAACCATGGTTGATCTGTTCAAACTCTTTTTAATTCGATACAATTGCCGCAATTGAAATGAACAAGATTTTACCAAAACCTTTATATGTTCACCCATACATAGATATTTATCTATTTTAAAACCCAAAACTGTAGCCATTTTTCCAAAATCAATAATCATGTCACTTATTTTCACAAAATCAACGTTAATCCTAGAGGTTTGCTGCCAAGTTCCAACTGGTACCAGCTGAGTTTTTTCCCGATTCAATTTTATACCATTCAAACCCATCCACCTATCCAATGCACACAAACAATCCAACATTCTTTCAATCAGAAAATCAAACTCCCCAGTCGCCGCACTTGCAATTATCTGAACATCATCTGCATAAGCAAAACCCTTTAAAGAAAATTCATCAATGAGATACATAATATCGGCTGTATATAACGTAAAAAAAGCGGGCCTAAAACAGACCCCTGGGGAACCCCAGACAAAACATCAACTGTATTTGACCAAGAATTATTATAATAAACCTGCTGGGTACGTTTGCACAAACAAGATTTGAAAAATTCCAAAGCTAAGTTACAGACACCGTAACTTAAACATAATCGACGTAACAGTGTATCATGATTCACACAGTCAAATGCGGCACTCATATCAAGTAGAGTCAGAAGAGAGACCTGATTGCGATCAGAAGCCTCAAAAAGTTCCGACAATATCTGTAACAAGGCCGTCTCCGTCGAATGAAAGCGTTTGAAACCAGATTGATTATTCGGAAAAAAGTTATTATCATTTAAATACTTTAGAAATTGTTTATGAACAATTCTTTCCAAAACCTTCGAAATAAAAGTTAAATTCGAGACAGGTCGAAAACTTTTAAGTTCATTCATGTCTAAAGACGCATGCTTCTGAAGAGGAATAATAATTGCATGCCTATAAACATATGTATGTATGTATGTATGTATGTATGTATGTATGTATGTATGTATGTATGTATGTATGTATGTATGTATGTATGTATGTATGTATGTATGTATGTATATATGTATGTATGTATGAATGTATGTATGTATGTATGAATGCATGTATATATATATATATATATATATATATATATATATATATATATCTTCTAACTTATCTTGGTTGAATCATATCAAACATATCTCCTGTAAACTGTCTAAAAACTTGGGTCTTATTTATCGATTGAGGTTTAAATTTCCTAGATTTATTTTAACAACTTTATATAACTCTCTTATTCTTCCTTATTTGACTTATTGTGTTTCTGTTTGGGGTGGTACATCTAAATCAAACCTTCATATTTTAACTCTAGCTCAAAATTTTTTTCTTCGCATTCTGTTTAAATTAAAGAGATTTGACCATGTAAGTTCATACTATAAAACAGCAAATATCCTTACCATAAACCAACTACACATTATTTATCTATTACTATCTTTTTTAAAATATATAAATTAAATTATTGTCAATCTCTTAAAGATCAGATTAATTTATTTAAAAATACTAGGCAAAATTGTTTACGTTCTAATTCTGAATTTTACTTTTTGAAACCTAGAACAAATTTTTTTCTCAACTCCGTCTTATATAGCTCTATGCGTCTTTGGAATTTATTACCGATGACTACTAAAAATTCTTCTTCCCTTGCTCTATTTAGAAAATCTATTTGCTCATTCAGTCTAATTATTTCAACCATGTCCTCTGTTAATGCGATTGTTTTCCGTTATGTACTTTATATTTATTCAATTTTAAGAAAGTTTATTAATACTTAAATAATTTAATTAATCTTATTTTTTCTTATTTATAGAACTATTATTTCATTGTGAAATATGAACATTTCTTTTCAATTTATAATTTTTGGTGTAAATTTTATGGTGGCCCAACAAGTCATATCTTCGGGTCTCCTAGCTTTTTGCTGAATAAACTCATTATTGAATTGAATTGAATTGAATGTGTTGGGATGTTTGTATGTATGTATGCATGTATGTACGTATGTATGTATGCATGTATGTATGCATGCATACGTATACAATGCAATGCAATGCAATATAGATATACTGTTACCCTATCAAACTGAATTTTTTTTGTTATAACCACTCCAGTCAGCGTATGTTTGCTATATCAGTTCATTATCATAGCTTTTTTGATCGTCAACTTTTTCATTAAAGTTGAAATCATCATCATCGTCGTTATCATATATACCATCATCATCATCAGCGTCGTCGTCATTGTCATCATCATTATCATCATCGCGTGGAGAGAAATTTTCAAAGAGAAGGTTATGGATGGTAATTGAAGTGAAGCATTTTTAGACTCTAATTATTTAACAAGATTGTGGTCTTTCTTGGAGTTTGTATATTTGATTGTTCGCCCGTGTGTTCGTTCGTTTATTCTGTTGTTCATACTTTGTTCTTTCAATTTATTTTTCACTCATTCGTTTGCTTATTTACTTTAATTCTTTCATTTTCTATATTCGTTAGTTCATTCACTCATTTTTCAGGTTGTCTATTTTTAACTTCATCAATATGATTCACCTGTTCTTTCGTTTGTAAATTTGTTCATTTGTTCACTTCGTTCATTCATACGTTCATTCATTCGTTCATTCATTCACTCACTCATTCATTCATTCATTCACTCAATCATTCCTCTGTTGTTGGTCTATTTTATTTTTCCATTCATTCAATCCATACATGCGCCCATCCATCGGTTTGTTAGTTTAACTAATCATAACATCCATTCATTCACACGTCTATATTATTATTATTATTATTCCTCCTACATATATTCTGCAAACACATCCACACATACCTACACACACACACGCGCGCGCGCGCACACACACACGCACACATACACATACACACACAGGCACATACGTGTGCACAAAAATAAAAAATTTAATCTCTGTAGAAACATTTGTCTTAAGAAGACAAAAAGATAAAGAAAAGCTTATGAAAAGCGTTCATTCGTTTGTTTGTTCTATCATTCGTTCATTCATTCATTCGTTCGTTCGTTCGTTCATTCATTCATTCATTCATTTATTCATACATTCATTCATTCATTCATGCAAGATGTGGAATGTGAGATTTCTTCAACTTTGAGTATGATGGCGATGCTGGGAAGTGATGGGGTGATGATGGTGATAATGAGGATGATGA
>NW_008705254.1:5629649-5632149 GCF_000326865.2 Helobdella robusta
TTAATTTTTACAACAATTATATGTATATTTATATATATATATATATATATATATATATATACATACATATATATACATATATATATATATATATATATATATACATACATATACAAATATATATAGTGAATATAGTGAATGAAGAAACAATGTTTCGAACTTAAATTGAAAATACCCAGTTTTTAAAACGACTGTACGTACAGCCACCTTTCGTATATTATTATGAAATTTCTTCAAAATTCAAATATCTTAATTCGAACAATCTTTGGGCTACAATTACATTTACAATTACATTTACACGTACAATTACAATTACATTACCCTTTCCTACTGTATATCTTTATTTCACTGAGACTTTTGTCGAATGAGCAACAACAAACAACGTATGGATATTACAAATAATAAAAGACAAAAAAAAATTAAAGAATTAAACGATGAGGCGTTGAAATGCTGCCACAAGACGAAGGAATTTGTTAACCAGTTAATATTTTACACTGTCCAAACAACAAATATCCTTGTGAAACATTTGAAATACTTACATTCGTACGATAGGTAGGTACACGCAAACATGTACCGTCAAAATTTCTCCATAGTAACAATTATCATCAACTAATCTTTAATCAGACAAATCTCTGGCTGGCCAATACACACACAAATCAAAGCTATCTTACACACAAACACGTACTACACGATAGACACATAAACAGATGCATACACACGTACAATCATAGGTGCATACACACACATACAACCACAGATACACACATACAACCATAGATATACACACACAAACACAGACAAACATATTTGTCTTAGTACCACGAAAAATACATTACTTAAACAGCATACCCCCTAAAAGGGGTGGGCCGAACCCGGATGTACTGCAATACCGGGTCAACCCGTGGGGAAGTCTGAGCAAGCTCGAGACATACCCCTCGTTCCAAACAGTAGTTTAATATCGATGCCCCCCGATGGAGGGCGTATCAGATATTAAGCTGATAAGAACAGATACTACACTTTGATCTTAGCCAAAAGGCCGAGAAGCGATAACGTTGAGGGCTACTGTGAGGATTATGAAGAAATGTTAGAGTTTTGTTTGAGGTGGTTTTATCATTTTTAATTTTTGTTAGTTAATAAAATAAGACGTTCAAAATATTATAAAAAATAAATTAATTTAACATTTAACAAAAAAAAATTTTTTATTTAATATGAATGATGTTGAAAATTTTGTAAAAATATATTTCATTTGAATGTTCCAACTGGCTCCCCAGTCGGTCATCTATCGAACATTTTATTGAAAACGTCAAAAAACTAACCTCTGTCTTGACTAAATGCACTGAACAATTTATAATTTTGAAGTATTTTGAAATATTTTAAAGTAAAGTCCATCACACCCCACTACTATGGTTCTCACAAATCTTAAAAATAACTGGCTTTCGATGTTATGATGATGAAGTTATGATGATAGCAACAATCAATCAAATGCAATTTCAACGATAAAGAGGAAATGCGATCAATTCGATTCCATTCTATAAAATTCACTTCAATTTAATCTAATTTATCAAAAAAACGCAGAGGCGTCATTTGGGGGGAGGCAGGGGGCCCCCAAGAAAAATTATAAAATATTAAAATTATTAATTATAAAAGTGTTAATTTTAAATTCTTTGTAAAAAGGATATATATAGGATATATAATTTAGTAATTTTAAAACTTTAAAAATTTTGAAATTTTAAAAACTTTAAAAATGTAAAATTTATTATAATGTTGCACTGACGAGACTAGGTAGTCGAAATAGTACTATATGCATACATGTAGATAATGACATCTTCTGTAAATAGGAATTTCGTTAATAGCATTAAAGCATTAACAAGTTAAGCTTGGTAGATTGGAGAATTAATCGAAGAATCGAGAAACTATCATATAGATTGCGTACTGTAAGAAACGCCGTATATATATATATATATATATATATATATATATATATATGTTACATGCTAAGTCATAGACCACATAAGTTCGCCCCCCCCAACCAAAATCTGAAATGACGCCCCTGAAAAGACGTAGATACATCCGCCACTAAAAACCAAACAAACATGTTTGGCACTAACCTGACCGGGTCTAACTCCGTATGACGGTTCAGGGATGTTAAAATCATTATTCAACGATGAATAAATTCATTGTGAGTGTTTTTTTTTCTGATTTGATTATTCATTAATTTTTATTAGTTCATAATATCACGTTAGAAGTTTTTGTATAAGGCTTGATAGTTAAAATTTTTTTTTGAAATATTTAATTATTATTGCTTTGTTTTAATTTGTTAGATAGTCGGCAACCTACCGAACATTTTGTTGTGCATCCGTTACGTTAAAACGCTTGAATAAGAGTATCTAAGTGTTTTTGTTATGAATGAATGAATGAATGAATGGATGGATGGATGGATGAATGAATGAATGAATGAATGAATGAATAAATGAATGAATGAACGAACGAATGAATGAAT
>NW_008705254.1:5635401-5731398 GCF_000326865.2 Helobdella robusta
TTTAATAAACTAAACGTTCATCAATAGACTTTAGTGAGAAAAATCGAAAAAACGAACTACAAACATATTAACGCCAAACATTCGGTAGAATTTATAAAATATTGTAAAAATTATGGTCTATTACCAACCTATATATATATATATATATACACACACACACACATATATATATATATATATATACACATGCATATATACATATATATATACACATACATATATATATATATACATACCTAAATATACATATATATCGATTGAATGTTTGTTGGCGCTCCGGGAAACCTCGCTAACACTTTTTTCTGCAATATTTCGATTTATTTTCAAACGAAATTCAACTCAATAATTTTTTTAAATTTTATTGAAACAATTTAAAAATTTAAGCGTTAGAGACAAATTGTTATAAATCTTAAAGCATGTCAGAATTCAGCAATACCAGCCAATCCCATCGCTTCTAAGTTCCCATTAAAAACTCCCATTCCATTCACCACCAAAGTTTATTTTCGGAAGTTCTACTCCAACTTGAAACACCGCACGGATTTTAACTCATTTCATTATTTAATTCACGTGAACGTCTGTCTACAAACATCGTTCGTGGCATTAGACAGACTTTCTACAGGTAGGTAAGATAAGCGAACACACAAACACACACGCACACACACTTCGAATATGTGTAAAACTTTTCCGAAAGATATTTGATGTTTAATTTTCAAAAATAAAGACAGTAAAGCCATTTGAGAAATGTATTTATTCATCAGCGCACGTACATGAAACCAAACTATGTATAATACATAGCATCCATAAACATACAAAACTAGTCTGTATATCCATGGTATGATATCATCATCACAAAGGATATCCATGATATCCGCGCAAACTGTAACATGCACTAAAATGAAAAACGAACGAATGACATCAAGAAAATTTTGGTCAAGTCATTTGATAAAGTCTGCAGTCATCGCGTTGGACATCTACATTATAATTCAACTGACCAATCAGATGAGTGGAGCCAAAAAAAGGTTGATTGATAACCAATTTAGAGAGAATTTATTTCAGGTGTCTTAAAACTTTACAAGCGTACATATAAGCAGCTATTGGTAATTTTATTACAACAACAATAATGATGACGATGACGACGACGATGATGATGACGACGATAATAAACATGATGATGACGATGATGAGTATATGTCATAAAAAAAAAACATGTTAACGACGTCAAGATAGCTATTTTTTAGCAAATACGACTAATAAATGACTGAATGGTTGATTGATTGAATGAATGAATGATTGAATGAATGATTGATCGATCAAATGAATGATTGATTGATTGATCGAATGAATTACTAAGAAAAATGGCGGCAAATTGTTAACTGAATTTTATAGTATGAATTTATTTTCTTACTTAAATAAACTCAATTTAAAAGGGAGACATAGAAATCAGAAAACGAAATGTCGATCTGGCATTAAATATTGAATTAAACACAAATAATTAATAATAAAATCGAATAAACATTAATATTCACAATTTATTTAATGATAATATTGTTATTATTAACAAGTATTCCAGCGGCAACATTCAATTTAAGCAGTATTTCAAATTTTATACAATAAATAAATGAATGAATGGATGAATGAATGAATGTATGGATGAATGAATGAATGAATAAATGAATAAATAAATGAACGAATAACATCTTCATACACACTCAGCCATTCTTAACAAAAAAAAAAAGAAATAAATATTTTAATCAGTAATAAAAAATGAATGTCTCAAACACACAATCATGTAGGAACGATAGCGTGCCAGTTATACGAAAATCAATTAAATAGAAAATGAACTAATTAATCAATTAATCAATCAATTTAATTAATTAATTAAAAATATATTAATAAATGCAAAGTAAAAACAGATATAACAAGGCTTAGCATGAATGTTTGCCAAATTAGCTAAATATGTGGTGTTATGTTATGCGACATTTTTAAGAGAATGTTGATTGTCTACATTCTTGCCAGTGAAATACAATAAGTAGTTGTCTATCTTAATAAAGCCAGCAACCAACAAACCGATCATTGAAAAGTCTTCTATGGAAACCAATCAACGAATCCAATTATCAACCAATCACCAATGTATTTAATCGCCAGTCCACCAACCAACTGACAAACCATCCCTACAACATGGAGGAAAAATAATACATCCAATCGATCAATCACCAAATCCTCAACCACACAACCAAGGCAATCGTCACTTATCGGCCTCCAGCAAAAATTCATCACATCTTTCTCCGTTACAGCTGGCAGATTCCCTCTCCCTGGCACACAGAGCCTCAAACTTCAATGGCTGCTTACAGAAATTACACTCTGCAGAGCAGTGCGTCTTGAAATCAAGCCCCGCCCACTGCCAAACGTCAACTACTGATTCGACGAAAGAATCCATCATGGCTACAGTGTGGTGAGGCGTGGGGGCAAGTCTCAGAAGCTCCTGACCGCGAGGAACTGTTGGGTAGTTGATGGGCTGAAGGTAGATGCCATGTCTTGACATCAACTCGTTGGCTACTTGAACAACTAACTTGGGATCACCCACCTGAATGGAATCATTATTTGATTGGTCGATCAGCAACAGTTAGGAATCAACCACAACGGCAGCAATAGAAACACCATAAACAACATAATGATTACCTCCAATAACAACACAAACATCACCACCACCAACAACAACGACGTACTAACATGTATGGGGATAATATGACTTGGACAGTGAACAACGGGTAGGCCAGCCTCAAATAACTTCTTTCTCAGGTAGGAAACATTAGATTGATGGAGGGCCCTTAACTGGCGACCCTCTTCACCCTTCAAAACCTGCGTGTTGGTTATCAGTGGTTGTGTTTGGTACTTGGTAAAATATCGTTGTGATGGTGTTGTGCTTGTTGTTAGTGGCAAATGAATATAAGATACAAATTGATCAATTGGAGTTATGAGCAAACTATGACAACAAAACAAAACAACGACAAGGCACTGACCCTAACTGATGCCAAGGTGCCATAGAGAATTGTTGGCGGCAGGGAAGTGGTAAAGATGAAGCCGGCACCGTAACTTCTCATAGCGTCCACCATTTTTGCACTGGCTGCTATGTAACCACCCATGTTTCCAAATGCTTTTCCTGTAATGCGGAAGCAAGAGATTTTCAAAAATCATTTAATAAAAATTTTTTTTTTTTTTTATAAAAAAAATCATAAATAGTGGATCATATTTTCTAAAATTAATGCTAACAAGTGAAGAAAACGTCGTCAGAACACATAATTTAAAACCAAAAGAATCTCAGTAAGAAAACTGACCAAGAGTGCCAGAGATGATGTCCATCTGATCCAGCAGTCCATCCCTCTCTCCAATACCCGCCCCATGCTCCCCGTACAACCCCACTGCATGGACCTCATCTACAAATGTCAGGGCCCCGTACTTCTTGGAGACTGCACAGAGTTCTTCAAGAGGACAAACGGCTCCTAGGTATGTATGTTTTTGCTGTGTGAAGTCTGTTGTTGTATGCGGTCATCCTAATTAATTACACAGATAACAAGAATACCTGTCATTGAATGAACAGTTTCAAACGCAACAATTTTTGGCAGGTTGGGGTCCACTTTTGACAGGAGTTCCTCCAGGTGGGCAGGGTCGTTGTGCCTGAATATGTGCTTCGTCACTCCGCTGTTCCTAATTCCCTGTATCATGGAGGCGTGGTTGCCCGAGTCGCTGAAGATGTGGCAGCCTGTGGTGGGCAGGGAGAAAGATGGAGATGCTGGAATGTTTGCCGCTGATGTTTTGGAAGGTAGTAAAATTTTATATTAATGAATTTAAAGCAGTTACATCATCACCAAACAACACCAGCGTTTAAAAAAGAACCACAAAGGCAACACAGACCAGGCAGCATTTTAGCCAGGGTAAAGAGGGTGGTGTCGTTGGCCACATAGCAGGAGGTGAAGAGTAGGGCGGCCTCTTTTTGATGGATGCCAGCAAGTTCCCGTTCCAGTTCCTCGTGGAAGGGGGAGTTGCCGGATATGTTACGGGTCCCTCCTGCCCCCACACCGTGCCTGTGTACGGCGTCACTAATTTGAGTGGAGTAAATAAATTGGATTCGGATTAGAATGATGATAGTGCAATTTTAATTGAAAAAAATCAAACAATATGATAATCTATAAAAAACATCATAGCCCTCAACATAAACCCAATTGTCACATCATTTTTAACTATCACCACCGCAAAAGCAAAAGATCTTGCAAAATTAAAAACTGACATGACAGCCTGTTGAACTTTAGGGTGCCAGCTCATTCCTAAATAATCATTACTGCACCACACCGTGATGTCCTTGACCCCTTCAGAATGTTCCAGGGCCCTGGGAAATTCTGTGGCCTTTCTACTGACCTTCTTGAATATTCTGTAAGAATTATCTTTTTTCTTGGCTTCCAACTGGCCTTCAAGGAATTTCTCGTAGTTGAATGGGTTCGACCCTATGCATTTGACTGTAAGGGTGGGTATATAATTTTATTGCATATAAACACACACACACACACGCACATATTCACAAGTTAATGTGTTATATCTTAATTTCACACACATGAAGTTTTGACTGACTGACCTGGGGTAATCTTTTTGGCCTTCTTGACCTCAGTGGCATTTGACCTGACTGCCTCCAAAATCGGATCCGCATCCCTTGTTTGATGTCCTGGGATTCCTGGAACATTTATTGATAATAAAGATCTATTTTTAGAGTTATAATGATGACAACAAAAACAATAATGATGAAAACAACTACAAATAAAAACACCTCTTTTTTGCAAATCTTCCCCATCAATCTGTTCCAGCACTTTTCCCATTAATGTCACGTTGCTGCTGCTACTGCTGCTGTCATTAACAGTCTTCGTGACGTCAACTTTAGTGTGCAGTTGATGCTGTTGCTGGAACTGCACTGACGACGATGACGTCACAACTGGTGATGTTGTTGGGGAATTGTCAGCGAGTTGTTGTGGCAAAGTGGCTGCCTTACTGCTGCTTAATGCCTTCTTCATTGCTGAATCTCTCTCATCTGAAGTATTTCAAATTGTTGAAATTTATCAATTTACATAATTACACGGATCCACACATAGCCAATTTCACTGACCTTTCGGCAATTCGTTGATCAGGGAGGAACACTTCATGATCCGACCCATGATTGGGCAGTGGTCAATCATCTGCAGGAGCTCAGGGGCCTGCTGTTTCACCTGACCAATAGTCATGCGGGCCAAAAATGGACACTGGATTGCCTTGTACATTCCTAGTAATAAAAAAAAAACTTATCACGTAGGGTCATTGTTGTTTTGTTTTTACATCTCTGAATTGACAATTAGTTGACTGATGTCACAAATTACTGAAATGGAGAATATAATAAGGTCGTGGCTGTTTTCTGATGCTGCTAGAGATTATTGCACACATCAATGCTTCAACGAGTGATTCAAACTATCAAAGTGTTTTGGAATTAAAAAACTTCAAATAATTTATAAGAATTTGAAAAATAAAATTAAGTCACTGGTTATGCGTTTCTTTCAGTCAACGATTGAAACAAAATTGGAACATGTTATATAGAAACAAAGTTGAATAAACATGATTTTCTTTGTAAACTCGAAATTATTCATAATTTTAATTTGTCATAAAATCTAAGAAGATGCAATTATCAAAAGATGACAAATAAAACAAGCTAATTATAAATAAAACAACCAGAGTAAGGAAAAAAATTATGATGACGACCATGTACATATATGTCAACAACCGCACACATGTGCAGAACACATGTCAGAGATAAAAGAATCAAATATAAATAGATAATTCAAAATTAAAAAAGAATTCATTTTCACCATACATAAACCAGATTCACTATTAAACATACACACCACACATACACGCACAAACACACACATACACATGCCCGCACACACTAACACACATAAGTTTGTCACAAAAATAGATGGCCCAACTTTAACCCACCAAACAATTAGTTATGGATATCATCACATCACTATTCCCACAACCTCTTTCTCTCTTCTTATTCACCTTTAACACTACTCTCCAATTCTCCATACCATACCATACCATACTACTTGGTCTGCTTTTAACACCAAACAGTTATTCTTATTAAAGACCAAGAAAATACATCTGGACAATGTTATTAATTATATTTATATTATTGCCCCGTGTATGTGTGTATGTATTTATCTGTGTGTAAGTGTGTGTGTTTATCTGTAGGCGTGTGTGTTTATCTGTGTGTGTGCGTCTGTGTGTGTGTTTACCAGTGTGTGCATATAAAAAAACAGACCACTATGACAGGTCATGATTAATAGATTAATATTAAACATGACCGAAGATGATTTGATAACACATGACCAATGAAAGTTGAAGCAATCAAGGCAAAAAAAAATTTGAAAGCAGTTATGTAGTTAGAAATAATGTACACACATGACAAATATGACACTAAACTTTTACATGTATAAACAATACATACAACACATACAACAAACACACACACAGATACACGCACACATAAGCACACACACAAATACATACAAATAACAACTCAATGTAAGCAGGTGTGCTGGTGAAGAAGATGAGGAAAACAACTAATTAAATGAAAAGAGCAGCAACCACAAAATTTCAATACTAACATGATAGCGTAATGATGATGGTGATTCAATAATATCATCGCCATCATCAAAAACATCCTCACCATCATCATCATCGACATCATCATCAACACTGACAACAAAATCACCATAATCATATAATTCAAAATTGAATTATATAACGAAGAAATGTATAACCAATTGCAGATAAGATCAATTAATTCACCCAAAAAAAACCATCCTGATCTAAAAAACAACAACGAAAATAAAATAATAATAATCATCAACAAAATCACCACCGTCACCATTATCATCCTCATCATCCGGAACATAATATATTCTCATGAACTCAGGTGTCTAATTAATTTGTATCACACTGATGAGGAGATTGCATGTAAAGTTATATATATATATATATATATATATCTATAGCTGGAGTAGCTATAAAACTAAGCCTCTACGAGATGTTTCTTATCTACCTGATGGTGATGAAACAACATTATCGTTATCATTCATTATCATCATCGTCATCGTCATATCATCATCGTCGTCATCTTAATCTTGATCAATGAAGTTACAATTTGTAAAAAAAAATCATTTTTTTTCTCAAGAAATTTTGGAGTAACCAGGTACAAGAGAATATAAAGTTACAAATGTATTAGTATTTGTGAGAAAATAACGTCAATTTTGCATTACGCAATCTTTGGACATAATGTATTTAAATAAATTTTATAGCATATACTAACAAAGTCAATATCATTGTGAAAGTTATTTATTCCTCTATCTAGCTTATATCAAATATTTAGTCAAACATTACATTCCAATGTGTATGATTCTGAGTGATGTTTAAAAATGTTGCCAGAAGTGTAATTTTCGAATTATTTTGCCTCATGAGGTATGCTATTACGCTAATTGTTATGCTAATGCTGTCAATGAATTTAATTCTTATTAGCAGACGAGCATAGGATTGCCATGGTTTTTCTTCTTCTATTTCAATTGAATATATCTATCTATAAAACAGAAGCCAGGTGATTCTGTTTAAAAGAGGATGGTAGGAATACTACAACATTATTTTTGTACCAACTCAATAGAATTTGATTTAGAAATTAATCTGTTGTCAAAAATAACCTGGTATCACATTATCATAAATGTTTTTGCACATAGGTGTATTGGCAGATTAAATCAAAAATGAAATGTGGTTGTTTTTTGTTTGTACGTATGTATGTATGTATGTGTTAATGTATGTATTTGTTTGTATGTTTGTATATGTGTGTCTGCACGTGTTTGTTTGTATGTGTATATATACAACCTTTTGATAGCCTGAGGAGCATTTCTTCAAGTTGGAAACCGAACGCTAATAAACAAAAACGAAATACTTAACAGCAGCAGTTCAAAATCTTAGTTAACTGTCATTTAAAAAATTAAAATTATTACTCCAAAATGGAAAATAAAATTCTCAAATTCTTAACTTGAAAAAAAAAATTTTGTTCGAAAAGTTAAATTGAAAGTTATAATTATAAATAATGCATGAAACAAATGAATTCACATAGTGAACACAGTATTGGCAGTTGTATTTATAGATGAAATAAAACACACACACACACACACACACACACACACACACACACACACACACACACACACACACACACATACATATAATATTCTATAAATTCTACTGAATGTTTTGCGTTAATATGTTTGTAGTTCGTTTAAACATATTAACGCCAAACATTCAGTACAATTTATAGAATATTGTAAAAATTATGGTCTATTACCAACATATATATATATATATATATATATAATATATATATATATATATACATAAAGACATACACATTCACTATGCATATACATGTATATACATAACACACATAAGAGAGATAGAGAGACAGAGAGAGAAAGAGAGAGGGAGAGAGAGGGAAAGAAAGAGAGAGAGAATAGCATACATATTTTACATTTTAAAATTGTGTAATAAATTAAAATACTGCCACATGCAAACAACCAAACATATATGCATAATACATCAATTTGTGATTATGTCCAACTAATTAATAATATAAAAAGTATATGGAAAAAAGTGAGGTTGAGAAAAGAAATAGAAAGGGAGAGAGAGAAAGAGAGAGAAAGAGAGAGAGAGAGAGAAAGAGAGGAGAGAGAAAGAGAGGAGAGAGAAAAGAGATAATGAAAGAATGAGAGTGAGCCAAAAACACAGAAAAAAAATACATTTTTGCATTAGATGCATGTTCAATGTCAACTGAAGACATGTGCCAGAGCATGCGCACACACGCTCACTCACACACACACACACGAACATTTCGTCATGCTAAGTTCAAAAACTAACTTTTCTCACTAATTTATTAAGAAAATATATTTCAAATTTATGACTTAAGAAAATATGCCCGCTTATTTATATGCCTGTAAAGACATGTAGATAAATACTTCACTACTTAAAATGACAATTATAAAAGTATAAAAATACTATCAACAAAATAATGATAAAGTGTGTTAATATATATATATTTATCCCCATAGATAAGACAAAAAATAGTATTAACAACAATACTACTACTTTTACTATTACTACAACTACTACTACAAATAAATAACAACAACAACAATAATAATAATAATATGCCGACGAATTTACATTCTACAATGTCCTAAGGTGAAGAAAAGAGGTACAGAGCTAAATTATAATTTAAAAAAATGATTAAATTAAAAATTTTAAATGTGTAAATATTACAAAAGAAACGTAATTTGACTCTTGAGTTGGTTGGTTGATTGATACTAACCATCCAACCAGCCACACAATCAGCCAACCACACATTACCAAACATCCAACTAACCAACAAAGACATAATACAAAAGTTAAACTACATGCACTTTGATTGATTTTGACAAACATTACATTACATTGAGCAGATGTGAATTTGAAAATAGAATATGAAAAAAATATATCTCAGGATCATTTAAGTTTGTTTGTCTTTTGTTTTATCTCATAAAATAAAACCCCAAATGAATAAAAAACAAAAACAAACAAATGAAAAACATAGACTTTAGAGTGCGAGAATCCATTAAACATAGAACTTTGAAAAGCAAGAAAAATTAAATTCCTCCCACACAGTCAAAAACATTTGGATACAAACTTTTTCTCCTGTTTTTATTTGAGCTTTTTTTGCCAAAACAAAAAAAATTAATGTAAAAACTGACCAAAATATAGATTTTAATAATGAAAAGTGAATAAAATCAGTTAAAAATGTCTATTTAGCCTTTTCACTCAACAAACTACAAAATCATGACTAAAGGTGTGCTAAACTTATATAACACTCATCCTCATCCTGTAATACTTACATCCAATTTCTCTATATAACAATAGCAACAATGCTAGCAACATAACATAACATAACAATAACATCAACAATAGCTAACAATATGTAACCAGTCATGTGAAAACTCATTGCAAGCAAAATCCTATACCACCTATACACATAGCTATATATATATATATATATAAACATATATATATATATATATATATATATATATATGTTTCAACCGTATATATATATATATATATATATATGTTTCAACCGTACATATATATATGTATATGTATGTGTGTGTGCGTGTGTATGCGTGCATGTGTCATATTTAGTAACAAATAATGTTATTGTAACAAAGTAGCCCATTTATTGGACATTTACAGTACACATAAAGACACAGACATAAAGACAAATACAAATTATCCTAACTTGGAAAATGTGAGTAATTTGGAAGTAATAATGAAAAGATGTAATATATATTAAAAATCTAGATTATAAATCAAAAAGTAACAATGTAAGTAGTTGTTGTGAATTGGTACTGAATAATTTTAGTATAACAACTGTTAAGCAATTTTGTATGAACACCAGAGTATTTAGTCATTTAAATTCAAGCTATAAAAGTGTAAATTGAAGCAACACTTGAAAAAGAAGTAATTAATTTTGAAATGATTCATTAATGATCTTAGTAAAAATTTGAAAAAAATAAATTATATTGAGATATAGTTAAAAGAATATAATTAAAATTATGAATATAACTAATCTATTTTTAATGTTTTATTGCAACAATAAGAACAAATAACGATGACACATTATAAAAAAAATGACAAACTAGTTTTTAAACTAACTTAAGCACATTAATTACATTATTTTTATAAAAATTTTCAAGCGTCACCTAACTAGCACTAACTAAAATCTAATTGACAAGCAAAAAAATTCACTTTTTTTCTGATAAAAAAATCAACAAGTGCCTCCCTAACAGTTTGATTTAACATTCCTAACAGCTGTTCTACTAAATATCTTTACTTGCAGATATCTATCTATATATATATATATCTATATTTATTTCCTTTAGTTAGCTAGTCTATCTGATCAGATAGACTCTATTTAATGTTAATCCTAGTGGGAAAGAGTCTATATCTAATTAGATTAGCATTAGAAGAGAGAGAGTTTATCTGATCAGACAAAGATACTCACCTACCTACTTACTACTCTATCTAGCTAACTAAAGAAAATAGTTGAAAAATATCAGTGACAATCCCAAAATTTGCATCAAGTGTATGCATGAAGGTATCCTAGAGTACTTTTATATATAAATTAGATTTGATGATAATTTAATTAATTGATGTCATTTATATGCCTCCATTCTATTTTCGACCAGCACATTTCAATCGGATAATCAACTACTAACTAAACTAACTAACTAAACTAACTTAAAAAACCTTCACGAAAAAATTTGACGAATATGATACGACAACTAAATTAACTTTTTTCAATTAATTTGTTAGATAGATTTAAAAACACCAACTTTTGTCTTTACTCTGTCGCCTTTCCCTGACAAATTCTTCTGAAAAAAATTATTTCGACGTGTAAGACGACCTTCCAGCAAGGAATTTTTCAGATTATGGACAAAGAACTTCAAATATTTTTATATATTAGTTTAGAATATTTGAGAACGTTATGAAGAATAAATAGTAGGATTATTAATTAAAGTATTATATGCATGGATACGGATATTTATTATATCCATGATAATATGTTTTATTATTATTATTTTATTATTTAAATTAAATGATAATTCTTATTATTGTAGTAAATAAGAATAGTAAACTGTTTATATAACCATAACTTAAAAGAAACCGTACATGTTACCGAAATGATCATTTTTGAAAGAAAAATGAAAATTTATAGTTTTTATTTTACAAATTAAATAACAAAATAATCTTACAAATATTGAATATAACAAAAATTAAACATTTTTAACAAAAGAACTTAAAGGTGCCAAGTTTGAGAAAGAGATGAAACCATTACTAGAATGACGTAACGTCGCACATCCATCCACCCTAGATTGCCATTTGACTAATTTTTGTTTTTAGACCATTTTGGTGATTATTTTCGCAGCGCAATATCGACTCGGGGTTAAACTTACTTAATTTTCATTTAAAATAATTTTTGCTTCTGTTGATGCTGACATTTTTCAGTTTTACTAAATTAAAAAATTTATTTCCGCAGTTAAAAATGACGATATTGCCAAAGAAAAAACACAACAAAGATAAATCTGAAAATGACAACAATGAAAACCCTCATAGTCCCAATGGGGCAGAGAGTAGCAATGGTCGAAATAATATGAGAGTTAGGACGGGTTCACCTGGACCTCAAAGATGGGCCTCTCCTCCCCCAATAGACCACGAACGTGAAACAACTGTCAGATTTGAGGAGAATGTGGGTAGCCATGGACAGCTGCTTTCCAACAAAAGACGAATCAGGGACCGGTCATCTCCTCACAGAACTGTCAGGAAACAGCGACATGAACCTTTGCCTGCATCTCGCGTGTCCCAGGGTCAACCATTGGGCAGGGGCATGTCGTCGGGTCTTCGAATTTCCCAACCACAACAAAACCCATCAATTGCGTCTACATCAAAACAGCAACAACAACAGCAGCAACAAGATTCCGGTGATGAGGACAAGGGAGGTTTCAATAGTGAGGATGAATGTCAGGGACCTTCAAGTTCAAATCAGATAGAGAAGGAAAAGGAATTTGAGATGATGTTGAAGGAGAAGAGAGGTTACATCATCAAGAGGATGGGAGAAGATGGTGCTTGCTTGTTTAGAGCAGTTGGTAGGTTCTAAAATAATTTTATAAGGCTTGTACACCTACACTAATTCCTACCTTGATTAAACCCATGGAAACAATGTTTTATTTACAATCTTTTATTCTCTACAGCTGATCAGGTGTATGGAGACCAAGAGATGCATTCAATCGTCAGACAAAACTGTGTTGATTACATGGTTTGTGACAATATTTTCTATTTGGTACTATCTAAAACTATTCAAAATAATTTAATAAAACAACTGTTTTTTTATTTGTGAGTTTAATGTGAAAATATTTTATGAGAGTTATATTTTCATGTTTGAATGTACTTTACTCTAACCTACCCAGGCGAAGAATGGGGATTTCTTCAAACAGTTTGTGACAGAAGATTTCACGAGTTATCTGAACAGGAAGAGGTTGGACAGTTGCCATGGGAACAACATTGAGATGCAGGCACTTTGTGAGTTGTACAACAGACCAATTGAGGTCTACCAAATGAGTCTCGGTAGGTACATAATTTTTTTATCTTTTTTTAAAATTTTGTTTGAGCTTTAATAAATTATTCCATAATTTTTTCAAATATTTTTTTTCACCTTCTTAGAGGCTTTAAAAATTGATAAAAAAAAATACTATTTTACTAAAATTAATTGTAACACAGAACCAATCAACACCTTCCATGCTACTTACGAGACGGACAACGAACCAATCCGCCTGAGTTACCATAACAATGTCCATTACAACTCCGTGGTGGACCCTTACAAGGCCACCATCGGGGTGGGGCTGGGCCTGCCTGGCTTCCAACCTGGGGTATGTTTGAGGCTATTGTATGAATGTTTATATATATTTAGGTTTATATCTATATATTTTACCTCATTAATATAAATGACCTTTTTGTTCGTATGCTGTTCATTTTGCACTGTTCAACTCAACACAGCTGGCCGATAAGAATCTGGTTAGAGATGCGGTGAGACAATCTGAAGACTGCCACATTGAGCAGGTTGATCCTTTTTTCCTTTTGCAATTTATCAGTGTCTTATGTTTCATAATGATGTTTTGAAGTTTTTAAATTTGTTCAGTATTTAACTT
The DNA here is from genome assembly GCF_000326865.2 of Helobdella robusta. NCBI lineage: Eukaryota > Metazoa > Annelida > Clitellata > Rhynchobdellida > Glossiphoniidae > Helobdella > Helobdella robusta. The sequence continues at coordinate 5,649,267 of NW_008705254.1, forward strand.
TTCAACCTTCTATGTTTTAAATCATAACTCTGCAGATTGGTGTAATGTTTTTCAGATACTACTTTTTCTTTGTTATTCATTTGGTTTTGTCAATGTTTCTATTCCTTTATTTATTTATTTATTCATTCATTCATTTATCCAGTTGGGCTTTCATTGATTTATTTCACCACACTTACGCATTTAGAAACACACACACTCACACACACACACACACACACACACGCATTTAGAAACATACACACCCACACACACTCAAACACACACACATGCATAATATCCAAATGCGCACAGACAATGTTAGAGGACAAATTAAGAGAGACAGACTGGGAACTGACTCAGGAGACCATAGAAGAACAGGTGGCCAGGGAATCCTACTTGCAGTACATCAAGGACCAAAACCTGTTTGCAAGTGCCAAGGCATCTGTAAGCATTTTTTTATGACTCTTTCCTATTGGTGTTTGTTTCGTTTTTATTATATTTGATTTTTTAATGTGTAAGTTGCTTTAACTAATTTTTTATGTAATTTTTGTAATGTAGGGAGATTAGTAATGCTTTGGGTTAGAATTGATTCAAGTGTAAATAGATGGTTTGAATATTTCGATTAAAAAGCGAAGTAGTTGTATTAACAACTTTAACACTGTCAAAACAACAGCCTCGGGCGACATGTAGCTCCACCAACGACCCCACGAACCTGCAGCAGCCACAAAAACATCAGCAACAACACCTGCACATGTGGTGGGAGAACAACAGTGCAGCCAGTAACAGTCCGACTTCCATTCTAGATACCCCCAAGAGATTCTTGAAAAAGTCCAGTGAACATGGGGACTCTCCTAAAAGAGAAGACAGTTAGTGTAGTTTGTCTGTCTGTCTGTTTGGGAGTTTTTTGAAGCCTATCAGTCTGGGCCTTGGTTTTGTTTAGGAAAGTTATTAATGTGTTTCTGTTTCTTTTTTGTTTCTTGAAATCTATACAACTGTTTTTTGGAGGTTTTTCTTAATGGATTTGTTTATTTGGTTGCTTGTGATTTGCATTTGATTGATTGATTGATTGATTGGTTGGTTGGTTGGTTGGTTGATAGGTTGATTGATCGGTTGAGTGATTGAGTGATAGGTTGATTGATTGATTGATAGGTTGATTGATTGATTGAGTGATAGGTTGATTGATTGATTGATAGGTTGATTGATAGGTTGATTGATTGAGTGATAGGTTGATTGATTGATTGATAGGTTGATTGATAGGTTGATTGATAGGTCGATTGATTGATTGAATGATAGGTAATCAACCTATAGATTGATTGATAGGTTGATTGATTGATTGAGTGATAGGTTGATTGATTGATTGATTGATAGGTTGATTGATAGGTTGATTGATTGACTCTCTCTAACCTTCAAAAATTTCATTTCAAACCGACCAGGTCAATCGCCGAAATCACCATTGTACCAATGTTCTTCATCATCGACCCAGCAGAATGCAGCTGCCACAAAGAACAGCGGCAACAGCCACAACGACGATGGTGTCGGCGCTGTTGGTGGCGTCTTCGACGAGACTGCATCTCTAATGAACGAACTACCGCCACAGCTGTTTGGTAACTCTTATACAAATACTTCTTTACTTAAATACGATAACAGTAGTAGTAATACCGATATGTATGGAACAACTGGTAGCAGTAATTAATATTAATAGCAGTAGTAATAAATATATTTATTGTTATAACTCTTGTGGCCACTAACGTTACTGATAAAGGGAGTGTTCTTATGATAGAAAATACTTTCTATATCTAAGTCAATCATCATTGATTACTTCCATTTTATATTTTTGAAGTGATTCAACTATCATCTGATCATCATCATCATCATTTTCGCCATCCTCATCATCATCATCATCCTTCTCTTCCTCCTCCCAAATTAATCAGGATTATCGGAATGGGATGAAGAAGATACGATGCTGGCAAGGGTCATAGCCGAGTCCCAGCAGCAGTACCTGAATGATTTAAAGATGGCTGCCGAGGCCTCCGGTCACCTAATCAGGCATCATCATCTTCATCCGTCTTATCGTCTTCATCCTCATCAACATCGTCGTCATCATCTTCACTTTCATCATCACCCACTAATAAAGGTAAAAGTCCTTTGAATAGGGATTTTACCAGTTACCGCAAGTAACATATATATACGTATGTATATATATACATGTACGAGTGTAGTGTAGTGTATACACAACACAGCGTATATATATACTGTTTAATTGGTGAAAATCTATATATATATATATATATATATATATATATATATATATATATATATATATATATATATCTGTATAGATAATTATATGTATATGGTGGACATTAAACTGCTTGTGAATGTGTAGATACGCATATTTGTATAAATTTTCGGATATATGCACATATACATATTATATATCTTATGTATAGCTTTATATATATATATATATATATATATATCCCACGTTTATAAGTGTCTATATGTGCATTGTCAATTTTCTTGAAGCTTTCATTTTCATTGACCTGTGTGTTAACTTTCTCCAATTCGTTTTTTTCTCCAAACTTAAGATTTGAGATAGAAAAGTGGTAGATTAGATTGATTTAAATGTGAATTTAAGTTAAAAAAAACTTTCTCTCTATTCTTTCAAAATTATGTAACCTCATTTCATACTTTTTTATTAACAACAAATTAACAATCATAATTACAGTAATTATAATTATTCAGATTACTATTGTTATAATTATCGTGATTCGCTATATTATTATTAATATTATTATTATTATTATGGTTATTCTAATGATGAAATTTTTATTAAAAGATAATATAAGGGCCCGCTTACATTAGCAACACGCGCATACATACACGCACACACAAACACACACACATAAATCAAACACATTAGCAGGCAAGGGTTTGCAAGTTTGTGACATGTTAATATATTAAAAGTATCTTTTTGTTTTGGTGTTTTTTTTTAAGAAAGTTATTAATATTTTTCAAATTTTTTAAAAATTTAAGTTAAAAAACAGCTATAAAAATATTGTTAAATGTTATAATAGTTATAATTATAATAATGGAAATAAATAAATCCAGCTTATTTATAAATGCTAAAATTGTTTTTACAAAAAAAAAATGGAGACATAATCCGTCAATTATATTCATAATTTTTGTCTTTTCTCATATAAAATGGCGATAATTATTAATATAAATAAATACTTTTTCACAATCAGTTCTTAAAATATTTTTAATTGAATATTATTATACAGGCATTGTTATACTTATATTTACAAATAGCACAAGCATTTGAAAATAAATAATATGTATAAATGTGTGTGTGTGTGGTGTGTGTGTACACATATGTTTAATACACCAATTTAATATCAATCTTGAAGCAATAACATGATTAGATAACGAGAAACTCTATAAAAATAATAAGAGTAGCAGTAAAGATATGTTCATTTAAGTTGTGGCTTGAAAGATGAAATAGAAGAAGCAGCACTGCTGTTTTGTTGAAATTTTTGTTGAGGCAGCAAATTAGGGATGTGTGGTTTATTTGAAGGGATGGGCGGTGGACCGCGTAAACTCCCCGGGGGCACGATCTTCCTAAAGCTACTTGTCGTCTGAGGCCTTTGAGGCGAAACGCTTTTAGTTGTCTGTGGTGCTGTTGTGTTGATGATGGTGTTGGAGTTCATTGATGAAATTGTACTGTTGTTAAGGTTGTTAATGGGGATGGGAACGTTGGAGTTGGGCGATCTGATTCTCGGCTGGATGGTTGTCGTCGATGGTGGTCTAATTTGTTGGCGATGTTGTTGCTGTAATTGATGTTGCTGCTGCTGCTGCTGTAATTGTTGTAGTAGGGAGAACTTTGTAGATTGGGAAGGATGACTTGCCGTTTGTAGAACTTCAGGTTGTTGTGGTGGTTGTTGTTGCGTTTTGGTAGTTGAAGACGATGAGGAGTGGACGTTGATTGGTATGACCTGTTGAGAAATTTTCAGAATAAATTTTTAAATTTCAATAACTTTTGTGAATGAATCACACACGTAAACATACTTTAAAATTTTGTTTAACACTTTTGTCATCTTTGCCAGACACTGCAGCTGTTGTTGTTGCTGTCGACTGCACTTGAGGTTGTTGTAGCTGCTCTAACTCAGCTAACAACTGCTTGTGCTGATTTTCAGCTTTGCTCAGCTTAGCCATGAGCTGCTGCTTCTTAAAGTCGAATTCGCTCAGCTGTTTTTCCTGCGTGGCTTCCTCGTGCATCAATTTTTCTTCTTCAGCTTTCAGCTGCTTCTCCAGCTGCTGAACTTTTTCATTTTCTACATTCAGTTCTTCCTGCAAAGATAGATCAAGTTTTTGAAGTTTGGCAAGTTTGTGCATCAGTCGAGTTTGTTCTTTTATCAGTTGGACTGCAATCTGGCAAGGTTGAATATCTAATTTATATTTGTTCATTTTTGTAATGTTAAACTAATCTAGAAAGAGGTTGACAATTGAAAGCTAACAAGTTCATAGTCAACAGAGCTTTTTGGTGGGTCATTTTGTGATTTCTTCAATCTTTCCAACTCACCTTCCAGAACTTTTGCCTGGCTAGTTTCTTGTTCGAGCTAAGAAATAATCATTACAAATGAATTAAAATGTCAAACAATGAACCACTAAATATCAGTTAAAAATTTCACAGACCTCTAGTTTCAGCCTGTCTCTCTCCTTCTCAAGTGCGCAGATGATGTTGCCATCATTTGCAATCGATCTTGAGTACAACTGCTTGTCATGCTCTAACTTTGTGGCCACCTAAAAATGATGTAATTCAAATAACATATACTGTATATAAAACGTATAGGTTGGAGTTTTAATATAGAACTTTTAAAAACGAATAAAACCATCACTAAGTACCTCTAAATATTTATTTTGAACCATAGAAACAACATCTTTCATCTTCTTTTGGCAGTTTTGTTGTGTGGTGATCAGGTTCTCCAACTTAACCAGCTGGTCATTGTACATGGATTTGACATCAGACTCATCATAGCTACAATCCTGCAGAAGATCTGAATCTCTTTGCAGAGCCAGGATTGGGTCTTTGGGGTGCTTCTTGTCTTTCTGAGCCTTGCGCAACAGTGTTTTCACTTTCTCTGCCTTTTAATTTAAATTAATTTTTAATTCATTTATTGTTCTAAACTTAAATGAGTTAAAAAGTACACTATAATAAAAATGTTCAACTTTTAATAAAGTGAATGGTGGCAGAAGAAAATAAAAGAAATAGATAACTAAATTGAAAGCCAACATAACTCACATGCAGGGCTGCCACAACAATATCTCTAGCTTGTAGTTCACCTTCTAAGTAGCTAAGCAATTGTAACATGTCTGATTTGTTTAGATCCAGTTTAGATTGCCTCTTTATTTATATGAGAATAAATAAAAAAATCATTTATAATAGAAATAATTAATCTAATTTAATTAATTTTAAATTTTAAAAAGTGAAATTTAACTAAAATTAATTAAACTAATTAATCATAAAAATAAATAGTTTCGTTAAATTTCACTTTGAACTTAACTTTATCAATTCAAACTATAATGGAAAAAAAAATTGGTAAGTAGTCAGTAAAATTGAAAATGGAAACCATGATTTGATTGGAATGATTGAATGCTGGGGAAAAACACAATTAAAATAAATTATAAATTTAAATAACAAATGACTTAATAGTTAAATTTTAGATTAATTTATTTATTTTAAATAACTTGAAACTTTAAAAACTGCCAAAAAGTTTCAAGATTTTAGTTAAATTTATAACATTCATATTATTATTTAAACAAAATAATTTCTAATAAAAAACAAATTTTCTTAATATTAATGGCCTAGTCCTAATCTAATAAACTCTATAAAAAAGTATAAAAATGGGCTGCTAATCAATCTTAATATTTCTCAATGTAACCACTTAGAATTTTAGATTTAGGGTCTAACTAAATCTAAATTTTAGGCAAAATCTTAGCTTAGAAAGAAATATCCATATTGTATAATATAATATAAACTATAATTATAATATAATATAATAATCCAAAAAATGGTATAGAAAGAGTTAAAAATAAATTATAATATATTTAAAAAAGTAAATTTAGCGTCGTTTAGCTCCTGTCCCTTTTTAATAACCCGTTCTTGTCTTGTTGTAATCTTATAAAATATAAACGTTTAAAATGGCAATTTTAAATTCCCAGTACCACATAAGAAAGATTTTGCCTAATTTCTTACCTTTATAGTGCAAGCGGGCAGTTTTTCCGTAGCATGATCTTCGTAGTAAACGAAATCATTGGCAAACGCCATTATTTAATAAAAATAATTAATTTATTTATAATCAAATTATTAAAAAATAAATTTAAATCATAATTAAAAAAGAACAATTCAATGTTGACATCGAAAACTAAAAGACGTCTAACTAAAGACTGAAACTAGAAACGACCTTGGGGTAATGTAAAGAATTTTAAAAATATTTTTCAAGAATTGAACATTAGAAAGTTAATTATAAATAGTATTGTTCTATGACAATTGGGTAATGGACAATTGGGTAATTGCATTTGGGTAATGGACAATTGGGTAACGAAACAATTGGGTAATGGACAATTGGGTAATCAATAAAAAGTACTTGGCGAGTTCTTCGTTACGATAGGCTACTTCGTTACATACTCTTCCTAACTAGTGATGTTCAATCCGAATTCAAAAAGAAAGTATGTCAAGTTGAATGCTATGGTTGCTAATGAAGTACAAAATTTTGCAAATGAGTCTGACAAAATCAAGTATTTACGAAGGATAGCCAATCTGCTATAATAAAATGCAAGCCAGTCAATAATGTTTTCAAAGTTAGTTTGACACATTGAATTATATCTGTGCTTAATTAAAGGATTTTTGTTTATTATATTTTTGTGTTTTTGTATTTGTGCTTTCAATGTAATTTGCTTAAAAATAAAGTAAAAAAATTTTAAATATATTCAATAATAATTAAAGGATTTTTTGACAGTTATTTACCCAATTGTCAATTACCCAATTGACCATTACCCAATTGTCTCGATACCCAATTGTCCATTACCCAATGTCAATTACCCAATTGTCTGGTCACCAAATAGTATCCATTCACCCACATAACCACAGGTATGTAGGTATATTTAAACAATAACACAGTCAAGCGACCACACGCAAATTCATCTTTACATACATACATACATACATACATACCCTTAACCCTTTTAATCAGATGTTTGACTGTTTGGTGTCATTCATCACGATTTGGTTTTAACATACATACATACATACATACATACATCTCATACGAAATCTCGTTAGCTCAACACGGTCCGGCCGACTTGAAACATTTTGCTGGTAACATTTCGCGTTTTTAAAGGTTTTAGGGATTTTAGTTTTTAGTTTTGACTAATTTTTGGTTATTAAAATTGGTTTTAACGTTTTGGACTGTTTCTTTTTGCTTTTTGGATATTTTATGGTGGTTTGGTGGGTTTTATCAAATTTTATTTCGTTTCCAAAATTTTTTTTTTTAAACTCATGAATATCAAATAGTATACAATACTAGCTTTCCGTTTTTCATTTATGTACACCATCCTTGCAATATTTTTGTTTTAATTTTTATTTTTTGGTTTAAAGTTTTAACAATGTTTGCAGTTTTATTAGTATTTTAATTAAAATAATTTTAATTTTATATTTATTTATGGCTCCGGTTTTACACAAATGCACTTTTTGTTTCAACCGCTATAAATTAAGACCGGACGGGAAATTACACCGGCACGGAGGGAAAGAGAAGGGTCAAGAATGCCCTGGGTCTATGAAAGCGGTCGACCAACCATCGGCCGGGTCTACAAGACCTTCGGGTTTGGCTCCCCGCGCTGCACCTGTCAACGAGGGTCGCAAAGCCGCACGTACATCAGCTTCGGTCACGGAGGCTCCCATGGGAACTGACCTTAACGCTTTTTTTGACAGACTGACGGCCGCCTTGAGAAAAACCCCGGTTATTGATCATGTGCCGAAACCATGTAGGGAAAAAGTAATAAAAGAATTGATGTCCCTCATGGCGGCAATTTGTAATGAACCTTGCGACCCAACTCACTGGTACAGGCTCCATTGTTTTTTCCCATATATCCTCAAAAAGCCTGCCAGAGGGGGTCGAAGATTCAACCAGGGTAATCATGTTAACAAACGATTGGCAGATTACTCTACATTGGAGGTTGAGTCTATTGCGGCTGGCTTTGAAATCGACAATACAATAAAGCCACGAAAAAACAATCCAAACAGTTGGATTCAAACCGCAATCGCCCGCATAGAACAGGGCAATCTTTCGGCGGCTGTCAGGCTTGTTTGCTCTCCCGAGGGTCTGGCGGGGGACTCGCCTGAGACATTGGTTAGACTCAACGCCATCCACCCCAGGTCACCATCGGACAGGCGAGTCTTTCCTGCACCGGAAACCGTAAATGGTTGCGTTTCACCCACCCAGGTGTTGTCAGCCCTGAAGTCATTTAGGAATGGTTCGTCTGGAGGCCTTGACTGCCTAAGGCTCCAGCACATTAAAGATTTAATTTCAGGCCCACTGCCCATTGACGAGTTTGTAAGCTCCCTAACACAGTTTATAAATATAATTTTATCTGGCGCGTGCCCATCCGCCGCCAGCCGTTTCTTTTTCGGGGGTCGTTTGATAGCGTTGACAAAAAAAGATGGGGGAGTTAGACCTATTGTGGTCGGTAACTTTTGGAGAAGGTTGGCCAGCAAATGTGCTCTGATCTTGGTGTTGGAAGAAACCAAGGCGAAACTTTACCCAATTCAACTGGGCGTTGGGGTGAAAGGAGGAGCAGAGGCGGCCGTACATGCGGCCCGTAAATTGGTTCTGGACTTACCCGATAAATGGGGTTTTTTAAAAATTGACTTCAGGAATGCCTTTAATACCCTGAGGAGAGATTCGATGCTGGAGGCAGTCAAACGGCTCTGTCCCCAAATTTACAATTACTGCCACTCCGCATATGGCCGAATCTCTTCTCTTGGTTATAACACCTGGGTGATGGAATCGTCCGAGGGGGTGCAACAGGATGACCCTTTGGGGCCGATGTTGTTTGCTCTGACCCTACACCCGGTGTTGGAAAAATCTCTTTCAAAATTCGTTTGCGGCTACCTGGACGATATCAGTTTGGCCGCCGAGGGTGCAATTTTAGCTACTGATTTCCTGTCTTTAAAAGACAATGCCTCCATCATTGGGCTTGAGCTTAATATTAAAAAATGCGAATTGTACGCAAACAACTCTTTTGAAATGCCACAGACACTGGCGGAAGTGCCCTTAGTGTCTGAGGCATCATTGAGCTTCTTGGGCACCCCATTGATGGAGGGTGAGTTTCAAAACACTTTTTTTAATAAAAAACTCGCAGAGCTGAAATTCGCCCTCGACCGAGTGTCTCATCTTCCGGTCCACGACGCGCTGACCATCGTCCGCAACGCCCTTAGTTTGCCTAGATTGATGTATTTCCTTCGTACATCCTTCTCGGTTGATGTATCCATTTTGGGCGGATTCGATGGCGCCCTGAGGTCAGCTTTGTCAGCCCTATGCAATGTTGAGTTGACAGACAGGGGCTGGTCTCAGGCCCAGTTGCCGGTTCGGTTTGGGGGACTGGGGTTGTTAAGCGTAGTCCAGCTGGCACCTATTGTTTACAAATCATCTGCCGCTGCCACGCTCGACCTGCAGTCTGCCCTGCTCCGGCAATCTTTCACGAATCTTGGTACCCTACCAGCATCACCCAACCGAGCAAAACATTTTCAAGCTCGGTTGCTGGAAGAGGCATACAAAACAACTTTTCAGTTTTTGTTGTCCTCTAGTCCCGACGATGCAACTTCGGCTCGTCTGCTGGCCGCGTCAAGCGACGCGGGCTGCGGTTGGTTGAGATCCTGGCCCAACTCATCGGTGGGTACCCGACTGGATGATGAGACGGTCAGGATGGCCATTGGTTTTCGTCTGGGTTTAACGGTCCACCATAAATATCTGTGTAGGTGCGGTGCGGAAGCTAACGAACTCGGTCACCACGGCCTGGTCTGTCGTTTAGGTGGAGGTCGTCAGTTGCGCCATTCCGCATTAAATGATTACATCTGCCGGCTTTTCTCCAAGGCTTCAATACCCGTTCTTAAAGAGCCCTCGGGATTTCCGCGTTGGATGGAAACGTCCGGATGGCTGCACGTTGATTCCTTGGAGAGCCGTAGATGCCTGGCGTGGGACGTAACCGTTCCGGGCACATTAGCGGAACGGTACGTGCACTTAACCAGCAAAGAAAGTGGTTTGGCCGCAACCAGGGCATCGGATGAAAAGTTTAAAAAATATGAAGGTGCCCTGCCCTCGATGGATTTTTTACCTGTTTGCATCGAGGTTCTTGGCCCGATGGACAACAACACTTCAATATTTTTTAAAAAGATTTGCAAAATGATAAGTGGCAGGTCTGGCGACAGCAGAGAGCTATTTTTCGCCATGAATCATATATCTTGTTTGCTGCAAAGGTTTTTGCGCGTCTGTGTTACCGAAAATGTTCAATTAAACGCCGACGTGAGCGAATAACGAGATATCAATTGTTAACCGATTTTTTCAGATGTTTGACTGTTTAGTGTCACTCATCGCTGATTTGGTTTTAACATACATACATACATACATACATACATACATACATACATACATACATACATACATACACACACATACATACACACACATACATACACACACACACACATTGCTTCTATTGAATTATTTCATATTTTGTTAACATTGGCTTTCGTTTTACCACTTTTCTTTTATATACTTTCAGTATTTTACACTTATCTTCCTACACTCAGTCAATGATGTTTATTACACCTCTCATTTCCACCGTCTATGTGTGACCTCTTTGTTAATTTTTCATTTTATTAAGTCACTGATAAACATTTCTGTACTCTTGTTAATTTTTTTCTTCTTATTACACTTCTTACATGCTATTTAGCCTCCATGATTATACATTAGAGTATGTAAATTTATTTTGGTATGTGTTGTATATGTAATTGTTTTATGTACTTACGAAGGCCGTACAAGTTAAACTGGTTTGTAATGAGTTCTGGCCTTCCAGTTTTTTTAAATAAATAAATAAAATATTTGTGTGTGGTGTGTGTGGGAGTAAGAGAGAGAATGATGATGATGAGTAAGGTTGTAATAAGTGGCAAAGGATATCCGGTTTAGTTGATTTAGTTTTGAAACTACAGTACATGCAAGTTCTTACGTAGCTGTTAGGTGTTGATTTTTCGTTTAAAATAATGGTTGTGACGACGATTGTAAGGATGATGGGGGATTGTGACGATGATTACAATGATGATGATGATGACGACGATGATGATGACGACGATGATAATAATTATAGCAATGATTATAACAATGAATATGATAAAAATGCAATTACAATAATAATAATAATGGCGATGATGACGAATTCGCTGATGATAATAGTGATGACGATGACGTCACTCAAGCGACCACACGCAAATTCATCTTTATAAAATGTTTATTCCTTAACGGGCGTGTGGGCGCATACAAATTGAATGAATGAATTTATGAATGAACGAATGAATGTATGAATGAACGAATGTATGAATGAAAGAATGAATGAGTAAATATATACTTATGTGTGTGTTTGTATCATAGACATCTTGATGTATCAGCCTCTACATCTATGACCTTTAACCTTTTATTATTATTATTATTATTGTTGTTGTTGCTGCTGCACTCTTAGTATCAAGTATCAATCAGTAAAACACTATACTATACCATCAAGAAAACCAAATTAATTAATGAAGATTCATTTTGGAATTTTTATTCATTAGCTTATCGTATTTTTATGGCCCGTAGTTAAAAGAAAAACGTTATTTGCATTTATCAGAACTTTTTTCTCTTGAGAAGTAGCATTGCTGAAAGGCTTCAACTTTCTGAAAATAAGTTATTGAATAAAGCATTGTATTCTTAATCGGTATACTTTCAAAATTTTGATTAAATAAAAAAATTAATTTATATTAATTTTGTTTGCGAAATGAAGTTATGTAATCCAGTAATCGCAAACCGAGGGACAAGGAAATACAACGCCCAAACACTGCATTAACTGAGGTTGCTTAAGGATAGCTGACCTATAATCATTAATGTAGATCCGCTGATTTTCATTAGATGTCTGGAAAGTAAAAAATAAATTTGCAATATTAAATGTTTAATAATAACACTTTTGACACATCAGCTTTTCAAAATGATGTTAAATATATGTTTTATTGACAGCAATCATAACATACAGCTTATTTAGAAATTAACTCGTTTTAAAATAAGAAAATAAGTCCCATTAATAACCAATTTTTTGATTGTTAATTCGATGAGTTCCTTCAAAAAATCTTCCAACTCAACATTTGTTGGCGGCTTCAGGATTGAATTCTTAAGCAGTTGAATGATGTCGAATTTGCTGATGTAACTGTTTTTACTGAGATTGTAAACTTCAAAGCAGACTGACGTAATTTATAATGCAATCTAAAATTTATATCTAGCTCAATTATCGAAAGCATAAAAATACCTTAAAAATCCAGAATTGATATATTCAAGTTGAAAACAAGCAAATGTATGAAAAAATTAAAAAATTTTTTTACATTTGATTCGTTCCTCTGTCGTCCCTCTGAGCATAACTGACATGGTGTGAATGAATTCTGCTATGTCCACCTTACTCTCTTTACTTTTCACGGTAACTTTGAATACTACAAAAAACATTTTTTAGCAATGACTTTTCATGGCAATATAATTCTTTTTGCTTGTTTATAAATCATTCCTTAAAAATAAGAGATTAACAACAGATTAAAGTTATTAGGAAAAAGTTTTTATGCAACAAATCAATGAAATGTAAGAAATAAACGCATTTTGAAAGATTTGACAACGACCATAGTGTAGAAGATGCGAACCACATTTACATCATCACTATTATCGCTAACCGGGAAAATGCGCTTAAAAAAAGAAATACTTTTATTTTTCAAGAAAATTATATCGATAAGATGCCGCTATATTGCATCTAGATTGGTCCAACTGAAAGGAAATCCAGACTATAGTTAAACTTGATGATTGCTACGAAGATTGAAATCGAAAAATCCCAAACAAAAGTTGAAAACGGCCTAAAAAAACAATAATACCACACTATATGTTGATATATGGTTCGAATTAAAAAGTTACTTCTCTCAAGGATTATTTCATCGTCGATGTCAAATTGCTCAAAAATAAATTTGCAATATTCCCGTCTAGCAAGTTTGTACGTTGTCATCTCGTCGAACAATTCCATTAACCTTTTAACTTCACCGGCAGTGACTGTAGATGAAACAAATTCTTTTAAAATGTAATTTGTACATTTATATTGAAAATCTGATGATATAATATAATGTTTAAAGAAATAAAATTCAAAAATTTAATTAGCAAAACATAGAGAATTCTACTGACAGTGAGTTTTCCTAACAAGAACCTCCGCCAACTTGTTGGCTCTTACTCGTTTACCTCCAACATCGTATTCAGCCATTCTCTAGTTCAACGAAAACCAAACACTCAAGATGTTTTATTTTTTAATACGAATTGCAAAGCAAATAAACAGCATTACGTCAGCATTTAATAATAATGGGACATTCGCCAAACTATTTTATAGTTCATCTACTTCAATACTTTTCACTGAAAGCTAGAAGCTGGAGAAATTTCAGTTGTTGCAAAATGATATAAGGAATACTCTTTATAAAAGTATGAAGAAATTTTAAACTTTGAAGAGAGAGGGTAATAACAGCGAAAAATAAGGATTATACATTTCCATTGGAGGTGTAAATATAAATAATGTAAGATATGCTGATAATACAGATCTTATAAACAATGCAAGATATGCTGATAATACAGCTCTTATAGCTGATCCTATGGAAAAAACTGCAAACAATTATTTCCCAACTGGTTTTTTAAAGTGAAAGGAAAGGCTTGCAAATTAACATCAACAAAACAGAGTGCATGGTTATCGCAGTAAAAGCAAAAGTCCCCGATCTGCTCCATAATCGTTAATTAGACAGGTGAAACAGGTCAACAGCTTCAATTATTTCGGAAATCTGATTATCTCAGGTTGTAAATGTTATGTGGATATCAAACGAAGAATAGCTATGGCGAAAGATGCACATTCTAGAATGAGAAACATCCTCACCAACAGTAAAATCAGAATATCATCAAAATTAAAAATACTGGCGTGTTACATTTTTCTGGTGATCGGGTTTTGTGAAGGTCGATGGTCGCCAATGTCCTGAAAGGATAAGGTACGAGAAAGAAGAAAAATTGAACATGGATTGGATTGATAAATACCGCGTATACACTTTTCAATAGCTGGTGCAGAATACAAGCTTTACATACATTTCAATATATTATAGAGGAATTTATATAATTATATTTTTATATGAACTATTAATGTATGAAAGAATACGTATTCTATATAATTACATATATAGGCATTAGAATACAACATTATATATATATGCTATACAATATATATTTGATAGATATCTTTCGACTCCCACTTCTGCGTCAAGCAAGTTCTTGAAGATCTTGGCGCAGGGGCTAGATCTAGAATTTTGCACTCGGAATCGGCCGTCGGTAGGCAATTTTAATGGATTTAATTCAGTAATTACAAATTAAATGTTGTATCGTCTTTATTATGATTAATTTATTTATAATATACAATGTTTACTTTCTAGTAGAAAAATTAGTTAGTATTATAATTATAAAGTACAGAACTGGATCTCTGTGTTGTGTGTTATCTGTCTACTACTCTATCTCTATAAAATAAATACTCTCTAAAATAATATCTAAATCTAGAACTCAACTAATCTTCTAGTTAGATATGTTATAATCATAATATATGATAGTAAATAATATTTAGTATTTACTATTATTAGTATTATCAATAATTCAATATCATATTAAAATTATTAATTATTATATTTAATTTAATTTCAATATTTATTTTATTAATTAATATTTAACATATTTTACTTATACATTACTAGTTACTGTAATAAAATAATGAAATTAATTAATCATTTTCTTGATTCCATGGTTTTCAATTCAAAATAATATTAATAATATTGTAATAATCAATTAAATATTGTAATTATTAATTAAATTATTTTAATATTTGAAAAACATGAAAACAACATTCAGCACTTTCCTTGTCTGATGGCTTTGCATCTTCTTTCCCAGAAGAATGAAGTTTGTAATGCTGATGATGGTATTGTAATAGCAAACACACCACCGGTTTCTTCTCTTTTATTAGATGTAAAAAAATTAACCAAGCAGTTAGTTAGAGATAATCTGTTGGCCTTAAAAAATAAAGAGTTTGATATAGAGAACAATGAATCATCACAAAAAATTATAGAAACCTTGATTATCAGGTTTGAAAATGCTAGCAAGGCATCCTGCTTTTTAAATCACAAGTAATAAATAAATATTTTATTAATTCAAATGTTTATAAATTTCAAAAACTCTAATTAATAAAATTTATTCAAGAAAACTTAATATAGCTAATATTGAAGCAAATCAGAATGAAAAGTGTGGGCTCTTGCATTACATTATATCCATTTCACATGTATCACCTGTTGTTCAAAATGGACCAAGGTTGGTTTGTATACCTAGTTTTTTCATTATTTCTTATAATAATACACGCAAACTAAACTGTTCTGAAATTAATTTGGTTAATGCATTTATGCATTCAGCTGTGGATTGGCAGCTCTAAGCATGGCACTTCAAATCCTGACACCAGAAATGAAGAACAATGAAATGGAGATAGAAAATATCATACAACTTGCCAAATCACTGGGATTCACAAAGCAAGGAGAAATGTTTAGTAGTATGCAAAATTATTAAAGAATTTCTATTTTAGTTTAAAGTGACAACAATTTTATATCACTTTTTTATTCTGGCATTTATAATTATTGATGCTTGTTTGAAATTTTGTTTTTTCCATCAGTAAAAAATTTATTGAAGTTGGCTCAGTATATCAATCAAAACATTGAGGGAAGAATCACAGAAAGCACAACTGATGTTCGAGAAAAGAAAAAATTGATTTTGCAAGCTCTTTTTAACCACCATCCCATCCTTGTGCCGTTGGTAAATTTGTTTAAATATTATGTATTTTACATTTCATATCTCACGTTTGAAGAATGTATTAAACCTTATAAGCTTGTTTAAGTTCATTATTACAACCCAACTATAAGTGAAGTTTTGTGTTTATAAAACTATCTCTAATAGGTGTTGGCTGCCTTTGCATGCGTTCGTTTGGGATTTACACACAACTCACATTTTCATGATTTTAACCTGCTAAAACATTAACAAAAAATTGTTTTACACGTAATTGTTTCAACTCATTATTGTATGGTTTATAATATTAAATACAAAATAAACTTTCTATAAAATTTCTGTATGAATCGCATCAAGTTTCTTATTATTTTCTGAGATTAATCATTTTAATCTTCTGTGCATAAAATGAATGAATGTTGTTTCAAATGTTGAACCTTGCTACCAGTTATGACAGAGATTTCAACAACGAGCCATGCATGAAAAATGGCGTGAAGGCTCATTGGGCTCTAGTCACCGGTGTGTTTTTTACGTTTCATCTTTTATTATCTGTGTTATATTTAGACCAGTTATTTCAATCTAGTCGTATCCGTTATTTTACTTATTTCAAATGAGAAATTGGTGCAAAAAATATTTTAAGTTAGTCTAAGGTTAACTGTATCCATTTAATCAGGTTTCTTGGTTGTAAAGACCGAATATGAAGAAGATTTGATACAACTATTGAAGCCATCATATGAAGTAAGTCACATATTCTACTTGATGAATAATGCGGATTTGTCAAAAGAGGACTCGTTCATTAGATTCCAAAAGGACATCATACATGGAGAAAATAAAGAATCAAAAGAGCTGTACATATTTGCTGTTCAAGGAAAAAGTTTGAAGCCGCACATATGGGATCTTGATCAATTGCTAGAGAGCAACAATCAGTTGAGAACTGTTGATCCAGCGATGTTAAGGTGTAAGGATGAGTTCTGTCTCCCAAGTTACGGATCGCTAAGTTCTTTGCAGGGTAAAATATTAATCTTGAACAATAAATGAAAACTACAAATGTTCAAAAACTCTCAAAAACTTTTTATTATCATCTAGATGGCCAGTGTGATTTAATTTACTTTTTGCTATGGTCAATAACAAATGAAATATTTTGAAATCAGACATTTATTTATCAATCTTTAAAGCTTATTTATTTACATCAAAGAAAAATTCATTAAAATTTTTAAAGAAAGTTAAGCCAATTTCAAAGTATATGAAGATAGAGTAAAATACAGTTGTTTGTGAACTCACCAATTTAAAGTCTAACAAAAGTTTACATGGCTTTAGTTAGCATCAATAAATGAATATACAAATTTATAGAAGAAAAAATAACGCCCGTGAGCAAACAATATGACTGACATGGCACGGCATGGCAATAACATGGTAGAGTAGATGAACGGAAATATCATCGTACAGATCTTTAATGGTTTGAAGATAAATAGAAGATTCCTGAAAGACTTAAATTATCCCAATTTAAATAATGCTTTTCAAACAATGACTAGTACAGTTCATAATGCTCCAAGATACTACATTTAATCAAATTATTGCAGATTAATATAATAAATTGTAATTTTGACAAAAATTAAAAATAAACGGATAATGGTAATTGAATATATATTAGGCTAAACAAATATATTGAGCAAAATTGACGTCTACGAACATATATAAGGTGAGAGAGAGAGCTGGAGAGAGAGGATGACTTATTAACTAATCACAAGAACATCAAGGTGAATAATTCAGTAGAAACTTGGACTAGTCAGGTATAATCCTAATGACATAAACTTCTATGAACACCAGTAACAAAATGTACTTCTATAACGTTTTATGAGATGAGACATTATTAAACAAGTCATTCATTTAAAAAAAATTATTAAAATATTAGACTGAATCAATTTTAAAGTAAATCTTGTTGTTGGATATGTTGATTCAAATTTTGCTTATAAAAATTAAGCAGCTACACTGATGAACGTGAAGCTATCAAATCAGCCTTTCAATGTCTATCTCGCAATATCTTATTTATACATTTTAATAAAATATCGCCAACAGAATTATCAACTAAGCCATGTAAACTAATTAATTAATATACATCAACAAAACAAATTGAACCAATAAATGCTCAGGTCACAAAAATAACTCAATCCATACATAATAATAATTTTAAATTCTTTAACGCGTAAATGCCGCTGAATGACGTTCGTCGTAGTAATCACAAAACTAACACGAATCAAACACAGACAATAAAATATACGGCATAAGAAGATAAAATGAAGCAGTTACGACAATTAAGCAAATATAGATACGGATACAGGCTATTGTAAAGCATATTTTATTTCTACAGAAGGGTTACTTTTCGCGTTTATATACGTTAACTGTATGTATATATATATATATATATTTATATACACTATATATATAGTTAATGTAATATATCTACTAATATATATTTTACTAGTTAAACATTAGTTAAACTGCCATACTTTTATCATCATCATCCATTTTAAGTTATACCAGCAATCAAGTAAGAGTATCTCTAAATCTCTGGAGTGCCAATGGTATATATATATATATATATATATAAATATATATATATATATACATCTATAATATATATATATATATATATAGGACATAAGTGTTCGTGCATATACAAATCACGTTTACAAACGCAGAATTTTGTTTAGGCCAGCATCAACAAACTCCCAATTTTTTATGGATGTTAGGTTATTTATAAAAAATTTAATAAAAACAAAACGGAATTTACCAATGTTCATTTGAAATTGATTTCCCTAGAGCCTTTTCAATTAAATCACGTTAACAAAAAAATATTTTTACATATCAAATTTTAAATTATGAATCTGGAATAAAAATAAGTGTATAGATAATTATATATGTATGTACATATCATTAATATATTCAATATGTAGAAACAATTCATAGAAAAGCGCTGGGATTAGCCCTAGGGTCCTTCTGGTTCCTGTACCTAAACGTCAGCCATATCCCTATTATCTGCATGGTGGAAGTAGTATTTAATTAAGTAATTAACATTAAGTAATTAGTATTACGTGGTTATGTTGATATTTGAGATTATGGTGATTTTATTTTCATTTTATGTTATCATATTTGATTACGTTGATGTCATGAGGCTATGTTAAGTTATGTGAGTTATGTTATATGTTTTGACGCTATATGAATATATTGATGTTATACTGATGTCGTATGGTTGTGTTGATATGTGATAAGTTGATGTTATGTGAATATTTTGACGTTGTGTGGTTGTGTTGCCATTATGAGTAGGCATGCTGACCTTGCCTTAGAATTGAAAAATATAATTATTGTTGTAATAATCTAAATGTTGATACTTAACTTGTATGTGTTGATGTTGGCATTGAAATGGGAGGAATGATGTGCTTAATGTGATAACATTTTAAAACCACAGTAACATAAACATGTAAGAATGTTTACACAAAGTGGTGAATATAATTGAGTAATTGATAACAGAAGCAACAGTGAAAAAGTCAATAAAATTAATTCCAGTAGACAATGACAGTAACCCAGCCCAAAGCATTATTTGAAAAGTCAACAAAAGACAAATTACTCCTTAAAATAAAATTAATTGATCAAAAACTGAAAACTCCTTGAGAAAACCAAGAATTAACGAGTTATAGTGACAGGTTACTGGGCAGAAACTATCAAGAACCGTCAATTATATCAACTGAGCTTGTTATGTTCAAGTAGTAAAAGTGTTTTATAATGACATTTCTTCCTTTATCTTTGCTACTTGAACTTAGGAGATTGTAATGTAATTATATCATCATATTACACTTGTTAAAAGACAACAAACAAAAAAATTCATTCAGTGAAAATTTAAATTAATGATATCCCCCACCGGATTTAATCTAAGCTATAAAAACTAAGCAATAAATCATTTTTTAAAATAAATAACATAAAAGTAAGTCGATATTAATAATTCATAAGCCTAATTATACCAAATATGGTCTATTTATTTTTATAACAACTTACAAGACTTCAATACTTATAAAAAAATGCTGGGATTGAAGTCTGGACTTTTGAGGTTGCGAAATTTTACAGTCAGCCAAACTGAGAACAGCTTTTAATGTTTAAATTAAAAAAAATAGTTAATAATTTTAGGACAAATAAAACAAAAGTGGTGCACAGTAAAATAAATGAACAAATGAATGGACAACATCAAAATGGACAACAAAAAACAAGATAAATAATTCAACAGCAAAACAAAAGTAAAAACAAAGAATTCAACCTCAGTGAAACTGAAGAACAATCCAATAGCCCCAACGGCTCTGACTAGTTGATGCAAATTTGGTTCAACGACACTCCAGCAATCAGGAAGTGGGCACACTGGCATAGGGGTTGTAGTAGTTGTTGTTGTCATTAATGTTATTTTTCTTGTCACGGAAGATGACGATGTGTTGTTCGAATTGGAGTGACTGGTAGGTGAAAATGTTGTTCCTGTTGCCGTTTGAAGAGTAGTCATTGTAGTTGCTGGGTAGCCAGAACAGCAAGATGTCTCATTCATGTCAGATTTACACTGAACAAAAATCTATGCAAAAAAAATTTCATTGAAAATTCATAAATTTTTACAATCAATAGTCTTAATCATGTGAAAAATGAAGTAAACTGAACGTGAATGTGAACAACCTTGGAACATAATGGATGTCTATATTCAAAGGGTGTTCTGCTGTTGAACTGATGTTCTCTGTCCATGCCGCAACAGTGAAATGCCTGCTGGGTCCTGTCTTTCAAATCGTCAGAAGCCAATTTCCAGCCTATTCCAAGCATTCAATCAATTTAATTTAATTACAAATAAGAAAAAGATGGAATTTATTTTAAACACTGGTGCAAGAGGACAGCTGAATATTAAGAATGGAAAAATACATTGAATAAATTTTCATACCTAATCTGAAAAATTCCTGCTGTTGTTCATCAGTTAGAGCCAAACTAGCACAAGCGATCGAGAACTGAAAGATGAATACTAAGAACAAAATGACCATGTACTGACAACACAAAATTTATTTAAGTTAAGGAAAAAGGTATCATAATGTTTGAATTTTTAGATTGGATTATTTATTTATATCATAACAATATTTTTAAACATAAAATTTGTGTAACCTAAATACAGCCAGATAATAGTTGAAAAGGATACAAAAAATAGCATGACTTGATGGTGCTTGATGGCACCAATCAACCCAACCACAGCAATGAGAGCAAGGAAGACACCACATGCAATAATAGCACTGATGACAGGAATGGTGGTTATAACTGCCATAGCTTTTGCATATCCAGCCAAGATCACTAACATCATTCCCACACACTGTTTCATTAAATAAAAATTTCTAAAAACTTTATTTATTTCTGAAAATAAATTTTCAAATAACATAATTTATTTTATTTCATGTACTCCTTACTGCTTACTCATTGTGTAAAAATATCGCCTGATTGAGATAATTTTCTATGACTATAAGAATAACTATAGAAACCTTTCTTTATAATTTATAATACCTATACAATACAATATAAACAGGAATTAACCAAAAAAATTTATTAATTTTATTTTCTCAAAAATAAAATGGAACTAAAATCTTATTTGTAGCAGAAAAAATTACATCAGTACTTTCTCGACTAACGCTAAAATGGATTTTTTGATTGATCCCTGCTACATACAACGAACAAAGGGGACCAACAATGAAAAAAAACATAAGTAATAAAAACTAAAAAAAAAACAGGACAATGTGATTAGCAGATGAGATGATGGTGATACTCACGAAATAAATAAGATTGAGTAGAATCAAGACATTTCTGGAACACATGAAACCTCCGCAAGCCATTATGAGAAAATAATTTTTAACAAAATCAACTAAACTTCTTATAAAATTCTAGCGATCTAATCCAAAAAACTTATTGCGAATGAACCAGCATCGGATGACTAGCAATGTAATAGATTATATTTTTGTAAGACAACGTCATAAGGGATGCTCTATCGCTGATTAATTTAAAAGTGGATTCAGTTATAAATATAGGTTAAAATGAGATGGAATCGGTGACATGATCGGTGACGTCTCACGAAGATGTGCATCAATTTTCATCTTCAGGTATATTCTATTGTCAATATGGTGTGCTTTAATATCTTTATTGCAGGAAGAGTGAGGCCACTTTGATATTTTTTAATTTTGAATCATGCATGTTTGGTCATTCAAATCCATTTACCTAGAATATTTGATCTGAACGTTGACGTGGATTAAATTACGTCATTACACTATATAAACGGTCGACAGCTGAGATCGAGGTTTCCCAATCAGGGCTGGCTCGTCTCAAGACGAGATGTTGTCTCGAGAGATGTTGTCTAAAGACGAGCTCTAACCGTTTTGATTTCGATGATTTTAAACAATGTCAGTCTTCTTGATCTCGTTTTTTTTACTGTCTTGATACGTCTTGAAAACAAGACACAGATAGGAAATTATTTTTTATACATTTTGATTGATAGATTGACGTACGATATTCAACTTATATAAGTTTTAACTTATTTTTAATAAATTCTTCTATAAACATACTGTTATAATACTCGCTGTCGTAACCGATTTACGATGCGACGGGTTCAAATCTTCGATTGAATAAAATACTCCAAACAGTTATTAGTTATTAAACTTTATTTACAGAAAAAATCAACTAATCGTTTATTTCTAGCAAATTCAAATTAACGCAACAATTGACTTTTAAATTGTTCAAAATCTATCGCTATGACAACGTCAACAAACAAATCAAATATCGCTTTAAATAATATCGCTATTCACAAAATCACAGAGTCACGAATTTACAAAGTCACGAATTTCACTAATCGCTAATCTTCTTGTGACGTGCGCTTATATACTCTTCGCAAGCGTCGTTTCTAGATTCTTCTAGATGGTCCGATTCAAGTCTACTCTAGAATGCTCCAGTCACTAGAACATTCTAGAATACGCTAGAATCTAGTGCGTTCGGTAGCACGGTTATAACAATACATTAAAACATAATAACACGCGTGACTATGCGTGCATGCCCACATATGTTAAACATAACATATATTGCTTCGTGTTAATGATAATTTTAAAATAATTACAACATAATCAAGATAGTCACATCAACCAGATGACCCAAGCTCTACAATCGTAACTCTTCACGTTCATATCATTTTGCATATATAAAATACGTTCATTGGTTAACATACACTACGTGTACACAAATAAATGTTCAATATATACATGTACAAACTTACGCATATAAATATATATGCAAAATTTTTTACGTCTTGGTCTCGTTTTTGTCTCGAATTTCTTGTTTAGTCTTCGAAAGTCTCTTCTTGAGCTCTCAATGTCTTTGTCTTGTTTTTAAAAAGCAGTCTTGTTACAACCCTGCTGACTATATTATATCAATTAAAACGGATGCATGACGTCATTACTTCTTTTGCTTCCAGTAGAGAGTACAATGGAAGATATACGATAGGCTAGCTCCAGCTTAAAGTCACCTGTGCGTACACCTTTGTTTGAAAGAACGAATGCCTGGGTCAGAAGATGAAAAACAAAATAAAGATTACACACAGAGCTCGCAATTCCTTCCTTTCTTGTTCTTTGACTCCAACCGGTCAACGTTATCACATAAGCGAATTTAAGATGGTCACACACACACATACACCACACACACAAGCGCATACACGCACAATCATTCATATATTGCATTTGTCAGATTCTAATTCAATAAATATAATTATACTTTTTTTAATTTTTACTATTTAATAAATTTATAAAAGAATGTTTCTTATCTCCCAATAACCAACACTCAAATCAAGTTCAAATTTTCAAATTAATCAGTTAAGATAAACAATAAATTAAAATTTTAAATAAATTGTTGATAATATTTCATAAAGTTTTCATTTCATTCATTATGGCTGGTATTTTTGATGATTCGAAAACGATGATGGTCCTCAACGGTTCTTGCTGCTGGTTCAAAATTTCAGATGACTTCATGTCAATCAACGTGTCATGCTGGCCCTCTAGAGTGTAGCTGAAACTCAACAAACTGTGCTGTAGGTTCGTTGTATTTTACGAAGATGAGTTAGTTGGTTTGGAATATGTTAGGATCACTATTAAATCATATTTTGATTTCATCTGATAGGCATAGCGTGTAAAATCCCAGAAAAATGAATATAAAAACTGGCTGAACACAATTGAATTAATAATAAACAATATAGTTTTTATAAACTTGACATTTTAATAGATACATCTATCTAGGACACATAACTTTTCCAGTAACAACATAAATTTAATAACATGAAAGACTATTTTGTCAATCTATAAATAAAAAGAAAAGAATTATGATCCTCAAACCAGATGTGATTAACAATTAAATTGATTAAAAAATAAATGTGATTAGCAGTTGAAGTGAAACAACCTCATGAAATATTTGATCTTCGGGATTCAAGAATTCAAGTGGTTCCTCTGTTTGATTTTTCTTCTTGGACAGCATTTTGGAAGACCGGGTCAGCATGATGTACTTGGTGAAGTTGTACTTCATGTTCTTATTGTTCGCCTTCTCCACATCTTTCCTTTGAAAACAAATTGAAATAAAATTACAAGATATATGATAACTTGATAACTCACATAAAGGGTCGAAATATTACTGACACAAATTTTAAATTTTCATATTGATGAACATTCTACTAACCACAGTGATTCAAAATTAGGCACGGCTAATTGAGAAGAAGCGAGGATTCTTTCATTTATTATGAATCCGATCTGCTCTTGCTTTGAATTCAAAATTGACACAAATTCCTCATACACATTGGCTGAGGAACTTTCTTTACATCTTTCTTGAAGAAATAGTTTTAAATTTTTGACGACATCTGAAGACTGGAAAAGAAAGAAGCATAAAAAAATAATTGTTTAACAATAAGGTTTTTGCATGATGTGCAGATAAAATGATAATAAGCAGTGATCTCACATTTTTTTCAGTCAAGTTGATAACTGTTAACAATCCAAAAACTGGTAAAGCACTATCTTCATTCATGTCACCATCATCATCTTCATCCTCTTCATCACTTTGAGACAGGACTTGCTGTACAACAAATAAATTAAATTTAAAATGATATAAACCTGACATTTGGAGAAAAATATGAGTTAACATTTAAAGCTGACGCAAAAAATAATGGAATCAAACCAACATGTAGGACTGAGCCAACATAGTTCTGAGAAATCAATAATTTTGCTAATTCATAACTGTCAACAGATCCCATGAGAAACAACTGCAACAGGAAAAAAAAAAATTAAATATTCAAAATTCAACCATGACAACACAAATGAAATTTACTGATTCTTACTAATTTGACATTGATCAAAAACTCACATTTATTTTTTCATAAACAAATCCAATAGGAAAATTAGTTATATTTATATTATAAAGAGCCACAACAGGAAGTGAATAAATGATAATGATAATTATGACTTATAAAGTGCCCTGGCAAGCAACTGAGGTGCCCTCGAAATAAAAAACAACCTCTGTCAGACGTTTATAAACAAATGCACTATCAAAATAAAATGTTTTTAATGATGACTTGAAGGACTGTGTAGAGCTACAGTTCCTAATCTTTAGAGGAAGCGAAATCCCAACGTGAGGAGCAGCATGTCGGAATGCACGACCAGCAATATTGCTTGCTGTTTTAAGCTGACGAAAATTTTGAGCGATGGCAAAGCGAAGTTGACGATTGCTTGTATTACTATGTTGAGTAGAAGATCCGATGGTGAATGTGAGATTGAAAGTTTGAAGACGATGACAGCTATTTTAAATAAAATTTGAAAGTGAAATGAACGCCAATAAATAAATAATTATGATATCATGTAACTAACTTGCCTCAAGAGTACTTTAATTCCATCAATGTCAGAATCATCAGCTGGTCTGCCTTCAAACTCAACATTCAACACCTTGATATGACATTGATACCACATGAACAATATAAATTTTTTTAATTATTATTAATCAAGTAAAAAAATAAAATTAATAAAAAATATATTCAGTACTCAGTATTCTTTCTTGTTATTTAAAAACAGTTAAATTACATTAAATTCTCAAATTAAATAAAATTTGAAATAAATAGAAACTAAATTAATACAAAAATACAAAATAAGGCATAAGTTTACATTCCGAACTACAATGTTAAAATTTGTTTACATTTATGATTGTTTACATCACTATCTCTAATAGAGAGTTACAAAAGCGCCTCCCACTAATATGCAGAAGTTGATTGAGATAAAAATAGAAAAATTTTAAAAACGTTTATATCGTATTTAAATATGTTAACATAGTAATATATTGATTAAAATAACAATATATATATATATATATATATATATATATATATATTAAAATTTATTAAAATCAATTTATTAAAATAGGTTTAATTTAATTATAATAATTTTTTCGTAAGTTTTTAGTTTTTTTTTCTAAAGTTTCAAAAATGTCAAATGTATTTCCATTTCCAACGTTTCTGTGTTCTCGTGGTTGTTTTCAGTACCGCCGAGAGGGGGGGGCAAATGCCCAGGAGCCCGGCGATATTTAGGGGCCCGGCGATATTGAAGAGCCCGGCGATATTGAAGAGCCCGGCGATTTTTAAGGGTCTGTCGATTTGAAGGGGCCCGAGCTGTTCTCGTCACTCAATTCATGAAAATATTTTCACGGCAATGAAATGGATATTATTGTCTAGTTTTTTTAAACTGAACTTCAATCAAAATTACAATCAAATTAAACCTCAAATATCTGTAGGTTGCAGTGTTTAGTTTTATTTTATTTTGTATCCGTTCGAGTATTAAGTAACACAAAAACGGCTTTTTTCTCTCTCAGTAACACTTTCTTACGTAACAAAAATATTTTCTGCAATAAAATCATAATCTGTACAAACCCTTTCTATTAATCAATCAATCAATTATTTATATTTATATAGCGCAGTTTATTATAAACTGTTTATAAAATTAAAATGAAAATGTGAAATAACACAGTATAATTTGTTCCATAAATCTGCACTGAAATATACGAAATACGTGTTTTCCATGAAAAAATAAAATTTTTGATAAATTTAAAAAGAAATTATTTTTTTTTACATAAAAAATATTTTACGTAATAAATTTCAAAACCCCTCCTCCCCTATTATAACACTTCATAAGGAAATCTTAGTTAGATCTCCTTCTTACGGATCGCTACATAATAGTGAACGGCCCTTATATTTGATATGACATTTTCAATATTTTTTATATTGTAGACGCATAATAAAACTCCTCACTGATCTCAGCACTATCATATGCTGAAATAAATAAATTGAACGACCAACGACTCACACAACTAGAGAATAAATAACTTACGCCAAACCATTGAATTAAAATTCCTATATGTAATTCAATGGTCGCGCACTACAATTTAAATTAGCTTAATTTAGTTTTCAAAATTTTAAGCCTACATAATGTACTACATAACTTTATGTATTACAACATAATTATGATTTTCTAATATTATCTTGCTGAAGATATATATCATTTATATTCATTATTTATAATCTATGATCTTTACTTACCAATTTTTGAACACGCCCACATCAGGCCACTTCTGTTTGAAAAATTTTTGCGCGAAAATTGTAGTGTTATTTTAAACTGCTTTTAAAATAAACAATCATAAAATATTAATAAATTAATATTGTTTAATTAATTATGGAATATAAACATAAATCGGGCTCACAAAAGCGGATGGAAAAAGCTACTGCTTTGGAAAACGACAAAATCGGTAGTCGTTCGTTATTTCAATTCGTTATCATTAAAGAAAAAAACAAAACAAAGACAGCCGTAAATTTTCCTAATTCGGCTGAGTCTCCTGACTGTCCGGTAGGGCTAGAATTTTCAGAATCACACCGATTGGATGAAAATGGAAATAGCGATATCCAAACTCAAAATAATGACAGTGTAAATATAATAAAATATAATGATGCCTCTGTAAACATAGAAACTGTTGAAAGATTTGGATTTGACGTTGGTACTTTGCCAGCCAGGCCAATACCCACACAGACTATAGAAACCGTGATTCGAAACGGTCCACCTAGACACCCGGACAATTTTCCGGGAGATGGACAAAGAGCTTTTCCGACGTGCATTTTAAAGGTGTCCAGACAAAATGGAGATGTTTGTGAAAGGGATTGGTTGGTATGGAGTAAAGAAAAAGAATCCCTGTTTTGTTTCCCATGTAGATTATTTAGTGAAATTGCCGTATCTCCGTATCTTGCAGATCAATTTTGTCAAGTGATCAAGGATGGTCAAAACTAAAAACATGGCGTAAAGTGTACGATAAAATACCAGCTCATGAAAAAAGTGACGGTCATAAAAAATGTTATATAAAGTGGCGCGATTCAGAAAGAAGATTTCTCTTTGGAAAGAATATAGAGTCTCAGATTGATAAAGAAATTGCTACAAAAGTAAAATACTGGAAAGAATTGCTTAAACGAATTTTAGCAGTGGTTTCATTTTTGGGTGAAAGAGGACTTGCATTCAGAGGTTCTTCCAACAAAATTGATGACCATGATAATGGAAATTTCCTTGGGATTATAGAACTGTTAGCTCAGTTTGATCCGTTTTTACAAGAGCATGTTTCTAAAGTTCAAAAATCTCAAAAACTTGGACAACGCCTTCAGGTTCATTACTTATCAGCAGATTCTCAAAATGACTTTATCGAAGCATGCAGCTCAAAAGTTATTCAAGAAATTTTGGCAGAGAGAGAAAGGTTTAAGTATTTTTCAATTATGGTAGATGCTACACCAGATTGTTCTCATACAGAACAAAGTACTTTCATTTTGAGATATGTACAAAACTGCAACTCAACATTTTCGGTCAAAGAACGTTTTCTTGCATTTGTTGATTATAACAAAAAAACTGGCCAGGATGTTGCAGATATGATCAAATATGAACTGGAGAAAAACAAAATTTCTCTGGATGACTGTCGAGGTCAGAGATACGACAACGGCTCAAATATGGCAGGAAAGTTCAAAGGAGCCCAAGCAATCATTGCACATGCATATCCTCTAACGAAATTTTCAAATTGTGGCGCCCATAGTTTAAATTTGTGCGGTATGCATGCAGCAGAATGTTGCAATGACGTTATAACTTTTTTTGGAATAGTTCAAAAGTTGTACAATTTCTTTGCGTACAGTCCTCAACGATGGGAAATTCTACAGAGATTAACTGGATGCTCACTGCATAATCTTTCTCAAACTAGATGGTCGGCACGTGTGGAAAGTGTGAAACCGATTGCGAAGCACCTGCCAATTATCAAATATGCTATTATTAAATGTAAAGAATTAAATTTGTCATCAGAAAGTAAGACTGAATTGCAAGGAATTGAGCGTTATATGGAATCATTCAAGTGTGTTTTAATGGCTACAATATGGCTCAAAGTTTTAGTTGCTATAAACAATCGAAACAAAATTATTCAAGCCAGAGAAGCCAAATTGGATGTAGAAGTAGAAAACATCGACATTCTTCTTGGGGAACTGAAGGATCTATGTGAAAAATGGGACTTATTGCTAGCAGAAGCCAAAATAACAGCAGAAACTATGTCGTCGGATATTTCATGTGAAACAGAACTTCCAGAAAAACGCCAAAAACGACGAAAACGTTTTTATGATGAAAATCAACATATGCCAGAAGAAAGTGCACAACATGAAGTGGATGGTGATTTTAAAGTGAACGTTTTCTATAAACTTATCGATAGTATAATATCTGGTTTAACAGAGCGTTTCCATATGGCTAGAAATATTAACAATTCTTTCAATTTTTTGTGGTTATTTACAGAACTTGGAGAAAGTGATCTGGAAAAGAAATGTTCTAATTTCTGCAAAGAATATGACAAAGATGTCAGCAGTGACTTAATTAATGAAGTGAAATGTCTAAAATCAATTTATTTGGATACCATACAGAGTGAAAATCTTCATCCCATAAAACTGCTGAATAAAATTTATCAGTTGAAATTGGAATCTATATTTCCAAATATTGCTATTGCCTTACGAATCTTTTGTACAATTCCTGTAACTGTAGCAGAAGCTGAAAGGACATTCAGCAAGCTGAAGCAAATAAAAAGTGTGCAGCGGTCAACTATGAAACAAGAACAATTGAACGGTCTTGCGACTTTGGCGATTGAACATGATTTGGCAAAGTTATTGAATTTTGATGACGTTATTAACAATTTTGCCTTAGCCAAATCAAGGAGAGTTTGTTTCTAAAACAATAAATACCGATTTGTTACATTTGGATATTTAATTTAAAAAGTAAACTTTAATGTTTTTTTTTTCAAATAAAAACTGAATAAAACTATACTTTGTTTTTGTTGGCTATATCGGTCAGTCTTAAATTATAAATATTAAGGTACAAGTAGTATACGTATATGATATGTGAATTTTTTTGAATGTCATGTAACCTAAAATAAGATACTTTAGAGGTTTATCTTCCGCGGTCATCGGGGGCCCGTCACAGTCCAGCCTAGGGCCCGAAATTTCTGTCGGCGGGCCTGGTTGTTTTAATAAGGTTACATTAAAAGGTATGCCGACATCGTTGAGTAACATCATCTGCCTCCGACACGACATCACCATCATCGTAACAAGAAACATATAAAACAAACAATTTTATTATACTTCATTTTACCATTTCTTCTATTATCAATTAATTTTCAATATTATTTTTTCACGACAACCTAACTTAACCCTGCCCCTAACCCTGACACATATAAACACATCAATAATATTATAATAAAAACATATAAAAGGTAAAAGCGCATGCATCTATTTTAATCTCAGTGCACTTTTCGAATTTCAGTAGGAGGAGCTTATTTCACTCTCTATTAGAGGTAGTGAATGTAAACATACGTTGTAGTTCGGAATGTACACTTATGCCCAAAATAAAAAAAACCTCATGCGAATAATCCATCATCGCACTGGAATCATCATCGGCCATCTTTGACAACAATCTTCCAAGAAGTCAGGCGAGTCCAACACGAGGATGAGCGGTGTGACTGAAGTTTGACGTGGTTATATTACAAATGAAAAAAAAACTAAAAGTTATGGCAGACTAAAAACGTTTTAACTTTTTCTTTAATGACATAATTAAAACTTATTTTTTGTATATTAATAAATTTATATTATAACTGAAATTTTGAATAAAAAAAATTTTATTGAAATTGAAAAAAAATTTATACGTTGAATTTAATTTTTCTATTAATCTTAACATTTCGAAATGTGAAATGTTTAAAAAAGTTTAATGTTTGTTATTTTTTTAAATATATAATTTTTTATAGTCAAACTTCTCAGTATTTAAACTCTTAAAATAAACAATTTAAACCAAAAATGTTTTTTAAACTAGTTACCATATTTGTTCTCTTTGTAACATCGTTTTACCCTCAATTGATCAAATTGTTGGTTTACTTTTCGTGTTGTAGGATTGTGCAAAAATAAATAAAATGTTAATTGTGTTAATTATTAATTACTTTAATTTATGATAATTAATTTATTTTATTTCAATTGTTATTAATTTATTTATAATAATTTATGAATAAAAAGTGGTTTCAGCACTGATCAGATTGGTGGATCACATAACAAATTATGAACCTAAATCTAACTAAACTAAATAAATAAATAGGCAATCTCTTCTACTTAGTAATTAGTTCTACTAGTACACACAGACACACTAACTAAAACTGGTCTAACTACTAAACTAATGCTAATCTAAGGCAAAATCCTAGAACAGTGCTTGCTACGTGAGAGATAAGTATGAATGAGTGAGTGCACAAGATTAAAATTGTGAAAATAGTTTTAGACACATAATTGTAATCTAAAAAGAAACCTTCTAACCTAATCCTATCACATTTTTATAGAAATTACAACTTAATTGAGTGTAAATGTAAATAAATTGTTTTCAATTCAATTGCAGGCACTGTCCTAGGATTATGCCTAATCTATTCCTACATGTCTAATTCTAATGCTATTCTAATGGCCAATCTTTATTTTATTATTATTATTAAAATTTTTATTTTGAAGTGAAAAAAAATGACATTGAAATTTTTAGTAATATTAAAACATATTAAGTTAATAAAAATACTTTTAATATGTCATTTATTTAATTTTGATTTTTTTTATTATATTTAATAATGGGGTAAAATCGGAGATTTCTACTATTACTCCTACTAGTAATCCTATCATAACAAACATGGTGTACTTATAATAAATTGACTCCGCCCATTTTGAATTGTCTAGCTCTTAATTATTTATTTATATCAAATTGGAAATAATTCAATACAGATTAATCCTTAGGTAAGTAATTTGATACAAGTTAATTCTTACTTAAAAATAATCAATGTTTTTAATTCAAATTTAAACGGTCGACTCACGAACGTTAAATACTCACGGTTTAGACAAATAATTAAAATTCACACAAAAACAAGATGATAATGTTTTTGATTTTATATGAATTTATTTGATTTTGTTAAAATTAAAGTATTTACATGATGTACAAAACTAAAAATGATCTTAAAAATTTATTTGAAAAAAAATTAATGTATTTAAACGATGTAAAAAAAAACAAAATATTGTTAAACTTAAACAGTATTTATACAGGATAGTATGTACGGGTAAGCTCTAAAGCTTTCTGGAACCAATCGTCACGGTTCCTGACACTGCGTTGCCACAGAAATTCATCAAGATATGATGACATGTGGTAATTACATGTGCCATTCATCCATTTTATTTTATGTTTGGCACACCGCCAAAGGTTTTATGAATAATAAATAATAGTTAACCTGAAGTTCTATTTTTAAGTAAAATTTACTCATATTTATTTTTAACTTTTTTTTATTTAATGTTCACTATTTCAACTATTTGACAAGTAATGATCTAAAAAACTTACTTAATTAAATTATTTTCAATTTGATATAAATAAATAATCAAGAGCGCTAGATAATTCAAAATGGGTGGAGTTAATTTATTAAAATACATTATGATTGTTTGTAAACATGGAGGATACCTTAGGAGTACTTATCTCACGTTTTACCGAAAAATCTAATTTATAAATTATTAAAAATATTGTAACAAAATATTGAACATCAGAAATAAAAACTAGGTTGTTTTCTAGAGTCTCCTGTGTTCAAATAAGTTAACAGTTAATGATTAAATGTGGATTTAATAGTTAATTAAATTTATTTAAGGTTAAATTCCTTGCCAGATGTTGGAATTGCTGCCATTAAGTTAGTTTCTACACACGACAGCAACTCAACTGAGACTACGGCACCCACGACAACAAAAACAAATTCCATAATGTCTAGTTCATTATCGTCGCTAAACAACTGGGTGACCTTGAATGTTGGTGGAAAATACTTCACAACTACGAGAATGACACTAGTTGCCAGTGTTTGCATTAATTTTTTTTTTTTCTATGTACTATCCTTTAAGTACTATCCTACAAGTGCTACCTTATCTTATAAAAGTATCTACATTGTTTTGGAATTTCAACTTGTAATTAATAAATTTTTAACACAATTAAAATTTGAATGAATAGTTTGAATATAAATTTTGTCGATTTTATGTCAATTGTTTCAAGTTCCTACTGTGTTGAATATTAATTTAATAGTTTATAGATTTTTCTTTTTTAATTTTTATATATACTTGAAAAATAGGAAATACAGCACTGATTATCTTAATTTTTTTATAGATAAATATAAATATATATAATTTATATAATGGGTGGCGTGATGGCTCAATGGTTAAAGGCGCCTGGTCTTGCTATTATACGCTGTGTGTGTTTGTCGTTGAAACCTCTGAAGCAAATGCAAAAGAGAGAGAGAGAAACCTTTAAATAAAAAAATAAAAAATGAAAATTAACATTAATATGTATAATCTAAAAAAAAGTATGAAATGTAAAAATAAATTGCACAGAACCCTGACAGCATGCTGGCCAGGATGTTTGATGGAGATTCCAGTTGGAGTCACACAACGGACAACAATGGCGCCATCTTGATTGACAGAAGTCCCCACTACTTTGAACCAATCCTCAACTACCTTCGAACAGGAGAGTTGTTCATCAACAGTGGGATCGATTACAAGTCATTCATTCATTCATTATATGCCTTCTTCTCATTTCTTAATCTATTAATTTTCTTTTTTGTCATTTTATTTTTAGAAATAGTTACGAAAATTTATTTACAGTTTTTTAATTGTGTTAATTTATCCTATGAATTAAATTATTATTTATGTATAGATTTAATTTACAAGAAATGTTCATTCAGTTTTGTAATTATCTCATTTAAAACATTTAAATGAATAATTGAAATAATTGAATGCAGTGATGACTTCTAATATTGATTCAATTGATTATGATGGTTGCTCTCTTAACGATGATGACGATGACAATGATGATGACGATGATAATGATGATGATCCTTGCAGAGGCGTCCTTTCAGAAGCCAGGTTCTTTGGTGTTGTTGGTGTCGTTGACATCTTAACAAAGAGACTTGAAAATGAAAATTTAGAGGAGAAGTTCACAGAGCAGCCTTTTACCAGGAGGTTTGCAAATTCCAAACTTTTAATTATTTCTACCATCAATGAGATTCGTTGCAAGTGAATGAGATGCATCTATCTTTTTTCGAAAATTATTTTTCTCACTAGTTTGTGAAAGGGTAGTGTAGTGCTTCCATGTGAGTTGCGATGCTGAAGTTTCCAGGTTTAAGTTTCAGTCCCGATTTTGTTGACTGTGGGATCAATTTGAAGTAACTTCAGTAGACATCAGACATTGGAGCAACTCATCTGTAGGCAGTAGACATTTAGAGTGTCTCACCGGTAGACAATCAATAGACCATTAGACATTGGAGTAACTCACCACTAGACATTAGACACTTGAGCTGGTAGATATTCATATTAAAAAAGTATCACTAGGACATTATGCTAAAGAAATTGTAGCATAGTTGGTTGAGACAAATGTGCCGGTTCGTGCATTTTCTTTGAGATTATAAATATTGTAAAAAAGAAAGGTAAAAGTATTAGTTACCATGCAAATTAAAAAATTTCTGTTTTTTTGAAGTTCAAATTCGTGTCCAGATATTTTTTTAAATTAAACATTCTCTGAATGTGTTGATGTTGTAAAAAATTTGTTGATAATCTGTTGAATTTGGTGTTCCATCCATTTTTATGTCCATTTTTTTCTGCTATTTGTGTGGAAGTTTTTTAATTTGTTCGTTAAATTAGTTGAATTATTTCAATGGTTTGTACTAATTAAGTTGTAAATGTTTGAAATTGAAGAGAGTTCCTGAAGATGATTATTGGCACGCCTTCAAGTTGGGAGCTGAGATGTCAGGGAATCAATTTGGAAGGTTTGTATGTATACTGCTTGGGCTTGCCTGTGCCTTTTAAAACGTTCAATGTTTTAAAGTGTATTCTCTTTTATTTCAACACCTCACATGCGTCAACGACACGCTTACAGCAACACACACATACACACACAGGCACACACACACACAGAATGCACGCATATATAACATGAACATGTGCTCTTACCCATTAAGCTGTCCTGCTGCTACCACGTATGCTTCTGTTTCCATTCCTATTCATTTCTATGGTTCCACTTATATATGTCATGTTTAAATAAGATGTAAGAATCTTGGAGTTGGAGTATGTTGTACTTTCCTTATACAGTTTTTTCAGTTATTTTAACAGCGACCAAGTTGGAAAGCCGCCAGGCGAGAACTCCAGCACATTTTTAGGCTTCGGATGTATGATATAATTAATAGAAAACGTTACAGGAACGTCATGTCAAGTGTGTTGCCACGTGTAGGAATAAGCTTCTCCTGCGTTGCAAATTTTAATTAAATTGGATTTACAACTTAGGCAGGCACTCCACCACCTCATATTATTTTCAGAATTTGTTTGACATTGAGGAGCAAATGCTTCTAATTGACTTCCATGCTAATAAGACGAAGATAAAAAAATGATTAACATTAGGCATTAACGAACTACAAATGTTTATCATTAACTAAAGTACAACATAATCATTTTTTATTAATTATTTAAAAAAAACTCAATATTATTTATTATTACTATTTTGTGATGAAAGCATTCCATCCCGTGCAGGTTGTGACTTATCCAAACTCGATCTACGCCACATAAACTTCAAGTACGCCAATTTGAAGAAAGCTGATCTGAGCATGACTAATCTATCCAATTGTAATTTTGAGAGTTGGTAGCTTTTCACTTTTATGGTAAATTGTGTTATTCTTATAAAAAATTGTAATTGCATTTGTTGAAACTATTGAAAACACCAATAATTATTCTTAGCAGAACTTAATAATATCATGCAGTCAGTTCTTCCCTCTTCTACCTTCAAGGCATAAGATCTTATTTTGTCATTAATTGAACTGCGCAGTTTATAACTGATGTTACCTCATAAGGCCATTTAGTTTTAAATATAACTTATAAAATTATTTATTAGAGGAATTGCTAATGAATATTGACGCCATTATTAATGCAGGAGCGGATATGACAGGTGTGAAGATGGACCAGGCCACGGTGCTGGCCGTTCGGATGCTCTGTGTCAATTTGGAGTCTGCATCCATGAAGGGCTGCAACTTCGAAGATCCCGCTGGTTCGTTTTTTCCTTTGTGTTTTTGTTAACTGTTTATTTGTCATTGTTTATGTTTTGTTTTTTTATTATTGTTCATATTTTGTTTATTTATCATTGTTCATGTTTGTGGCAGAAAGAAGAAAAAATGTTTGTCAATAAATTGAAAAGTTTTTGGTTAAGTATTCATTTATATATTATATATATAAATATATATATATAATAATATTTGGTTATTGTTAGATTGATTGTTGGATTGATTGATTGACAAATTGTATCATCTCGCAGGCAGCCACACGAGTATGGAGGGAGCAAATATGAAAGGAGTGAATCTGGAGGGAAGTAGGATGGCTGGGATCAATTTAAGAGTAGCCAACCTAAAGAACGCCAACCTGCAGAACTGTGATTTGAGGGGTTGGCTGAACTTTTCAGAGAAGATAATTTATTTTTCTTGAAGTTCACGTACTTACTAAATAAAAGCTAACACTGATGCATTAATATTTATTATAGCATGTATATGTATTACATACGCCTATATTATGCAAAACAGTGTAACGCTTGTTGTGACGTATATTGTTGGCTGACCTGATATTTATGTTACTGGCGGAATTGTTATGCATCTACATTTCTTGGCTCAGTTTTTGGCAACAAAGACCAACATTCTTAGTTTTACTGGAGAAGTTTACCATCAATTTTTTCTATGTCATTTTTATTCTACATTTCTCCGTTCATCAAGTTAAAACACTCATTAAACGATTATTTCTCAATCAGATATTTCAAATTTTTTACTCATTGAAAAAAAGATTTATTTATCTTTGAATTAATCGAACTGCATTACTACTCGTTCACGGTAACCAGCAGTATAGACGGAAATTTTTTATAAACCTTTTTTCTTATTTTGTTTACAGTTTTTCTATTAAAAATTGTTTTTTAATAAAATTTTTTCGTATGTCGTTGTAACGGGGGGAGGAGGCTGAAACAGTTGAAACAGTTTTCAGTCAACATTTATGGAGGGAATTTGTTAAATTTAACCTTAACCTAACTAAATTTTTTATTGTGGGCATAACGACAGCCTATAATGAACATACAAATGACATCTGCAGGTGCTGTTTTAGCCGGGACCGATCTTGAAAATTGTAATCTTAGTGGTTGTGACTTGCAGGAGGCCAATTTGAGAGGAGCCAACCTAAAGGGAGCCACGTTCGAACTCATGTTGAATCCCTTGCACATGTCACAAGCTGTTAGATGATGATTGGTCCAGAAAAGTTAAAGATCTATAAATATATTCACTCTGTGATATTTTTTAAAGTTATGCGAATGTGTACTTCGTTGCTATAAAATGAATTGAGTTATGTTGCAATTAATTTGCCTGTACATATTTACTTTCGGAATTGTTACATTCTATATTCTTGTTTTTTCAACGAGTTAGTCACAGTTTCATAAACTTAAAAGCTTGGATATAAAGTTATAAAGTCACGAGCGTAATTTAATTAATTTAAAATATTTATTCTTGTCCACAAACACGGTCAAGCTATGGATTTTGCTATAAACGATCATTTGCTTCCATATTTTGTCTGTTTTCATTTGGAATGTTGTCACTTGAATTTCTCTAAAGCATTGATACCTTTTCTTTTATTTAACAATTCTGCACCATGACGATGATCAAATTTATTTTTTGTTGACATTTTGCCATTCAAATGAAATTTTTGATCTCATGCTTTGTGACTTTTTCAAATAACAACCATTATGCCGACTTTGTTTTTGACGAATACTAACAGTTGAATGTCGATTTTTGTGCTTTTAACGGAGTTTACTCAGCGGAAAATGAAAATTATCAACAAATGCAACAATTTATCTACAAAATATTTGTTAATCCGTTAAGAAGTTACTTGATTTTATCTTTCTCCAAGAAGTTCACTACTTTATTCTAAATATTTCTCGAAGTTTTTTTAATTTTTTTGGTTCTATGCTGTCAACGCCTATTACCACCATCAACTTTCCACAAAAAGCTGCATAAATGGCTTTATAATTCAGTGTGAAAAGTAAGTTTCATTAACCTTGTGGAAGCTTGTTACAGCATATTGGGATTTGATTCCACGATTGCTCCTTATACTAAAGGTAAAGCACACCAATTATTTTTTCTGATGAAAATTGTTTGCTAATTCATCTGAAGGAACAAATTCAACCAGTTTTTATCAAAATAGAATACCGTAATCGACTATAATCGTCTGACCACGGTAATCTTGTGCTTTCTAAATTCAAATTTTCTCTGATAAAAAAATTCGGTTTCATTTGCCTACAGTTGTTCTACCATTTGTTAAATTAAAAAATTCTAACTGTCGTTCATGGATAT
The DNA here is from genome assembly GCF_000326865.2 of Helobdella robusta. Classification (NCBI taxonomy): domain Eukaryota; kingdom Metazoa; phylum Annelida; class Clitellata; order Rhynchobdellida; family Glossiphoniidae; genus Helobdella; species Helobdella robusta. The sequence goes on from NW_008705254.1 coordinate 5,688,473, forward strand.
ATATATATATATATATATATATATATATATATATATATATTCATGGTATATTGCCTTTTTAATGAAGGTCTAAAGTTCAATTCTTTTTAATAAATAGAGCTCTAAGTTTATGCAGAGCAAGAGTTAATGATAAATTCTCTGGCATTGTATCCCAAGCAGTGTGCTCCAATGTAGTGTCTTAATATAGTTATTTATTATTTTCACCGATTTATTATTTTAAAAGTTAATATTGGTAAGACGAAGGTAATGGTGAGTGGGGAAGGTGGGGAGCGAGTGATAAGTAAAATAGACCCCTGTGGGGTATGTGATAGGAGAGTGAAGGCTAACTCAGTATTGTGTATAGGATGTCAGAAATGGGTGCATAAGAGATGTAGTGGTGTGAGGGGGGCACTGAAAAAGGTGGAAGGCACGTTCAAATGTAAGAAATGTGTTCATGGTGTGATTAATAGGACGGACGCAAGGACGGGGTTGAGTGGTGGTATTGAAAGAGTGGAAAGCTTTGTTTACTTAGGGGATAAGCTGAATGCGGATGGAGGATGTTTGAGCGCAGTTACGGCTAGAGTTCGTGTGGGATGGATGAAATTTAGGGAACTGGGTGGGGTATTGTGTGGAAAGAAATGGTCAGTGAAGATGAAAGGGAGGGTATATAAAGCATGTGTGAGAGCAGCGATGGTATATGGTGGTGAAACTTGGGTGTTGAGGAGAGAGGAGGAAAGTGTACTGCAGAGGGCTGAAAGAGCTATGGTGAGGATGATGTGTGGGGTTAAAGTGAAGGATAGGAGGAGTAGTACAGAGCTGATGTCAATGATGGGACTGAATGAGGACATTGTGACATTGATAAGGAGATCGAGATTGCGGTGGTATGGACATGTGTTGAGAAGGGATGAAAGGGTCGGGATTAGGCGAGCGTTGGAGTTCGAGGTTGAAGGAGTGGTAGGAAGGGGTCGTCCGCGATTGGGATGGAGAGAGCAGGTGGAGAAGGACAGGGTGAAAGCGGGGTTGCGTGATACTGAGGCGAGTGACAGATGTGGATGGCGTCGAGGGGTATTTCGGTTTCATCATAGGTAGCCAAACGGCAACCCCCGATCTCGGGGAAAATGCCGTCTAAACGTGTGTTGTTGTTGTTGTTGTTGTATTTTCACCGATAGCTTGTCAGTGAAATTAGATAGTTTTGCCGAAGCACATATTTGCAAACAATGCTAAAAGTTGTAAACACATACAATGTTTGGAATTTGTTGTCAAATTACAAAATGCACTTGATGCTTAAAGAAGTGGACAGATAAATGGTTATTAAAGTTGAATACACGTAAATGTAACGAACTTACTCTTCATAAACATCAAGCTACAAGTTATGATTATAAAATGGCGAACGAATTAATTAGTCATGTGAAATGTACAAAAGATTAGGCAGTATTATAGTATAGATAGAAAACTAAATTTCGTGGAACTCATATCGGAAAAGTTTATAAAGCCTACAGCATGCCTGTCATCTTAAAAAGGTATTTTCGACAAATGGATCAAAGTAATGTCATGCAAGAGCTTTATACGAAGTCAGGTGGAATATTCCACCAAAGTATGGTGAAAAGGTTTAAAAAGTATAAAAAAAACAGAAAAGCCCAAGAAAATTGATAAGAACTTACATATGAGGAGCGACGGAAGTTTTAAAATCTGCAGACATTGAAATATTTCAGATGCAAAAACAGTATGTTTAAAGAATATTAAAAAAAAACTAGATCCAACAAACTTAAATAACTTATATATAAAAAAAATATGGCAATAAAAAATGTTGCTTCTAATAGTAGATATATGGAACGGCCACCTTGGTGAAGTATGGATGGAAAAGCCATCTTGGTGAAGTAGTGGAACCTCATTCTCTGGCGAGATAACGTTTGGTTTAACCAGCTTGTTTCTACGAGAGAAACTACCTGAACTGGAAATAAAACTACTAGTTAAATAATTGTGAAACAGCTGAAGATATGGGTAGGGTACAGCTATATGGGCACGATGCCTGCGCTTATTGGTCTCGTATTGTTGTTTGTAATTATGTTTGAAACGTAAAACTTTTTTTAAATTTTAATTAATAGCACACTGTATAAAGTTTATTGGATGTTCATGTTGTACTACGCGGTCATATGAATTCAAACAAAAAATGGTTAAGCTGAACCTAATGAAGCAAAATGTAGTTACACACACACATACATCTTTCTAACATATAAGTATTATAGAAATGCATATAAATATTCATTTATATGTACACACAATGATAATATAGATATATTTTATCGGTTTTGTATTTTTCCGCAAAATTAGTGAAAAGGGAGCAAGTTGTTGCTTCTAATTTGAACCGGTCACGTCTTATAATATGCTTCATTTGCAAGTGCATGCTACATACGTGATATATGCGTGCATGAAAAATATCTGGATATGCATATCATTATATATATATATATATATATATATATATATATATATATATATATATTCATCAATAATTGCACACACACACACACACACATATATATATATATATATATATATATATATATATATATATATATATATATATATACATATATGTGTGTATGAATTCTAACGAATTGTTGGAATTAATCAATTTAAAGTTTGTCTTGTCAATTTTCTGTACTAGAATTTTTTGGAAATTGTTTAATTTATTGAAAATAGAATTATTAGTTAGTGTCGACTCTTCATCTGTGTTGTTTTCATTTCTTTGTTCTTCATTGTTTTTGAAGTTAGTATCAAGGCGTCAAGTTGGTAATAGTATAATCATTCAACTAAGTAACTCACTTTGCTGAAGAACTAACTTTGCTTTGTTTAAAGAAACTATATAAACCAAATCTGCACTGAAGATGATTTTAAAAAAATCAAAATAAGGCCTATCTGCAAGATGAATTTGGATAACAACAGTTTTATAAAATTTTCTTGATGAACTTGGATAATAATTCTATTTTCAATAAACTGAACTATTTCCAAAAAATTCTATGTATGTGTGTTTATTTATTTATTTAGTCAAAAATCGTAAATTATCAAAGTTAAAAATATTGATCGTAAACATGCGATAACGTTTATAGGCCAACCTGCACCAGCACAATGTTGATCCGGGACCATATTCTGATCCCAGGTCAACCTATAAAGAGATAAAAATTATTAGTTATCAATACCAATGAATAAATAAATAAACAATACATTTTAATTTGTAATTCATAGCAGTATTGACCTGAAAGAAACTTTACATTAAAATTTATGCAGTCTCCAAACAGCTTTTTTAGATTAAATATAAAATATACTGTGTAAATACTTACGTGATATAGCTATGGTATCGGTGCTGATTAAAACAAGTACATTTATTTCTTCAATGTGCTCGATTATCCGACCATGCCGAGGGTCGATATTGTAGCTTACAACATCAGTCCTACTGCAGCATGTTACAATATCTTTTAAACTATAAGCAATGTCAAACGATCTGATGTGAAATTAGACAGCAGTCTTTAATTTATATAAAAAGTAAATACTTCAGACGTAATAGTTGTAGCAAATAAATTATTTTATTTATTAAATGTTTTATTTAACTGAAAAAATGACCATAATTAATGTTGACAAATGATAACAAACAACCATGATAACGATCACGAATTTGATGATTGGCGTGGTATTGTGGCGAAAAATGCGGAAAGCGTTTCTATAAATTGTGAAGAGAAGATACAAACCAGTAGTCCTAACAAGCGTACCACCACTTCAGTTCATTCTCTCAATTCAAATGCAACTTCATAATTAATTCATCGATAGTAAAGATGAAAATTTGGTTAATCGTCACCCTACCAGCGTGCAATATGTGGTTGAAAATTAAAAAAGAACGTTTGTACAATATGTAATAGTTAAACTTTAATTAAAAACAAAGATGATTTTAAATAAATCTACATTCCGCTCGGTCTAACGCAAATATTCTACTGTAAGACAACATCAGCACCGTGCCGTGTTGTTAGCGGCACGCAGAGTTAGATATACGTATAGTTGTTTTCATGTCATAAGCACGATAAATTATTAAGAATGTCATCGACTTGATCGAGATGGTTATTCTCTCATTTTATTAACGTTTTACTACATTCTAAAAAATGTCATCGTATATACTTGTTCCTCTACTACGCAGCCTTTTGTATATGTATATATACAAAATAACTTAATACGTACAATGTACGTATTAAGTTATCAAACTGTTCAAAACGTTAAGGACTCAATTATTTCAATTTGAAATTAACGTTTATATTTCTAACAAGTTATTGAAAAGTTATTTCATAGTATGAAAGTAAAAATTACAAAAAAATTTAGATATTCAAATGCAAAAGCTAATCATAGGATGATGTTTATTAAACTGAAATAAACAATAAAATTATTAAAAAAACAAACATTAATTTAAATTTTAAAAAATAAATTTTTATAGTTGCAATTATTTTACATGCTCCATAAACATTATATTTCTACTTTAAAATTATTTATGCAAATTAAAATAACCAAATGAAACATTGAGTAAGCAAAAAGTTTCCTTAAGTTTCAAACGACACAGTAAGTTATTTCCCATGCAAACATCAAAAATTCGCGAGGTACAAACTCTTTATGAGTCTTACACAGGTGTCATTATATTATATTATCGTATATTATATTTTATATATATGATCCAAACTTTAAATGAATAAGCTATGTTATTGAACTTCGAGAAATACATTCAATTGAAAAAGCATGAAGATAGAGAACTCTTGTGTATCTTATGTTTCTGAGAAGACTCGCCGAAGAAAACAGAAGTGACAAGGAGACGTGGTTGGATCGTTGGATGGGTAACCTGCTAGATCCGGCCAGGTTTTACCAGATGTGGACAAGAAGTTATAACAACGGTGGCGGATACACCAGAAAAACAGCTTGACTTGTTGAAATTAAAATGAAAATTTATTAGAAACCAGGTTGATCGTAACAAACGAACTGACCCAAAGCCATCAGAGCACGTGACTGTGAAGCGATCCACGCAGGTTAATGAATTGTGGCGAAACATTTCGAGGCTATTCAGAAGATTTATTAAAAAAGAAAATTTTCTAAATGTGGAGAATATTTTAAAGACTATTGAGCTGAGGACGTTTTAAGAGGAAATTATCTAACGCATTAGAAAAAGACAAAAATTATAAATTATAAACCATCAACCAAACACATGCATACATATAATCATGCGATATATATATACCTATATATATATATATATATATATATATATATATATATATATGTATGTGTGTGTGTATACAACATACAAAACACACGCAATCATACCAACGCTATCTACCAACTCAATAACACAACTTAGCCAAAGCGTTGAAAGAACTAAATTTACTTAAGGTGTTCCAGATCAGTCTAGTGCGTACAAGCCATTGCTAATTAATTATTTAATAAAATATATATATTATATATATATATATATATATATATACGATCATATCTAAATCAGCTTAATTTATAAGATAAGAAACACATTAAATAAATAAAAATAAATAATTCAATATTTGTATGAATAGTTTTCAGTTATAAATATACGCGTGTGTTGTATGTATGGGTGAATGTGTATGCACGTGTTAGCGTACACTACTACGTAACATTATAAGCGTCGTATAGGTGCGTCCACGGTTTATACAAACACACTCAGTCGTTTAGTCCCGCTAAAATTTCTAGTGTGATTTTTAAATAGGTAAAAATTATTTCAATGATGATGAAGACGACGATGACGAAGACGATGGTGATGAAGACGACGATGATGAAGACGATAATGATGAAGACGACGATGATGAAGACGATGATGAGAATAAAAATGGATTCTGGTAGAAATATTAACGAAGGTGATAAACAAAAACATGATGTAGGAAAGTAATTTAAAATGCTTATTTCATTGTATTTAAAATGAAATGTATTTTAAAATGAGGAAGCCATCTTTTAATTAGTTTATTAACATCAAAATAACATTTTAATAAATTAATTGACAATGATTTAAAAACAACTTATTGTTGGAAAGAAAGAATGACCGCATGCATTGTTACCAGGCCTCTAACACATTCATCATCATGTACGTCTTTAAAAACCGCGCAACGAACAGCAAACGTTTTCTTATAGTTCGCTTGAAAGTTCATCCTTACAACGACAGAAAGAGTATGCAGAACTCAAGTCACATTTTAATTTATTTCAAATAGTTTGTAATTACAAATGACACACAACAACATTACAGGATCGATAAGGAGCCGGCTAGTGCAAAAACAAATTTAATAATTATATCAACAACAACAACAACGACAATAATAATAATAATAATCATAATCATATATGGTGATAAAATTATTAATTTCGTTAAAAAAAAGAAGTTTTAACGATAAAAAACATACAGCAAATGCTAATTAAACATTTTTTTGTCTTCATCTAAAGCCATATATTACATGTTTATATAGATATATACTTACACGCTTACAAACTATATTTATATATGTGTGTGTGTGTGTTTGTGTAACTGAACGAGAAACAGAAAAACAACAGTGAGGACAAATTTGCTTAAAAATATATGGTACATAAACGACATGTAAATCAATAACATATAAGAAAATAATATTGATTTTAATTTATTCGTCTAACAAATATTAACTTTTATTCTAGCTTATTTCGTTAATTGCCTAATCATCGTAACCAACATCGTTGCCAAATTCGTTTAGCTCATGCAAATTCTCAATTTACGAAGTTTATGTGGCGCAAATTGAGATGTAAAATAAATTGAGAGCCGCACATAAGTTAAAACTATTACCCACGTCCGTGAAACAAATTTGCTGGTAGGATGGGACGCCTTCAAATACGTAGTTTAAAACGGATTCCTCATTGCACCAAATTAACCAACTTTTTTTATAGAATAACTTGCAGGGAGAGTCAAATTATTGACCGTGCTAGACCGCTGACCTCAACGGTTCCTTTGCAATATCGTAATTTTTAATCCTACCAACAAATTATGTGGCCACCATAAAGATCGTCACATACGTTTTTATCATTACCATTAGAATAGAAAGCTAACGACTTCAACATATTTGCAGTTTTTTATTTCGTTCAACAAGCGTATCACAGCAGTTTTACTTCATACATCTTTGAAAAAGTTTCTAATAAAATATCGATCGATTGGACAATCATCGAGGAAATATGGAAACCTTGAGGAAAATAATAGGGACGACTGATGAATGGAACAAGATGTAAGTGATTTTTATTTGGAGAAGTTCAATGATGAGAACAAATTATTTAGAAAAGATAGACCAATGAATGACAATTAGATTTTAAAACGAAAACAAACCACTGATAGATAGATGGAAGGCAAAAATTATTAATAGTTGTTTTATATCATTACTAAAAATTTGTTGCAGTTTCTATTTCTGTTTATTTTTTGATGAAAGATATTACTAAACTTTGAAACAGAAAAACGAAAGTACCAGAAGTTACTTCAAAAAGTTGAAAAATGCTTGACGCCAGTATTTGATCAATGGATCAGTCACTTAAATTTGAATACATCTACCTACTTTAGCCGTTCATATTATTGTTGTAAGACTGATTGTTTTTTTTACCATTACAAAAATATTAATCCGGCAACCTAACACATTGTTTTAATCGATGGCTGACAACCTACCCTTTCAAGTTAATGAAAGTAATTAAATAACAATCTTTAATTTATTAAAAGCTGATTAAGAAACTAAACTGCATTCATAAGAATAAGGAAGTATCAACTAAAATTATATTTAAAACTAGCCAGTAAATAAGATTAAACGACAAATTTAATGATGACGAAACATGTAATTAGATGACCATCAAAAACATTATGCATCATTATCATCCGCATTGTCATTATCAACTTTGCCATCAATAAACTTTCCATTCATCACCATCATAACCCCTTCCATCATCATCATCATTATCATCTTACCATCATCACCATCACTTTGATATACTTATAAATGAATAAATTTGAAACTGAAGTAAAGCTCACAATAAAAACAATAATTAAAAAAAACAAAAAAAAAACAATAATAAAAAAACAACAATAAAAACAACTTGTAGAAACATCCAGCTAACGTGACATCGTATTACATTTAATCCAATCAAGTAAGTATTTATGACGAAAAACTGATTTACAGAATTGTGTAAACAAAATAAAACAAAACTTAATTAACATAAGGAAATAACGGAAAGGTTGTTTGCAGCAAAAGCACGTGTAAGCAAGTGCGAGTCTGCGTCCTAAACCTTTAAAAAGACAACAAGTTACTCTGAAAACAAATGCACTAATTAAATTAACAGCTTGCCAATATGCTAACGAATGAGCGAGCAGTGAACAACCGAAATGATGAATAAAAAATGTGAACGTTGGTGAACGTGGAGCGACCAAAATAAAACGGCAAACGCGAAACAAACAACCAGCGACAATGAAACATTTAAAATCAGAACAGATATTTTACCACACACAAACATACATTTAAGTACAACGTTATAAACAAATGAATGAATGAACTGCACGAACGAACAAACGTATGAACAAGCCAATGGTTGATCAAAGAAACAAACAGCTCAAAGAAGTTCGTATTGGCGTAAGTGCATGCGTTGAATGATATCTCGACAGTCATTAAACACTCGTCGAATGTTCTCCGTATCAACTGCACACGTGAAGTGAGGATAACAATAGTGCCGACCGTCGGATTGGGCTAATTTCTGAAAAATTTTTTCATACAAATTAATTACAAAAATATATTTAATCAAAAATATATAATTAAAAAGCCTTAACCAACCAACCAACCCAAACCAGCCAACCAATCAATCAACCAACCAGCCAGCCAGCTAGCCAACCAATAAACCAACCAACCAACCAAACAACCAACCACCCAACCAGCCAGCCAACCAGCCAGCCAGCCAGCCAACCAACAAACTTGTAATCACACATTAATTTATAGTAGCATCAATATTATGATTGAAATAATGGAATGTTAAGTTGGAATGGATGTTAAGTCACAAAAATTAAAAGATTTCTCCAGCCTAAATGGTGGAAATTAATGATAATAATGTACAAGAACAGCAGTCCAGCACGACCAGTTAATGAAGAGCCACCAAACATCACAAACTTGGAATTCTTCCCTCATGAAGAACTTGGCTCTGGCAACTTCAGGATCTTCATTGGCATCGGGTTGTACTGTTGGGTGCAATGCATTCGTGTTCAATTTATAACGGGCAGATCATGTTTATTACCTAATTGACTTATCGTTGGATAGTTATACAAATATTGATCTATTAGTTAGATGGATACTGACCACTATTAATATTGTGTCAAATTTTTAATAAACTCTTTTTAAATGTTACGCCAAAGAAATAAAATTATATTGGTCTTTAATGAAATATCATGGAGATCCGCGGGAAACAAGGCACATGTCAATTAATTTTAATTGTGAGTTAGCATTATTTAATCCTAAGACAATTTGATTATTAACACATCAGCAAGTCGTATAAACAATATCTGCGAAGGATTAAAAAAAGCGCTCCTAACGAAAAAATCACAGAGATGTGAAATAGCAAATCTGATTTGAAAGGAAGAAGAATTACTAACAATCCGTTACGTAATCAGCATACTCAGGGAAGTAATCTTCAATCTTTGATTTGCCAGCCTTAACTTTCTCCGCCAGCAGGTCCTGCTTGTTCAGGAACAATATGATCGATATGGCGCGCAACCATCTGTTTAAAGTTTTAACAATTGTAATAGCAATAGATTTTATTTTATAATAGATTAGTAATAGATTTTCAAACGAAAAAGAACAATTAAACTGTTTTTGGATGAATTTTATATAAAGAAGCCCATTACGTTTTAAAAAATTACTATAAACTTTCAGGTTAGTACAAAATAGCCAATATAATGCACGACAATTAATCAACAACCTAATTACTCAACTTAGTTTATCAGTGGGCCAGCCAGCCAGGATGATTAATTTAGTGGCGATATGAAACATTGAGAAGACTCGCATAAACACTTCTCGAGAAATAGTGCGTCACAAAGTGCATAAAATAAAATAAACTATTCTGATAGATGCGTGAGTTGGACGAAACAAGTGTCATGTCGTGTATATGAGATCATTACCAATAATAGCAAAAATAATAATAACAATACCAGAAAACAACCAGCAATAACGAAAATTTTAAAAATTTAATGACTGATAAAAATTTCGAGAGCTACACAATAAAAGACATTGCAACTCAACAACGGGATATCACGATCATCATTCATCATTCATGTCACATATTAGCTGTATAAGCATATAAACTTTGAACACACACACACACACACACACACACACACACACACATACACACACACATATATATATATATATAAATATATATATATATATATATATATATATATATATATATATATATTGACAAAGTCAACTTCCATCTAAGTTCATTTTGACAAAATCAATATTTCCCTATATAATTCCTTATTCATTCGGAACGAAATATGGCCTTTATTTGCAGCATGAATTCGGAAAATAAGTTTATTTTGAATTTTAATAAACTAAACTAAAAAACTTTAGTGAGAAAAATTGAAAAAACGAACTACAAACATGTTAACGCCAAACATTTGGTAGAATTTATAGAATATTGTAAAAAAAGGTATAATATATATATACATTTGATAAAATCTATCAAATATTTTATCAAATATTGCATCAATTATATATATGTACATTCATTGTTTAAAATCAGAAAAATTATGTAACCAAAAATGGTAAACGGATTTTTATTTTTATAACTGCAACATCGTATAGTAGGTAAAATTACGCATTTGTCAGCCACAATCGACACAATCTTCTTAACCAGTTAACTTCTCAATTAAAATAAGAACTCACACAAAATGACGACTCATTATTATTTAAGAATATTTCTTTCCAGTTTGAGCGCCGCCATTTACTCAAAGGGTCAACCAACATATGCCTTTCAACAATTCAAGAGAGAGGATTCGCAAGAAATTGATGAACACAATAGATTCAAGTAATGAACTTGGCAAACGTTTTTCTAAAAGATGAGACGGTTGGCATTTGTACATAATATGTCAGTCACACACTCACTCACATACACATCTATATATGCATGTTGTATTTGATCAAACTAAAGCCAACTCACATTTATTTCATTTTACTTGAAACTTTGATGTTCGTAAAACTTTGATGACATACTTTCACAAAACTTTATACTTCTACAAGAAATTAATAGGTAGGCAGGTAGTTTGCGTACATTTGGTAAGTGGGAAGTTGTTAATTGATACATCCTAATTTATTTTCAGCCAAGTGATAATTTGAACAAGCAAACTAGCCATTAACCATTGTTTGATCGTACATTTAATTCATTTTCAACTCACCAAATCCAACTGAATTTTATATATAGCCCCATATCATTATATAAATTATTATCATTTAAATGAATTCCAGACACCTCAATCACATGATCAATCATTATCTTAATTCAATCTAATAAAAAACCTCGCAGCTGATAGATCGTCTGCCAGCCTGACGAGGAATGAGCAGCTACCGGGCAAGCAGGTTGGAGGCCGAGAATAAGGGCACAACCATCATAAAAGTAGTAGGAAATTGAAGCAAAACATATTTCTAATGAGTGTTATCATTGGAAAACTAGCACTAAATAGTCAGAATGATTGTTACAAATACTTGCAGCTGTTACAAAGAAAATTAGGTTAACAAATTGTACAAACTGTGAAAAATTTGAAGCAACAAAATTGCAGAGAACAAAGTAACAAGCAAAAAAGAACGAACCAATAAACATATGAATGCAAACAAATAAATACAAGAAAGATAGAATAAATTAAAAAAAGAATGAATGACTGAAGAATGTTTTGTTCTAAATATAGCAACTTTTAAAAACTAATCTGTTCTCTAATCAGACCAACACTCATTATGTATGCAGAAGATTGACTTTATACTTCAACGTAATATCCTATTCCATGCTTATGTGCATGCATGCACACGCACACACGCCAACATGACACAAGCATCTTCACACACACTGTGTGCACGTGCATGTGTGCTTGCATAAGTTTCTGTCTCATATATATATATATATATATATATATATATATATATATACATATACATATATATATATATATATATATATAGAGAGAGAGAGAGAGAGAGAAAGAGAGAAAAAGAGAGAAAAAGAGAGAAAAAGAGAGAGAAAGAGAGAGAAAGAGAGAGGAACTTATTTCTATGAATACAACTGCAAATAATTCATTATGATGGTGATAAAGACTATTACCACCATCACTAGCATAGTCATCATCATCACCATCAGTGTTGGAATATTGATATTTAAAACAGGTATGAACAGTTATTTTATCTATCCTCATTGTGCTGCAATTTTTATCTTGGCTCAGGTCTCCCTCTCACATCTCCGAAGCCATTTCATGCTGCAGCTGTAGGCTGTGCGCTGCTGTATGCATCCAAATCTTTCGCTAATTGACTGTATAATAAAGTTGAAGATATATGAATAAGATATAAGATAGTATAGTTTTATAGCTTACCGACATTCATAAAACATATCTGAAAGTTTGAAACTGTAGGTGAGTTTTTTATGAAACGCTTTAGGAAATCGTACGACTAAATGTATGTGGGTGAAGAATAAAATTTCAAATGGAAACTGACATTGTTACATATTTAAACTAGTAAGTAATTAGGATATTACTCACAAGATAGAGACAACTGAAGCAATGAGTATGAAGTCATAAGGTAAATAAGATAAGAAAAGAGAAGGAGATACTGAAGTTGAGAAAGAAGGAAAGGGAAGGAAGAAAAATCGAAAATATATTTACATTAAAAAATGAGTTAACCAAGTAATAAAATGAAACGGAGCCAGGTACAGGAGAATATCTGTGAATGCTAGATGATGCAGATTGAGCTGATAATCACGACGATTACGATACCTGCCGCATTAAGAGCATTAAGCCGTAGAAAAACCTTTTAAATAATTCATAGTTATTTGTATATTTTCAATAGCACCAATATGAACAAATGAGGAGTTATATTTATAAAAAAAATCAATGCAGAAATTTTTTCAAACTTTAAATAAAATTTCTAAACGTATTTACTTCAAACCTAAGAACTTTGTCTCAAAAGACAATGCATAAAGATATAATCATTGGTATATATATATAAATGATGGAAGCCCAAATAAATTAAATCTATGGTTGATAAAAATAATTTTGGGAACAACGAAATGTAAGTAATTAACAGGCAGTGAAAAAGTAACGTTTCTTGGACGCATTATGGACCGTGAAAATTATTCATAAATTAAAATTTACGAAGCAAATTATGAGATGAACATGCGACGGCAGGACACCCTGTGGAAAGGTGGACAAGTAAATGAATTATTATAGAAATTAAGAGGAAATGATTCCCATGTATATCAGCTTGGACTCCATTAATGTCATTCATTAATTTCTTATCCTTCACAACCAAATGTATCAAGTAGATTGGAATTTATATAAAATTTTGTTTTGTTTGTTACCTATTTCATGTAACACCTAAAAATTATGTTAAAAATACCACTACCACTGATACTACTACAACTACTACACTACTACTATTGCCGCTACTATTACTACTACTACAAATAATAATAATAATAACACACTATTACTAATACTACTACTAATAACACTAACATACATGATTTTTCTTTCCCATAAAACATTAAATGTTTCTATATAATTTTTAAGCTGATTTCAAATCTGAAAACCGTTTTACTCTATTACATCGCGTTCCAAGGAAAAAACCTCCTGACCGTTTCTAAAAATAAATATGCAGTCGGTGGTTTTAGGGTCACGATTAAAACAATGCAATTAATTTGCTCCTGGTGTGAAAATTTGCCACTTTCGCTACAGATACTGTGAATTTAAGCAGTACTTTACATCAGATGATAAAAATATGTGCTACCGAAATGATATCAACAATATCATGACCCATCTAGGTCATGAACCGGCGTCTCTTCATTCATGCAAAAAACAAGTTTAAAAGATAAAAATTTATTGCCATCAATTCCAGTTGCCTATTACACACAGTTAAAATAAACTTACGACAACATCAGCAATGTTTTAATAAAAATAAAATAAAATGGTTAAAAATAGGAAGTTTTTGGAGACGTGAAAGTCGTTGCAATCCTCCTGGGTCGGCAAGTCGGTAACACAAAGTTCTGCTGTTTCCTCTGCATATGGAATAGTGAAATGGGATAGAGATGCTCACACTATTAAAAAAAGAGTGAACAATTAGGTATTGCATGGAACCTGGTCAAAAAATATTTTGCATGATATTTTGTTCTCAAAAACATATCATATCACCATCGCTACCTATTAAGTTGAGTATAATGAAGAATTTTGTAAAAGCGTTGGATGAGACGAATGATATCTCTACTCTACACATCACCTTTCTATGTTCCTACGAATCAGTGATGCTAAGATAGAAGAAGATATGTTTGTGGGCCCTCGGATCCGAAAACTAATAAGTGATGAACGTTTCCAAGACCAACTAAATAAAAACGATCTTAGGACATGAGGCGTGCTCACATATTTTGTTGCCAATTTCTTGTAAAATAATATGTATAGTGACTACAAAAAGGCTGTTGAACATGTCTTCCAATGCATTCCAAGAATATGGGATGTAGGATTTCCTTAAAATTCATCTTCTTGATTCCCTTTTTGATTTCCTTGAATGACTTTGGAAAGTCAGTGGTGAACATGGGAAGCGTGTAAACAGGAAATCGGTTTAATGGAATCACACTGCCAGGAACAATGGAGTAGGCTCGGTTTCTGGAACGTGAATGATACACCAAAAAGTAAACACTGTCAAAAGTCTGCTTGCAAAACACTCAAGCCCCCTTGATATGCAATTTCAATCGACATGTTTTGTTTTAATGAGCAACAACAACGTTTTTAAATATTATTTGCTACTCATTTTCAACGAAATGACATTTCTTGACTAACAAATGTCTTGATAGAATTTTTTTATATTTTAATGACCATATAATGATTATAACTGTTAGCTATAACTAATGAAAGTGAGTAAAACTTTAATTGAAGTTTTCTCAAAAATTTGATGTGATACAAACGAACGGATTTAAGATTTGAAACCAGCATGCTAAAATTAGCTATAAATACATCCATTTACTAAAGAAAGTTAACAATTTTTTTAAAAGTAAAAATAAAAAAATGTCAGTGTAATAACAAAAACATAACATCAATTATTTTGTCCACATTACATTACGATGGCACACAACCGACAAAAGAGTATATACAATATACTCGTACAACATACGACATACATGTATAAACATGAAATACTATATGTCCAACATTCGTGAGAAATGATTCTAGCCTTCCTATTAAGCTGATTAAACTGACAACAAAAACAATTATGAACCGATGTTTGCAGCATTCTATCATGTCCAAGAATAATTTATGGACTACTTAAGAGAAATTATTGGTCCAACAATAGCAATCAAACCATCAACATGACCAATACTGCACTTGAAATCTGGCCTACACCCAGGTTTGTCGATGATGAGAAAAATAAAGAGTTACATTACATGTCCAGTTGAGGAGGTGAGGTGATCCACATTGGGGTATCGAGGAAACAAAATAATGATAAACTAAGTAGTATTAAACTAGTAGTAGTAGTGGTGGTGGTGGTGGTAGTAGTAGTAGTAGTAGTGGTGGTGGTGGTGGTAGTAGTAGTAGTAGTGGTTTGCACGCGTATTCATATACGCTGTGTGTGTTTGTCGTTAAAAACTCTGAAGCAAACGCAAAAGAGAGAGAGAAACCTTTTTTAACCTTTAATAGCAGTAGCAATAGTAGTAGTACAGAGTATTAGTACTAGTAGTAATAATAATAGCAGTAGCAGTAGTCGTGGAAACAGTAATGATCTGATAGAAGTAATGGTGTTCACCTGTTGTTCCAGATGGTGCTGAAAAGATCGAGTGACTCTCTCATTCTGTTCTGCGTGCTGTCCTCACGGAGGACCATGTTGTAACTGCTGCAGTCAGTTATGAAGATGATGGCTGTCACGTCGTTGAAACACTGGATCCACTTGCGTCGCTCGTCTCTCTGGCCACCAACGTCAAACATGCTGCATGATGATGATAACGATGTTCATGATGATGATGATGATGATGATGCATGATGGCGTTGCTGGTGAGAATATTCGTAATGAGGTGATAATTTTTTTTCATGATAAGTCGGTGATGATGAAGTTGCTTGTGATGTTGCTTATCATGTTCATGATGACGATGAGCTGAACGAAATCATGGCGAAGCTTGTGGATAGTGAAATCTAGTATGATGTGGGGTGAATGGATGAAATCCAAAAGTTAACAGTTTATGATGATTAATCAAACAAAATGTGATGAAAAAAGATTATGGTTATAAATAACAATGAAGTGATAACTTTAAAAACTAATGTGTTGAATTGCATTGTTGTTTTAAATACAGACACCAAAATATTGAGAAATGGCTGTCAATACATTACTAATGGTAACAACGGAATAGTAAATGTTGTACTAACTGGAAATTAACTTTATCTACAGAAAATTTGGTTTCGAAAATTCCAGATGTCAAGACGCGACACCTTAATATGTCCTGAATGAGATGCAAAGGTCCATAATTGTTTTTATCTAATAAATGCTAAGCAAATTAGTGGACATTAAAAGCACCAAACAGAATCTATGGTAGATTACCATTACACTAATTGCAAAAAATTCGATGGGTAATCTTTTTTAAATATTACAATAACAAAAATAGTGAAAAAAAAAACATCAGAGGCACCAAAAACGCAAAAAATACAAACAAAACAACAACACCAGAATATATACATCAATATTGACAGCACGAGAGCACTAAAACAACAACAGAACAACATCCCAACAATAACATCAACATCTCAAGAACAAAATCAGCAACATCCCAACAATAACATCGACATCTCAACAACAAAATCAGCATCATCACAACAACAGAAACAACTGACCTGTTCCGTGGGCATGTAGTCTGATGACTTTAAATCGTTTGTTTTATCTAAAAAACTGAAAACAAAATAAATATTTTGGACATTTGTTAATCTTAAATAAATAAAAATAATAAATAAATAAATAAAAATAAATAAATAAGGTATTTGAAGAATAAAGTTATTTAAAAAATTTCAGATTTTCAACATTATACATATTTTATAACATTTTTACCTAAACTTATGAACACAATTTTTTATGTAAATGAAAACAATTATTAAGATCAATCAACCAATCAACCAATCAATCAACCAACCAACCAACCAACCAACCAACCAACCAACCAACCAACCAACCAACCAACCAACCAACCAACCAACCAACCAACCAACCAACAAACCAACCAACCAACCAACCAATCAATCAATCAATCATTCAATCATTCATTCTTTCATTCATTCATCTAATATTTTCAAGAAATAACATTGAACAACCAAGGAAGAACTCAACTCAATCATTACCCCAAAAAAAATTTTTTTGTTGAACTGGTGTGTACCAATCCAATAAACAATCTAACCATTCAGCCACAAATCTAGTTACCATCTGCCAATCCATCTACACATCCAATAACATCTTTTAATTCAACCAACCCAGAGTGAAGAAACTTAGTTTCATAAAATGTTGTCAAGAAAAAGTATTTGATGTATTCATATGAAATTTTAAAATAATCTGTTCATATACTCATGCATATACATGGCTTGGCTTTTGACTCAACAACAGTGTTTTCGATTTTCTCCGTATTTTTCTAAAGTTTCATAGGATATTATAGAGTGTTCGACTTAATTTTGATTTCGTTTTATAATATAAATTTAGAAGAATAAGAGGATATAAATTTTGTTTCAGTTGGTTGTTTGCAATTTAATTTTGTTTTATTTTTCACTATTTTTTGGTTTAAATTTTGAATTCGCGGTAATAAAGTTAAAGTTGCAAACAATAAAGGATAGTCTATAGAAGTTGCACTGTTTTGAAAGTTGAAGTGTTTTGCTGTTTTTTATTTTTTGTTTTTTTTCTTGTGTGTTTATTCTTGCGGACTGCTAACTTTCTAAAGACATTTAAAATATAATTTTATAAGTTGACTTGCAGACATTCTTTTTGAAATAATAATGTCGATCAAAGGATGTCAATGTGCTAGAAATATGGAAGATAAAGATGCAATTCAGTGCTTTCAATGTCAACTTGCTTTTCACCAAGACTGTGTCGGAATAAGTAAATCAGCTTTCAAGGTTATCAGTTCCGTGTCCAATATTAAGTGGTATTGTGATGAATGCATGAAACTACTTCCTGATGTAAAGTCATTAAATAAAGCTGTGCGTGATAGCAATGATGCGCTCAACACTAAAACTGACAAAAATTGATGAATCGAACAATTTGTTGAGGTGCGAACTTGAAGCTATCAAAAGTTTAATTCAGAGAAATGTTGATGGGGCGGAAAGATTCGGTGGCACGGATTTGAGTACCGAGCTGTGTAACCTTAAAAACGATTTGAACAAAAGTTTTGCTGATGCTGTCCGATGCGAAGTGAAGAAAAATATTGAACTAGTTAATGATGAGGTAAAAAGTGTTCAAAAAACTTTAACCAATGCAAATGACATGAAAGAAAGAGAGAATAACATAATGATGTTCAATTTGCAAGAAACTGACGATGATAAAGATAGAGTCAAAGGAATTATTAAAAAGTTATCCAGTGAAGTCAAGGATCAGGATATTAAAAGAATTGTTAGACTGGGTCCAAAAGCTGAAACTAAAATTAGACCAGTGCTGATTGAAACGAGGAGTTGTGCAATTAAAGATTTAGTCTTAAAAAATTCCTTTAAATTAAAAACTATGCATGAAGATCTTGATAAAGTATGGATCAGTCATGATTTAACAGTTGATCAAACTAATTGATCAAGAAAAATCTCGTGCCCGGGTTTTTTATTCAAGGTGAGGGGAACGGTGGGGAGGTGGCGGATCGTCAAACTCAGAGAGCATCCGGTGAAGTGATTTCTGGTGAAGGTATTGCTGATGATGCTGGTGGTGGAAGTTTGTTCAGCTGTGGTGATTATGATAGTTGTGGTTGTGGTATTTGCAGTGGTGGAGATGGTTGTGGTGGTAATGTTAACGGTGGTGGTAATGATGGTGGTATTTGCGGTGGCGGAGATGGTTGTGGAGGTAACGATAGCGGCAGTGGTAATGATGGTGGTATTTGCGATAGTGATGATGGTTGTAATGGTAACGATAAAAGTGGTAGTAATGATCGTGAAGTTACCAATAAAGACACAGAACTAAAATTGCAATTAGGTTTGTTGAACATTAGGTCAATTATGAATAAGATCAAAACTGTTCGCGATTTATTTTCTAATAATTTTGATATTTTTGTTGTTACGGAATCCTGGCATGGGTCGTCCGATAACTTATCACTTAGACTCACTCTGCCACCTGATTTTGTGTTCATAGATTTTTTGAGGCCGGCCGACCCTAACCATGTTGGAATAATTGTATTTTTTAAAAATTATTTTAAATTTTATAGAATTCCGCTGCCTTTATTTAAGACGTTTGAGGCTATAGTTGTGAAATTTTATTTCAACAAAGTAACTATTGTTGTTTTTGCAATTTATCGTCCTGGGTCTTCTATTCCATCACCATTGTTTTTTGATGAGTTATCATGTTTTTGATCAAATATTGCTTTTAGCAAATTATGTTATTTTTATTGGAGATGTGAATATTCATGTTGAACTTTTGAACGACCCTAATGCATTGAAATTGTTTGAAATTTTTGATTTATATCAATTGATAAATAGAATAAATGAACCAACCCACGTTCATGATAGAACATTAGATTTAATTGCCTCTAGTTCTGACCTTCCCTTACAATTTTTTTCCGTTGAGCCACCAAATTCAGACCACAGTTTAATTAAAATTTGTTTCCCTATTTCTGTTCCCACACTTCAGAAAAAATGGAAACTTACTCGTTCATGGAATCAAATTGACGAAAATCAATTTTCTTCCCTAGTTCTCAAATCACCTATTTCAGGGCCGTTCAATTCATCTTCCGCTGATACCCTGTTGGATTTGTTTAATTCTGAAATCGTGAGGATTGTGGATATGGTTGCTCCTTGTCGTTATGTCAAATCTACTCATGTACTATCTGCCCCTTGGTTTGACTCTGAATGTCGTTCATGAAAACGCAATTGTCGAAAACTGGAACGATTGTATAGGAAAATGAAAAATGATATTAATCGAAATGCATGGTGCTTAGCCGTTAAAAGAAAAAATACAACAATTTTCCCAAAAAAGAAACAAATTTTGGTCAAATCAAGTTGATTCGTTTAAAAAACAACCAAAAAAATTGTGGAATATCCTCGACAAAATTTTATCTAAAAATCACAATAATAACCATTCAAATGATTTCTCCCCCAATGATTTTATGACATTTTTTGTCAATAAAATCAATAATATTCGTAGCATGACTATAGAAAATACTAACAAACCAATCCAGTTTGAGTATGTCTCTAGGGTCGTCTTACCTGAAGCAATTGTTAATCTTTCAAATTTTCAAATGTGCACGCCAGATCAATTGCGTAAAATAGTTTGTGACTCCCCTGGCAGTTCTTGTTCTCTTGATCTGATTCCAACATACATATTTAAAAAATTTATAGATCTTTTTTTGCCATTTTTGACATTTTTTGTCAACCAATGTTTATCAACTAGCAGTTTTCCCAACCCTTTGAAACATGCTATTGTAACCCCACTTCTAAAAAAATCAAATTTGGACGACAACGTTTTATCAAATTACCGTCCTATCTCTAATCTTTCATTCATTTCTAAAGTCATTGAACGAGTTGTTATCAAACAATTGTTACAGCATTTAAACAAAAACAATTTGTTGCCAAAGAATCAATCCGGCTATCGTCAATATTTTTCCACAGAAACTGCACTCATTGATATTTTCTCCCAACTGTTCTCTTCAGTTGACAGTCAATGCGTTTCTTTTTTAGCATTACTTGATATGAGTGCTGCATTTGATTGTGTCGATCATACTCGTCTCATGTATAAACTCTCCACAAATTTTTTTCTCTCTGATTCAGTCTTATCGTGGTTCGCTTCCTATCTTTTAGGCCGCACCCAGCAGGTTTCTTACAACAACACCCTTTCTGACATAAACAAACTATCGTTTGGTGTCCCCCAGGGATCTGTGTTGGGACCTCTGTTGTTTCTTATGTACACTGCTGATGTTTTTGATATCATTCAAAAATATGAGTTCAGCTCCCACGCCTTTGCTGATGATATTCAGTTATTGGTTTCTTGTCCTGTTGATTCGATTGATGCTTCTCTGAATGAACTGACTGACTGTCTCATCGAAATTGGATCTTGGATGAGTATGAATTAGTTAAATTTAAATCAATCTAAAACACAAATATTACCGGTTGGTTCTTGGCAGCAGCTGTCGAAAGTCAAAATTTCATCGATCAGTGTCGGCAATGACATCATTGAATTTTCCACATCTGTCCGTAGTCTTGGAGTTATTATTGACTCAAACTTAAAGATGGATTTACATATTAATAATTTAGTGAGGGTCTGCTCCAACCAACTCCGTTTATTACGCAATGTCAAAAAATCACTAAACACGTCTGTTCTTCAAAGCTTGGTTTCCTCTTTCGTCTTTTCCAGACTAGACTACTGCAATGGCCTTTTTTATGGTGTCACCAAAAGGTATTTTTCAAAGCTTCAGTCAATACAGAATCGTGCGGCCAAGCTGGTTTTGGGTGGTTCGTGGTTCGATCATGTTACGCCTATTTTGAGTAGGTTGCACTGGTTGAGGGTTGAAAAACGTGTTTCCTTCAAGTTGGCAGTTTTGATGTTTAAATGTGTCAATAATACAGCACCTCCCTACCTCATCGATGATTGGAATCATAAAATCTCATTTTTCAAAATATTCCTTCCGATCAACCGAGCGCAATTTATTTTTTATCCCGACCACAAAGTTGGTGACGGGTTCCCGCAACTTTGCGGTTCTTGGCCCGATTGTTTGGAATGGTTTACCTCCATACTTACGTGACCCTAACCTATCATATTTACAATTTCGAAGTCAACTTAAAACTTATTTATTTGCACAATGAATGTCCGTCTTATTTGTCTATGATTTAGTAGCGCTTTTGAG
Organism: Helobdella robusta; assembly: GCF_000326865.2. Classification (NCBI taxonomy): domain Eukaryota; kingdom Metazoa; phylum Annelida; class Clitellata; order Rhynchobdellida; family Glossiphoniidae; genus Helobdella; species Helobdella robusta. The sequence goes on from NW_008705254.1 coordinate 5,710,784, forward strand.
ATTCAACAATAAAAAACCGCTGTATATAAATTTCCGTAATAATAATAATAATAATAATACTTATACCTATCCATCAGTTCACATACCCATTTATACAACGATTTGTCTATAAAGCCATCAATCCATTCAATATCCATTCATTCACAGATAATTATCCATTCAATCATAGATCCATCCATTCATATATCTATCTATGCTTGTATCCATCAATTTATACACATATCCATAAATTCTAATATTCAACTATTTGTATATCCATCCATTCATATATCCAAGCAACCATTCATAACCATTCATTCACCTATCCACCCATCTATTTATATATCCATTCATATAATTATATATATATATATATATTCATTTATTCAATAATTTATCTAACCATTCATTCTAATATCCATCTATCCATACATCTATCCATTCTTATTTCGATACATCCATTCATATATCTATCCATCCATTGAATGATTCATGTATCATCTATCATTTAATGACGATATATACAAATATTAAATACAAATATATAAACGAAAAACTTTTATGAGCAGGTTTCATACAAAGTACCAACCAAACACCACTCACTCTTCAGCATAATCAACACTATTCACCAACCTAAGTACCAGCCACAACCCAACAAGAAATTACATAGATAAAATGATAAGTCAGATATATAATTGAGGAAGGCAATGATTACGTACACGTACACACACACACACACGCATCACAAACACACACACACCACAAACACACTCACATAGAGACGCAGACCGACACACACACACACGTGTATATATATACATACATACATATAATGTTATTTTCCAATTTATATTGCATATCATATTCGTAATTTCCGTTGTACATGTAATGAAAAAGTGCTTGTTAGTAGAGTTTCAATTTCAGCAGTCCTTTAGTTACAATCGTTATCTGGTGATATCTTCTTATATGAGAGCTGCTCTCTTGGTCCCAAAACTTCCACAGGTTTGAAGTGCAGGTGTGGAAGGAGATTAAGATATGTTCAGTTTATTAGTAGTTTGTTGGAGCGTGTTATTATTATGGATATATTTAAGTAGTAAAAACGTTTCATCAGTTAACGAGGATATGTTAATGCTAGAAGAAAATAAAGCTATTGCAGCACAACTTTAGAGGAATGTAGAAAAAAATCCGATACATTCGGAAAGCAGATTGTCCCATAGTGATATTTTTTTAAAACTATCAAGAAACTAGAATGTTTCAATTGTGCTAAGGTGTTTAAGATGAGGTGAACGTTTATTCTAAAACATTTATGTTGCATAGGTATTTTCAAACATACAGCTGAATTTATTAACTGCAACAAATCTTTCATTGTTATAATGTAAGGGCAAGTATGCAATTTTAAAAACTTCCTACTCATTTATATATCTCGTTTGAAAATTAAACAGAGTGTAATACAAATTCGATGACACTATTGACTGACCATTATGTTCACTTCCTAATTTCATTATCATTTAAGGGCGGCGTTGCATTTAAAGCAGTTCACACTTCTTAGCAGGAAGGATTTCAAATTTTGTTTTGTAAAATTTATAAAATCACTGCTTCTTTTAATTAGAGTCAATGTAAATAAACAATAAATAAATGATGTTAAGTTTTATTGCAGAACAATCACTTTTGGTTTATAACATTTTTCAAACTTAGTCACAAATGCAAACAAAAATATAAAATAATAAATTAACACTTGGAGAATATTAAGTTAACATTTTAACAGCAAAAAACAGGGCGCTCGTGATATTTGATCTTTCCTCTCGGTACATCACTATCTAAAATTAACTTATTTCTCCACATGAAATCATGGAATATGACTTAGTGCAACTCACGTTACACCTTAACCTTTAAATTTAATAGAAGATGACTCAAATATTCAGATTTATTAAGATGAATAAAAATTTTTAAATGAATGAGTGATGGCTTAATGATAAGAGTGCCTGGTCTTGTGCTATTGTAGTTCAAGAGCGAAAAAATCCCCACCTACAGAAAAGTATATTATGAAATTATGCGTAGGTTGTTGCAGAGCAGTGTTGGACAATGGACAATATGCATAGCATATGACACAATTAACTGAACATTGACTGGATGATCAATTAAACTGATCAATCAATATAGGAGATAATAAACTAAAAAAAATGAATAACTGGCCAGTAAATTGAAAAATGATTGACTTATTTGTTATGACAAAACTTAACATTTTAATAAAAAATTCCGTGAAAACAGATCATTAGAAAAATAAACCAATAAAAACAAAAAAGGTATGAATTTTAAAATACAACAACATTATCAAAGATCCTAATTCTAAAATATAACGAATATAATCTTTAATTCATGTGTTATAAAAAAAAAGGATTCCGAAAAGGAAGTAAATACAAAATTTTTGAATAAAATAAAACCACATTACGAATATCATAAATTACAAAAAACTCTTTTGTAGCAAGACAGATTTCTTTGACGTGAAAAAAATAAAAAACGATAGAAAAATAATTACGTTATATGTTTAATCTAAGCCGAGAACTACATACGAGGGAACGCAATGTTAGTAAATATTTTAATAATTATAAAAACTTACTAATGTAAAAATACAAATATAAATAACAATTTTCTGTTAAGCATGCATTTGAAAGACCCATAATCTTAATTTGGTTGGTTGTCTCTTTAGATTATGTCAAAAAGATAGACTGATAAATAGATATAAAGATATACTTTCTGCATCATATAAGCTATCATCATTCTCAGCGTCATCATCACAATCATTGCCATCATCATCATCATAACGTTCAAAATGTGAGATGCATTTCACTTAAGCATATACAACACACAGCACTGCAATCTGCAGTTTCAACTCCACAGTCCACATACGGCCTTACATTGCCCAACTTTACAAATTAGGCATTTGACCATCGTGTAGCCACTTTGTGAATTATTTATTTGCAAACACACGCAAACAAGCAAGCTAACAAACAAACAAACAACAAACATATGTATATTTCAACAGAGTTGATAAGACAAATGTCACACAGGGAAACCCAAATGTTGAAGACTTCCAGTTAGGAATGCATTCCATCTTCAGTTTGGTCTGACTAATGCATATGTATATATGCACACGTATAAATGTGAAAATGTGTGTGCGTGTGCGCGTGCATATATATATTGTACATACATATATGCACGCATTACACAAAAAATATGCATAATGTAGTATACATAAAATGTTTACCTACGATCCACACAAAAAGTACGCATGCACATTTCATTACACACACACACACACACACACACACACACACACACACACACACACACACACACACACACACACACACACACATAAACACATGCATACTGTTATGTATGTGGAACATGTCTGTAATAGAAATATTGATCTGTTGTCAGTTGCATGATTCCAAAGCTCCTCCTACAAAATTGTGCATGTTATCGTGAGCACAACTCTATATGTATTATATATGTATGTATGCAGGCATGCATGTATGTATATATAGTTATGTACGTGTGTGTGTGTATACATATATATATATATGTATGTATGTATATATATATATATATGTATATATATCTGTGTATGTGTGCTTAACTATATAAGCCTATGCGCTAAGAAGTGTGCTCGTTTGTATGTAGGCACCTATAAATAAGTTTGCATGAATTAATGTTTGCTTCGATCTATACACAACATATATTGTCCAAGCTAACCAACGATAAACGTTGTGTAACAGAACGTATGTGAACGGTATCTATGAGTATGTATCCGTGTGATTAACTGTACTACAAACATAACACACAAACTGTTTCATCAAATCAACGTTAGGAGCATTTGTATGGGTAATCTGTAAATGGTGTACCTGTGCTAGTAATTGTAATTGTATTCAGGCATTCTTCGCATGTTGCAAGCCTAAGTATTGAAAGCAGTGTGTTTTCTCATATGTTCGTATAATAATAATAGTAATAATAATAATAATAATAATAATAATAATAATAATAATAATAATAATAATAATAATAATAATATAGCAATATTAGAGGAATTCATTTTACAACATTCGTATGTTGTTATTGTAACATTCTGCATAAAAATATATTCATGTCATAGTATGCTATTGCTTTATGTATTAATATGTACGTGTAAATGTACTTCGGTTATTTTTTATTTTCTTATATTTCTTGTACAAAAATTGATTTGTTTTTTTAATAAAATTATTATTTCAAACATTTTTCCAATACAAATTTTGCACTTGATGAAACAAACAGAAACTTGTACAAATACAAATATATATATATATATATATATATATATATATATATATATATATGTAAAAATATATAAAAATGCGTATATATATACACACACATATATATATATATATATATATACATATATACTTATAGGCAATTTTTTATTGGCCAACAGTCGATAAAATTATCCTCCATGTTTGTTTTAATCAAATATAGCAGTGAGTACATGCAGACGTTGCACATGTACACTGCATCTTTTAAAAATTAAAATTTCAATATTATTTCCGCTTGAGAGAGAAAACAAAACTATAAACTTTTATCAATTTTTTATTTATTTTTATTTATTTTACTAATTTATTTTTTATTATTCTTATTCCTTGCCATCTGTCTGTCTGTCTGTCTGTAGCTCTGCTGTGTCCTCAGCCAGCATCACAATGTGGCATTGTTTGGTTTATTTCACGACATTCCACGCTTAAATTAAATTAAAATAATTTTTATAAAATTTCTGTGAATTACAATGAAAATAAAATTAATTAAATATTTAAATACATTTATTTGCCAAATCGTTTGGACAAAGCCATATTAGTAAATAGATAATGAACTGCAATAGATGCACACAATACGTATAGAGCTAAGTTTATGGTGAACTGCCATAACTAAATGTGATGTTGTTTATGAGGATAGGATGAGAATGATAAAAAATTGAGATTATATCTTTGCATCCAGATGAGTCATGTCCCTTTTTTTAGTAAAACAATAGTAATACGCATCAATTTATACTAGTCAAAAAGATTAGATAACAAATATCAAGTTTCCTTAATAAATAATACATCCTACAAAGTCTGAAAATGCCTGTACACATAAGCTCTCATAGCTACAAGTACAAACTCCAGTTAGGAAACCGCGTCTCTTTGCATTGTATAAACATGAAGAAAGCGAATGCACACTAACAAATTGTTTAAATGTTGGTACCATTCCACTTACAAGCAGGAAAGTCTAATCAAAATGTATTGCGTTTGAAAGTACACAAGCGTGTAAGCATACAATCGACAAGCAAAACTTTACAACTTCCATGTAGGACTTAATAACTGAGAAGTTGATGAGTCACAGTTGAAGTCATCCAATCACTTTCAACATTCTCAAGTGATTTCATTATCAGTTTGTTATCTACGTACCTTTGTATCACAATTATTGCCATGAAAATATATTAGATCAGTTATTCTGTCAAAAAACTGGACGACGACGGGCTAACAGTGTAAGTTTGATAGCCAAATACTGAAAAGTTGGCTGCTACTTATTGCGATGTATGTAACCGAAACTGGTGTACATTAGCCTCAATGCATTAACAAAGAAGCAGAAAATTGATAAAAAAGCAAAAAATTAACGTCACCAAATTTTTGTAAAATTAAGAAGATCGAAGCAAACAGAAAGTTGAATAATTTCTTTCATCGTTTAAACTTGCGTTCAAACTATATTAGACTATTCAAAAAATCAAAAAAGTTATAGTAAAATAGTAGACACAAAAATAATCCTCACTCACAAAAGGAACTGAAAATATTCAGTTATTTGCGTACTAAAACATAACAAATGATCTTACTCATACTTAACAACATTATTTTCTAACGAAACTATAATGACAACTCTTATTAGAAGCAAAGAAATACGAAATATGCACACTAACGGAAAGATTGTTCTTGAATACGAATAAAAAACAAAAATTCATTTCTTATATGTACATTCATGGCATGTAAAAGCAATGCATAAGTAGAACAATCAATTTGTGGCATATAATGTATATCCTGTATATTTAGTATTTTTTGCCTATTGAAGCTTATATGCACTTGCACACAAGTATGCTTATGAGCCAATATGAATAAGCATTCAGTAGCAGATTGTTTGTTGTTTGCCGTCATTATTGCTACAGTGAATTAATTGTATAGTTGGTGAAGAACTTTTGAACAGCAGTCTATTGATACAATATTTCAACATAGTTACGTGAGCAACATACGCTATCTTGGTTTAAATATTTAATATTTTATACGCGTCTAGCTTGATGGATAGGTAAGTTGATAATGGAGCATAGTCTGGATCAGCCTTGTACGTAATTTGACGAAAAAATTAAAAATGACATTACAAGCAAAAAAAAAGTCAACATATTATACATTTCAACATTTTAGAAGATCCCCCGAACAACGTTCGAATATATATATATATATATATATATATATATATATATATATATATATATATATATATATATATATATATATATGCGCCCCCCCAAAAAAAATATTTTTCAATGCGGCCCTCACAGCAAAAAGTTGCCCACGCCTGGTCTGGATAATTGGTCGTGTTCTAATATTTTAACGATCTCTTAATACCTAGCATAAAAAGGGCAAGGGCCATCTGGTAAGCAGTCCACTACTGCAACAAATCGAAGTTATTAAAACTACTTCAAATCACTTCACTGGAGCATTGTTGTAAGTGTCCAATCAAATCAAATCAAATCAAATCTGCGTTTATTCAGCAAAGTGTAACACACACGCTAGGAGACCAGAAGCAAATGCTTGTGAGGTCACCCTAAAAATAAACAAAATTAAACAAGTTAAAATAAACAGGAATTAACTCACAATTAAAACAGAAATAAAAACAAACAGGAATAAACAAGTTAACTTAAATCAACAATCAACTCTGGAATGGAATATAAAACTGAAAAGATAAAAAAAAAATAAAAATAACAAAAAACAGTATGCATAATAACAAAGGATAAACAACTATGCATAAATACACAATTTAAATCAAGTTAGTGTGAAATGGTTAAGTAAGATTAGCTGATTAACTGATGAGCGAAAAAGACCTAGAGAAGAACAGTCCCTTGCATCAACAGGCAGCACATTCCAAAGACGCATAGAACAAGACAAGGCAGAATTAAGAAAGAAGTTAGACCTACATTTGGGAAAATAAAAATCTGGAATAAAACGTAACGAAATTTGTCTAGTATTCTTATACAATTGATCATAAAGAGATTGACAATAATTTAATTTAAATATTTTAAAAAATAGAAGTAATAAATGCAAAATATGTAACTGTTTTATATTTAGAATGTTAGCTATTTTATAATTATCTGCACTAACATGATCAAAGCGATTCAATTTAAACAATATACGAATAAAAAAATTTTGGGCTATAGTTAGAACATGAAGACTAGATTTAGAAGCACAACCCCAAACGGAAATACAATAAGTAAAATATGGTAAAATTAAGGAGTTATAAAGGGTTGATACAATAAATTTAGAAAATTTAAACGTTAACCTATAAATAAGACCCAAATTTTTGGATAATTTACCAGATATATATTTGATATGAGATAACCAACACAAGTTAGAAAAAATAACAATACCTAAAAACTTGGTAGAATCAACTCTTTTAATCATAGAATTGTTTAAATATATAATCGATGATACAATATCGGTCCTGATCTTAGGTCCGAATAAAATAAAACATGTTTTGTCTAAATTAATACGTAAATTATTAGAAACAACCCAGTCATAAACAAATTTTAATTCATCATTAATAACAGCGACAAGTTCATTAAAATCAGAATGGGAATAAAGTAAGGTTGTATCATCAGAAAACAGAACAAATTTTGATAAATTGGAAGAATTAATAAAATCATTAATATAAACATTAAAAAGTAATGGTCCCAAGATAGAACCTTGGGGAACCCCCAATTTAATAGGAGACAGTAAAGATTTAGAACCATTAATACAGACATACTGGAAACGATCAATTAAATATGAATGAAACCAATCATAACTCAATCCCCGGACACCATACGAATACAGCTTATACATTAATATACCATGATCAAGAGAATCAAAAGCTTTACACAAATCAATAAAGATACCTAAAGGATACCTTTTTGATTCGAGTGCAAGTGAAACAAAATTAATAACATCAACAATTGCAAATTCGGTTGATAATTTATTGCGAAAACCATACTGGTTAGAACTAATAATATTATGACAATGAAAGAAACTATTAAGTCGATTAAGAATAATCTTTTCAATTAATTTAGACAAGGTAGAAATAACAGAAATGGAACGATAGTTACTAATAGAATGGCGATCACCTGATTTGTATAGTGGCAGTACCTTAGAAATTTTCAGACATTTAGGAAAATGACCATTTTTTAAAGATAAATTAATTAAATAATGTAGTGGTATTAAAATACTATAAACAATCTTTTTTAATAAAAAATTTGAAATACAATCATCCCCGTAACTATAAGAATTTTTAAAATTTTTAACAATATCAACTATTTCAAAGGGGTAACATTCAAATAGAGCAAAAGAATTAGAAAGGTTAGCAGTAAGATATTTTTTATAATTAGATTTCAAATTAAAAGAGCAGGAATTTTCCATATGGATAAAAGTTGACGAAAAGTGATCATTAAAATAATTACATAGAGTACAATCATCCTTAACAAATTCATTATTGATAGAGATATTAATAGGAGTAGAATGCTTTAAACCCAAGCAAGATTTAAGTAAAGACCAGGTAAGTTTACTATTAGATCTACATTTAGTGAATTGATTGTTAAAATAAAAGTTTTCAGATAATTTACATAAGGATGTAAAAATATTTTTATATCTATTATAAAATAATTTGTCAGAATGCAAACCACTTTTTAAGTATTTTTTATACAACCTATTTTTATAAGAAGAAGAAATAATTAAACCCTTCGTAATCCAGGGTTTTCTCCTAGCAGATTAAATACAAGAAACTCTACAATATTTTATAATTGCATTCTTAACTATATCAATAAATAAATCAAAAGCTAAATCTGTATCAGAACAATTTAAGATATTACTCCAATCATAATTTTCAAAAAAAATATTTAATTTTAAAAAGTTAGAATATTTATAAACAAAAAATGGAGTACAAGATTTAGTAGAGTAATTGATAGAATAGGAAGAGGAGAAAATTGGAAAATGATCAGATATTGATGAGCAAATGACACCAGATTTGTGGAGAGAAATACTATTAGTGAAAATATTGTCAATCAAGGTTGAACTAGTAGTGGTAACACGTGTTGGAGACTTAATTAAATAATTAAAACCAAAAGAAGACATTAAATTAATAAATAAAGTTGAAGTAAATTTATAATCATCATTAAATAAATTAATATTAAAGTCACCGAGTATATAAATACATTTAAATAAATGAGGATTAATATTCAAGAATATAGAGTTTAAGCCATTCAAAAATATAGAAACATCTGTACAAGGAGGACGATAAATAACAATAATTAGAAAATTGCTGTTATTATTTAATAGAACCTCAACAATTAATAATTCAAAAGTTGGAGATAGAAACAAAAGGTCATCAAGAATAACATATCTAAGACAGTTAGTTCCTTATAAACAGACCAACACCACCACCAATTTTGTCATTTCTATTTTTACAAACAAAATTAAAATCATTCAAATTAACTAGATCATTCAACTCATCACTCAACCAAGTTTCACTTACTGCCACCAAATCAAATCTATTACCACAAGATTCAAGTAAAACAGATAATTCAGTTATTTTATTAAAAATACTACGTATATTAACACGAAAAATTGAAAAAGAATTAATATTAAGAAATGAATCAACATTTTCAGGTAAAAGGAAAGAAAAAGAAGAATAAAAATTATTTAACAAGTTATTGACAGGATCAATATAATTGAGCCGACCATAATTGCCAGTAACACTGTCCGACGCCATCACAGCTGGCGAGGACCCATCTTGACGACATCATTGTTGTAAAAGACCCATCTCGTCTCCAAACAATCTTCAGGCCAGATGTCTGGTGAGTAAAATTTTTCATCATCTTTTGCGTCAATTAAAACTTTGAAGGATTCCGAATTTTCATCAGGACGAGGTTGATTTGGTATACCGACAGACTTACGATATAACGGGAAACATCCCAAGGGGCAAATATTATGTTGAAACAAATAATCTAATAACATTTGTTTAGTACATCTAGACAAATTCCCAACATGGAAAACAGATTTATTAATAATTTTTTTATTACCTTTAATCAGGCTAGAGTTAACAGATAGCTTTCCTTTGATTGACATTGACCTCGTATCTCTAGAAGAAAGAATTTTTATCTGGGGCTTTGTAACTAAAGAAAACCCATCTTTATCATTTATCCAAGGTTTTGACAATTTGGGCAACGGTTGGCCAAGCTCACCAACAACATCAACTGAGCTATGAATTGATGGCAATTTAGGGAAGTCATCAGATAAAGTAATGTTAGGAAATTCCAGTGTATTATTCGTCACCCCATTTTTTTCTATAATTGAGTTTGTCAGATATGAGATTAATTTTGCTAACCACTGTGTTAAGTGTGCTGATAACTGTAGAAAATTCATCCTTAGTAACATAGTTATGTTGAACTTGATGAACCTCATTTTCATTTATATCACTGTCAGCAGGGGTTTTTGAACAAGACAAAATTGGAAAATTCAAACAGGCAGCTACATACTTTGGTAACTTTGGGAGCAGGTTATTCTCTTTTAACATTTTTATAGTTGAAGTTATTTCCATAAAATCATTTGAAAAGTTTAGCTTCGAGGAGCTGGATACTTTTTTGGTTTTTTTAGCTGTAGTGTTAGTATTAGTACTACTAGAACTAGAGTTAGTAAAGTTAGGACAAAACTTCAGGACATCTTTCAAAAACAATTCTTTACTTTCCGAAATGTAGCTAGGAGCGTAATGTTCAATACATTTCCCAATAAATTCATTAGAGTCCAGAAACTCAAAGTTATTTAACAAAAAAAACATTAATTCATTAATAATTATTTTTGATTCCGAAATGTCGGAATTTACGTCCGCCATCATCCAAAGATAGTCTTGTCCAATATGGGTTGTTATATCTGCATTGCACTATATAGGTAAAGGAGAGCTATGTGTGGTTACAAGCAGAGCTGTACAAATTACGATGAAAGAAGTAACACAGAGCTAATAAGGAATAAGACTGGGATGATTTCAAGATTTGTGAATACACCAAAAAACAATCAAATGCTAAAAGCTCTTCCGAAAATAAAAGCAAAAAGGCGGATCTTTGGAGCATATTAAACTTTAATAACTTCTAACAACCTATGTAATGTTAAGTTCTATTCAAAGATTTCTCAAAGAAACCATTTATGAATATAATTTTAATCTATGTACTACTATTTTGCATGCCTATTTTAACGTGTCTATATACAATAATAGTACATATTTTATAATACAAATTTATAACAAAAAGTTTACTATAAATAAGGAAGAGAAATTACATTTGAAAGAAAGGAAGAGAAATTACATTTGAAAGAAAGCGTAACATGTCGCTATTGCGTCTGTACAGGTCAGCCAATGAATAAATATTATAATTTTATATCAATGAAATGACAAAAGTGAGCAAACATGAAAGAATGTGTTGTTTACGTATATGTATGTATGTATGTATGTATGTATGTATGTATGTATGTATGTATGTATGTATGTATGTATGTATGTATGTATGTATGTATGTATGTATGTATGTATGTGCAGTGTAATGTATGTATGTATGTGCAGTGTTTGCCTCTTGTAGATATTAACTTAACTGAATGTGAGTGAGTGAGTGAGTGAGTGAGTGAGTGAGTGAGTGAGTGAGTGAGTGAGCGAACGTGAAAGGGTATGATGCAGGCAGCAGTGAAATAAATGCAAATAATTTAATTTTTTCTATAAAAAAATAAACAAATATACACGAGATTGCATTAAAAACACACACACACATATACACACACACACACACACATATATATATACATATCTTTGTCGTTACATTTCACAGTGTACATGTACAATATATAAAGTAATATATATGCAAATACATAAGGCTGTTCAAAAAAGTAGAAAGTAGAAAGAAACAACAACCACGTCATCCATCCTCTACTACTGCCAATCAAAACTACAACACAACCTTCGTCAACGCAAGCATTACTATCAAGTCGCCACTCAATCAACATACCAGGATAAGACCTTCATCACAAGCAAGACACCTAAAATATATTAGAACTCAATAAAACTTTAACATTTACTCAGTTTAGTTTACTTTTTAACGACGATTACTTAACTAACTCACTAAGTCATTAACTACTCCGTTAATAAATTAATTTATTTATTTGACCTTTTAAACCATTACTTTATTTTATTTTCAATACTTCTCATGCTTAAACATTTTTTTCTCCGTTATTTATTTTTTTTCGTTATCATTTCATACTATTGCCTTGCATGCTGTAACAGTTTCTGCGTCTGTCAGATTTAGATTTTTTTTAGAAAATAATGAAATAAACAAATAAATAAATATCAGTTAAAATTTTCAACTTATCCTAGAAACATTTTACATTTAAGACTTGACATTTGATAAATATCACATATACATCATTACCTTTATTTTATGTATATAAGCATATTTATTACAAACACTGGGGGTTTGTGTTTTCAAGTGTGTGGGTTGGAGTACGTGAATCCTTGAGTGATGATGCATGCATACATTAACTAATTTTAAATTTCATCGTAAAAATTTAATCATCACACTCACCGCAATCATGGTTGTGCTAATAATACTCTCACTTTACGAGCTGTGTGTGTGTGTGCGCGTTGCCATGCCAACTGATTGAAAAAAATCAACATAATGTAGAAAATTTCTCCCGGTTAACCTTGAATTTTGATTGGAATATCCACATAATTCTTATCACCATCATCTTCATCATCGTAAACATCCTCATAATCATCGTCTTCATCAATATAGTTTTCATTATCTTTTTTCCAGTCAAATTACAAAATTTTATCTATTTTTAAGTAAGCGGTAACTGCGTATGAGTTTTTGGCATGAATACCTGATGGAAACAATGATGATGGCTGGGAGTCATTAGAAGAACCTAATTTACGACCTTCTGGAAAGCAGGATAGTCTCAACGTTCAACAAATCTCAAATTATTAATTATGTCAGTCTGTCAAACAAATCTTGTCACAGCTAACGTAAAATATTTTTTTGCTACTGAACATTTCAAAGATTTTGGGTGTGTGTGTGCGTGAGTGTGTGTGTATGAATAAAAAAAAAAAATTTAAATTTTAGCTTTGCATAAAATATCGATTTTGACGAAATATGGAAAATAATATAATTAATAATTTGAATACCTATATTTGACTAAAATTTATTCAAACTCACGCATAATACTATTTAACACTTACTCTTCATCATGATTATTATTGAACATTAACTAAAGTTATAACCCAGACCTTACTGTATCTCTTCAATTCATTGACAAAAGAAATACTCCGATGTCATAATACTAATCACAGGTCTAAATTCGACACACCTCAATTTTATCAAAGGCAATTTCCTGTTGAAGAACAAGTACCCTAATGTTTTTCTGCATCCCATTAGAAACTATAGATGAGAAATTCTGAAAACTTCTACAGAAAACATATAAAACTAGAGATATAAGCTAAGAAAAATGAATTATTTGTAAAGATAAACGACAGATTGTGAACGGATTATTTGGCATGAGTATTTGATGGAGATAATTTAGACATAGAAAAAAGTTCATGACAGATATATGAAGAAGTGTAGAAAATATTAGATTTTTCCTATTATAAAATAGATAAAAACCTAGTCTTATCCAGAGGTAAACGTTTTTGAACGATGTGCCTAAAAGCATGAAAGATTCTTTAAAGAGTAAAATGGAAAGGTTCACGAAAACCTCGAGGTTCAGTCTGGGTGAAAACTTCATTCGATGACTTGTGCTTAAAAAACAGATGAAAATGATTTATGAATACGGATATGTGTATATAGATAAATCTATAAATATAAATTTAAGATAAAAATATTGCAATAATATGTAAATTTTTAAAGTTCAAAAATCAGTATAAACATTTTATAAATATTAAACATGAAATTTAACAAAATAAATAATAATTAATAAAAATTTATTTTTTATGACATAACAAAAAAGCAGTAACTCATAACAACGAAGCACACATAAAAATCTGTCTCAATTACATAAGTAGATAAGGACTCTAAAATTAGAAAAGTCAATAAACAGACTGACGGGGTATAATAAAAATGATTAAGTTGATGTTGGTGATGAAGATGATGATGGTGAAGTAACATCACATAATGACGTAAACTGTCGGTAAAACCCACACCCTCACCTATACTCCAAAATGAAAAATTTACATAGAAGTGTATGATATTCATCAGGAGGCATTTCATTTACATAACAAAACTTCGTCACAGTTGTAATATAATTGTAATATAATTTAATTTTTTTAAAATCGTCCTCTTAAACTCAACTGTAATCATATAAATGTAATAATCAAATAATAATCATCGAAAGCACCCTTACAATCTCCATCTTAAACACAATGATATATTGTCATGAAAACACACACACACACACACACACACACACACACACACACACACACACACACACACACACACACACACACACACACGCACGCACACATACCGGCGCTTGCTTGCACACACAGAAACACACACACGCAAAACAAACAAACACACACACACACAAACACACACAGATATATATATATATATATATATATATATATATATAATTATATATATACATACATACATACATTCCGAAACCGACATACCGGAACGATATCTTAAGATATGATGAAGAAAAATTTAGTGATTTATTTACATATTTATCAATGGTACAATACAATGCAAAGCATGAAAAAATAACTTGTACAAATACTTGAACATCTGGCTGCTTATATAACAGCTGTTTCATCATCTCTGTTCATTGCTATCATCACCATCCCCACATCATAATGGAAATTATCATCATAGTGAAAACCATATCACCACATCATCATCATCATTACTCTAGCATCATTACCAACTACAGCTATCAGAACAAAAACAAGGGTATAAGAGGTTAAGTTATAAGAAATGTGTTAATTTGATAATTATCACGTTTTACATGCAGTGCATTAATTAATTTCTTTAATGAGTCGAAAGAAAAAAACCAATACCACAAATTAGGCACAATCAATGTTAAAAATTAACCATAGCTTAAGCAGATCACCAAGAGTGAGTTAATTAACACTTTCATTTCATCTATTCATTCCTCGCTATCATTAAATGAAACCACCAACATTACCACTTTAATAATAATCATCAAAATAGAATTATCAACCACATCACTACTATCAAATTATCATGATGATCATCATTGCCATTGACTTTATCACCCTTATAATCGTCATCATCGCCATCACCATCATCGCTATCATGATCATGAACATCGATATCATGATCATGACCATCATCATCAAAATCGTCATGACAGATTAAATAAAGAAGAAGGAGGAGACTAACTATTTGGCACAATCAATCAGTTGGTACTCGTTGGACCTCTCGAAGCATGCCCTCACCCCCTTGTCCTTCCATAATGTTTCAGTGTGCATATAGAACTCCTGTGTTGTCGTCGGCAACATTTTCAAGTTTAAAAAGTGCGAGTTACATTTGAATAGAATTAAATGAGACAGAGTAAGCAGTTTGAATCAACACTAACTTCTACAATATGTGCTCAAAACAATTAACCCTTTCTAAAGGTCTAAATTACAAACTTTTGTAATTGAATTTAAAATGACAAACAAATGGATCCAGTACACATTTTCAATGTTTAAAGACCAATGAGAGGCAGTCAAAAACATGTGAGGATATCTTAATAAAACGCAGAAGTAGTACACATTTTGAGTTAGTGGCATGTGACGGAGTCCCGCAAGCAAATGAGTATGATCAAACAAGACAACAAGGTATGAGTCAACATGATATGAGTCATCTAGAAGTTAATACCCTGTCTTGCACTCAACTTAATTTCAGTTCAGATATATGTCATGAAACTCATAAATGAAATAATTATTATGCAGTAATAAAACCAGCATTAATACAACAGCAACAACAATCGTGATAATGAACAATGTTGATCATACAAGTACAACACATAATTAAATATTAAAAAAAATATATAATAAAAAAACATGGGAAGAAATGGGCCAACTGGTGTAAAGTTGAAGTCCTGCTTGCTTGCAACTTGTAGGATGTAATCAACAGATGGCTGGTTGGAGGGGTCGGCCAGTGCTACTGGAGGATCAATTGTGCTCATCGAACCAACTATCGTCTGTTTTGCAATTACAAAAATTAATTATTATATTGGCGTTAATTTAACAGTACAGGGTCTCAAAGAGATACAAAAATACAAGTCTTATAGGAGTAACAACAAAGAAATTGATAGTTAAATTAAATAATATATAAATGCATGTATGTATTATATATGGCCTTTGTATTTATACATCCTTACGTATGGTATTAACTCAAATTTCTGTTCTCACTTTTTAGAATTACCGGTCCTCAGAAAGCATATGAAAACACGTACTGTATGATAAATAACATTATACTGGCTCTCCAGATTATGTCAAGCAATGTTTATCAGGAGATTAAAAAAATGTTTAAGATTATTTCAGTCTATATATAGAATATCAATTAAAAGATCAAACAACATGGTATAACGCTGATAAAGGATATCGTCACTTCATTTAATGTTTGAGTGCTGCCTAGGAATGAAACTGTTGAACATTTAATGAAATGCTGACAAACATTCCATTCTTCATACATTTTCAATACTAAATATTTAATTCTTCAACATTTATCATCACTAAATAGAATTTAATTTGGTATTCAAATAATATATCATGCTAAAATGTCAAACTTGCTTAATTGAGCTAATCAAATAAAAAAGAAGAATTTAATGAAAATGGCTTGAAAACGAAATAAAACAACTTAATTCCCATTTCCAATATCGCAGATTTATATATGTATATATAAAATTAAATATAAATAATTAAATAAATAAATATATATTTATATATATATATACTGTCATGGCGTCGACACGTGCGGTTCAAATTAATGAACTTTCGTTTTATTTGTACAATAATTTAAGCTCGTTGGAAAATGTTTCTTTTATAATTTAGACGAATTTAATACTGGTAAAAAAGTTCTTCTGAATGATCTGGAAAACTCTAAAACGGATAATTCTTGTTTTAAACTTACACAGAGAGCTAACAATAAATATGACAAGTTGTTAGACATTATTGATATTGTTAAATTTTGCACGGACAAGAAAGTGGATTTACCAACTTATGTCGCTGCAGATTTTTCGAAAATCCCGGAACCAATATTAGAACATTTTCTGAATTTATTTGAATTAAAATTTAAATCATTGGAAACTAATTTAAATAAACGTATAACGGAGATTGCACAAATAGCAAATAACCTAAAGTTGAACAATTCTACTGTGCACTCTCAGCATGTCGTTCCAATAACGTTAAATGCGCGCGACATAAAAAATAATACTTCAAATCTTTGGTCTGATAAAGTTATGCAAGAAAAATTAATTGATACTGATAAAGTTATTCAAAAAAATTTAATTGATAATGATTCTCAAAAAACTTTATCTACGGATGCTGACGATGGTTTTCAATTAGTAAAATCAAAAAAAAGAAAAAATAACTTATCTTCTTCTCAGCCAGGTCAACCTAGTAATAACGAACCTGCTATGAAACGCTCGTCGATAAAAACCTTTGGTGCTGGCAACAACTGTCCTTTAAAGTCCTCTAAGACAATTGAAAAAAGAGCTACGTATTACTTAAGAAATGTCGAATCTTGCAAAAAAGAGGTTATCGAGAATCATCTGAAAAGCAATAATATTTTATTCATACACTGCTTTCCAGTTTTTCGCAAACGCAAAACTGACGATGCAACTGAAGTCGATAAAAATACACAACAACAGTCAACAGCATTTAAAATAATTCTGCCTAAGGACGAATGCCAAAAATTACTTAATCCAGAAATTTGGCCTAAGTATAGCTCCTTACATGAGTGGGATTATGATTACTCGAACAATAAGATCTTCAATCATGGATCACAACCATGATTCCGAACATCTTAACCACGAATCCAATATTCATGGTAACTCTCTTTCCTTAGTGATATTGATCCAGATGATAACTTGCTAAATAATGTTAACGGGGACTGTCCTCTTCTGTCGCCAGAGGAGGTTGAACCATTTATTGACGCAGGTGTATTTTCGATTATTCATATTAATAGTAGGAGTTTAATTAATAAAATGACTGAAATAGGCACTTTTATTGAATGTTGTAATAATAAATTTCATTTAATAGCTATAACTGAAACATGGTTGCATAATGACAATGCTAATTTAATTAACTTGCCTGGCTTTGACTTTGCTTTCAAGAATCGTGTAGATGGTATTGGTGGTGGTGTTGGTTTGTTCGTTATTAATTGCCTTAAATATGTTATCCGTGAGGACTTATATTTATCGCCAACTTTTGAATTACTAGCAGTTGAAGTATTTATTAATGGTGATTTAAATTGCTTGATATATGTTATGTATCGTCCTCCTAACTCTGATCCTATGTTATTTATAAATGATTTATGTACTTTATTATCAAAAATTAAATCTGATTCATTTAAATTTATATATTTTATTGGTGACTTTAACATTGACTTATTAAAATGTGACTATAGAAATACTTCTACTCAATTTGTTAATTTATTTCACGCCTTTAATTTTATTCCCTTAATTTCTGTTCCTACTCGTGTCCTATTGCTAATTCATCATTAATCGACAATATTTTTACGAATAATTTGAGTTCTCATAAATCAGGTGTAATTTACTCTTCTTTGTCTGATCATTTTCCTGTATTTACATCTTTTGTCCTGTCGTTTGAAAATAATCCCTCTAATTCTTATACAAAATCTTTTAATTATAAGTGTTACAACATTGCAAAATTAAACCATTACCTAAAGACTTTTGATTGGAATGTTGTTTTAAGTTGTTCAGACACTGATACAGCTTTTGAATTGTTTTCTAATATTTTTAAACAAGCTGTTATTAAATTTTGTTTAGCAACTCATAAACGAACTCGCAAGAAAAAACCCTGGATTACCAAGGGTTTGGTTATTTCCTCTGTAGTTCTTTGTCTGACCAATTGTTATATAAAAATTACAAAAATAGGCATAATGCTAAAGGTACCTGGAATTTATTGAGGTCATGTATGGGTATGAAAAAAATTCAATCTTATAATATTACTGTGGATAACGGGTTAATAAAAGATGACTTGAGCTTATGTAACCATTTTAACAACTATTTTTCTAATTTTGTTAATTGTAGTCATTCATTAGGAGTGAAAATGTTAGTCATGGTTATCGTAAGTATTTGGATGTTCATGTTTCAAACACTTTTGTTTTATTTGATTGTTCCTTCCTTGAAATCATTGATTCTATTAATAATTTTAAAAATTCTTATAGTTCGGGTGATGATTGTTTTTCAAACTTTTTACTAAAAAAAAACTTTTAATAATATTATTATTCCTTTACAACATTTAATAAATTTGTCTTTTAATAATGGTTATTTCCCTAAATGTTTAAAGATTTCTAGGGTTATACCCTTGTTTAAATCTGGTAATAGGCATATTATTAATAATTACCGACCTATATCTATTATTTCTAGTTTAGCCAAACTTATTGAAAAAATTGTTCATAATAGACTTTCTAATTTTTAAAATTCTAATAACATTTTCTGCTCTAATCAGTATGGTTTTCGTCCTAAACAATCTACACAATTTGCTATTGCTGACGTAATAAATTATGTTTCTCTTGCTCTTGAGTCTAAAAAATTCTCTATTGGCGTTTTTATTGATCTCTGTAAGGCTTTTGACTCATTGGATCATAAAATTTTACTAAATAAATTATCTAGATACGGTATAAGAGGAATAGCTTATAAATGGTTTTATTCTTATCTGCATGAACGTTATCAATATGTCTCTATTAATAATTCTGTGTCTCAACTGTCATCTATTGTATCAGGTGTTCCGCAAGGTTCTATTTTGGGTCCTCTATTATTTAATATTTTTATTAATGACTTTATTAACTCTTCTAGTGTTTTAAAATTTGTACTTTTTGCCGACGATACTACTTTACTTTTTTCGCATTCTAATCTTGATTTATTGGTTTCTACTATTAATAATGAATTAATTCATGTCTATGATTGGGTTGTTTCTAATAACTTAAGAATTAACCTGGACAAAACTTTATTTATTTTTTTTGGTCCTAAAATTCGTACAGCCATTTATTATCCTATCATAGTACTAAATAATATATTAATTAAAAGAGTATATTCTGTAAAATTTTT